>NC_137770.1:180553607-181153607 GCF_963455305.1 Plecotus auritus | reverse complement strand
TGGCTATTATAATAATGGTTATTATTATATAAAACTTAATTAGGAAGAGTCATCAGTTCACATTGATTTTGGTGCACATCAATGTTAACCAAAGCTTCCCATTAAATTTTAACTTTAAAGAATTACAATGATAATTATAAGTCTAGTTGTTGCTGCCTACCACAGAAGCATGTCATATAAGGAAAATTCTGAGACTGGTGTGCCTTTTGTATGTGACTTAACCCACTGGACTATCAATCTCTTCCTCTGTACATTAAGGAGATAAATGAGATGGTTTTGGGATCAAAGCTTTCCCAGCTCTAAGATCCCATGAATCCATTTGAAGTTATATGAATCCTTGCACATTTGAAAGAGAAGTGTCTAATATTTATCTGCTTGGTAAGCACATCTGAACTTGCTATCTAGTTAAATGTTTTAGAGTCATTACTTACTCCCACTGCATTGGCTTCCAAGCTGGTTTTTCTGTGATTTCTAGTCTGCACTCTAATGATAGGTTATTCATTCAACAAATATTTATTAAATGTCTAGTAGTTTCCAGGTATTATTTTGCCCAGCAAGTACACAAGTTAACAAAACAGATGAAACCACTTTATTTCATAGAACTTAAATTCTAGTGAAGAAAGACAATAATAAACCAGTAAAAATATATATGTGATGGATAGTCATAAGTAGAGTGAGGAAAACAAGGAGGGTTGAAATTTAGGGAAAAGTAGAATGGGGTAGGGTGGAGGTTTAATTTTTAGTGAGATGGTCAGGAAAGTCCACTGATAAAATGACTTTTTAACTGAGATTGCTCACACATTTATTGTGAGTACCACATTTATTGTATGTCAGATAATGTGTGACCATAAGGCATTTGCAAGAGGAGAAAAATGTATAAACATAATCTCAAAATTCAAGATTAGAGTCAAGTAGAGATAAACAAACAAAGCATACAATTAAAAAAAGAAGTGTCTATGATATAGTGCCAAAAGTATGAATTCAGTTTCATTCTCTGCCACTTTCCAGTTTCCAGTTGTATAATCTGGGAAAATTACATAACTTTGCTAAACATCAGTGTGTTCATCTATCAAATCAAGATAATAGTGTGTTCATCTATCAAATTAAGAATATAATTATGATTATAAACTGTACCCTATAATAAGTACAAAGGTAGGTTAAATGTGCTCATACATTTCTTTTTGTTTCTTATAGACTTAATGCCGTAGCCAGCATATAATGAGTTGGCACTTAATATGTGTTTAATGATTAAATAAAATAACAATAAATTATTCTTCAAGAACTGATTTTTGTTTTATAGTTTTACCCATTGTACATAAACAGTTACAGAGTCTATATATATATAAAAGCCTAAGTGACTATGATGACCAGATGACCAGCTGGTAGCTATGACACACAATGACCACTAGGGGGCAGACAGTCAATGCAGGAGCTTCCCCCTGGTGGTCAGTGTGCTCCCACAGCCAACCTTTTGTGGTCAGCCAACCGCCCATGGTCCCTCCCCCTGGTCGGCCAACCTCCCACAGTCCTTCCCCCAGGCCAGCCACCCCAATCGGCCCGATCACCGGCCAGGCCGAGGGACCCCACCTGTGCACAAATTCATGCACCAGGCATCTAGTTTTAAAATAATAAACCTTGGTTAAGCTTTTAAATTTATGCTTATCTTTTGAATTATCTGAGTTATAACATAATCTGAGTATAATAGCAACTATGAATTGAAAACAAAAACAGTCTTAAGAACAACACTGATTAATATGGTCAATCTTTGCTCTGTAAATATAATTTTCTATAAACAAAAATAAATGTTAACGTCAAATCCACAGTTAATTTTTAAACCTCACAGATCCCTAGAGAGTATCAAAGAGTGTTATTTTACAAAATGAATGAGTCTATTTCCTTGTGCTACAAGAAGGTTGTGTATCTAGTACATAAGTAACTGTATTTATATATTGGATTGGAGTTTGTGTTTAGAACCATTTTTAAACAGAGTAAAATAAGTTATGTCTCTTTTGATGCTAAAATTGGGTTAATCAAAGAATTTAATTAATTTCATATTGTAAAAGAGGTAATAATACAATATAAGTACTGTTATATTTGCTTTGTTTCTCAGCCATGCAGCACAACTATAAAGACCCACAATATAGTATAATGTAGGGAAAACAATGTTACTTTTTGTCTCACACACCCACATTTTCAGTATGTTAAATTAAGAGCCATGTTTAGGATTGCATGAGAAGCCACAATCCTGATACTTCATACTCTTCCAAAATGGCAAACCTGATGCCAATAAAACCAGAAAATTGTTTTTGATGTATCTTGGCTTTTGCATAAAAAAATATTGAAATAAGCACTTAAGGCAAATAGTTGTATTTCAAAACTATAGTAGCTTTTTCTCCTTCACAGAATCCATCAACTTTTGAGCACAAGTAAGTCATTCATTTGAAAACAGAGGTTATATTAAAAAAAATCACAATGCATGCATGACTAACAAAATCCTCTCATTCATGAGAAAACTTTTATTTAAATTTCAAATCAGTAGGGAACCTTATTCAAACACTTTTGACTAGGAAAGAAAATGAACTCTGTATTTCTATGGAGATAGTTTGTGAAGCATAACATATGATTGATCTTATCTTCCTTATATCCTTTCTTACCACTGGAAGGTGTAGCAGGTCATGAAAAAGTACAGCTCAGCTCAATGTTTAATTCACTTCATCAGTATACATCATTTATATGAATCGAAATAATCCTTGATTGAACCCTATTATAATAATTTCATTACCCTTGGACAAGCCCTTATGTTATGTGCTGGGAAATATTTTTTGATGGTTAAAAATAAGCTTTAATATATGTTGCTAGTAAACAAGTGTAAGTCATGTTGAATCACAGAAATGAACTATTTCTTATTTTCAACCATGACACAGGGCTGATGTCACTTTAAATGTTTATATCCAGTATCATTATTTGCAAGATTAGCTAGCCATCTTTTATTTTTAAAAACACATATTATACTAGTACAACTGGTTTGGGAAAGTACTTGTAAAAATATACAAAACTAAAGTTAGCAGAACATTTGGGAAATAAAAAGAAATGAATGTTATTATAATTTTCAGCCTGAAAGTAGTCAACTTTGAATTAATCTCTACAGACAAAATTTGACAGTGTGAGAAGCACAAGGAATGTAGTCAATTTAATATTTTCTGGTTTTGGATATTAAGCAGTTTATAGATCAGATAATTAATTATAAAAGAAATTTTAGAGACAAAAGGGGTAGGTTTAGGAAGTCTCAGAACAAAGATGGTCCATGGGAGAGGAATGCATAGACAGGGCCTTCAAGACCCAAAATGCTTATCTTGCACAGAAGATAGAGAAATGCCAAAGAATAAGGGGGGAGGAAGGCATACATCCATAGAGGATAAAGAAAAGTCACAGGATAATGGGAAGAAGGAAACATATTTTCACAGAGGAAAGAGGAATGTTGCAGGATGAGGGAGAAACAGGAGGACACCACGTGAAATTTGGCCTTTGAAACTTATACTTTGTAGCAGAGTGACCAATGAGGAAAGCATGGGGTCCTAAATAAATTAAAGGTCCAATTGGAAAGGGTCAGGTTCAAACAAAGAACTACAGCATATATAAACTGGAGACAAAGGGACACGAGACAGAATTTTTTTTAGATTATAGATTTTAGATTTTTGGATTTAGATATTTTCCCATTAGAGAGAGAGAGAGCAGGTTTTCCCTTTCAGCCCCCCTCCCCCGCCAAGGGGTCCCCTTTGGTGACACCCCTGCCCAGATGGAGTTTGTATGTGCTTTCAATAAACTTTCACATTTCTATTAAAGAAATCTGTTAGTCCACGAATTCTTCATCTTCGTCGGACAAGGACCCACTAGAAGAAGTCTGCACCCCAAACCCCACATTTCAATTATATTTTTCACTTCTCTCAAATGTTTGCCATTGAGAGATGGCATTGTATGCATTGCCTTCCTGAAACATCTTTTGATGAGGCCACAGAGTATGTGCTCTGGGCAACGCATTTTCCTTTGGATTACTTCAAATCTACATGACTACCAAACTTCTAATCATAAATAGCATATATCACTAGAGAATGATGAAATATGACTGGTTGGGGGTGTTTTGGAGACAGAGAGCCATAAATAGCATGCATTTTCTACACACAAGATTTTCTGAATCAGAATCAGAAAGATAGGAGCCAGAATATCTCTTTCACTGATACTGAATATTGAAGGACTTGGCTCATATCTGAAGGCAAGTGGGCTTCTTAATACTTAACCCCAAATTAGGTGGGACACTTTCCATAGTGACAGAGTCTTCCTTGAAGAGCAGGGTCTGTTCTCCTATGAGAGAGAAACAGAGGGATGAAATTGTAGATGCACATTTTCTCCCCTCATGCTTCCTAGTTAGAAAAATCACTCCAGCTGAGATGCAGTCACCATGTGGATAGAAAGGGCAGGAACATTAGCCAATGGAGTTTCCTTCTATGTGTGAAGAAACATCAGGAGTGGAGAAGCAGACTGACCCTGGCTTCACATAAAAACCACTTGGATATGAGATAGTAGTTCCAAATACGGAATAGTGCAAAGGTAGAAAGGAATCTGGACTAAAATTGCTATTTTAATCAATATTTTACAAGCAGTTGCCATATGCTAAAAGGACAATGCTTTATAAATATTGTTGCAAAGAGGTTAAGCTCAATAAATAATTGTTTAATTAATAAAGGAATGGTATAAAATTGCCAACTGAACATAAAGATCAAAGTTAATTGAGTTAATTGGTGCCACAATTCCATTTGCCTTTAAGGTTAGAAAAAGACAAAGAAAAAAAGCAATATTCAGAGTTCTAATTTATCCTGTTATGTATTTAATATCTTTATTTATGTTGTGATAGAGGGCAAGAAATGGCCTCAATTCTTCCTTGCTTCAGGTATCCATGATCTTTGTCATCTAACTTTGCAGTGTTCTAGAAATGGCCATGTGGCTTGTTTGGGTCAGTAGGATGTAGCAAATAAGACCAAGCTGAAGCTGAAAAACTGTTTGAATGAACAGGCTTGGCCTCTCTCCTGCATTGCTTCCATTACCTGCCTGGTCAGAGCCTGCTGGAATATAAGACACGCAGTAAAGTCGATTTATTCTAGTTGTCCCACTGGAGTCCTGCCTAAGTAAGCCCAATGCCAGTAGAACAAGTGCAACGAGGTCCAGCAGATGCAACTAGAAAGCAACGCGGACACTTGGGCATTGAAAGCGTATTGTATGCCATGGAGGATTTTTATATAAACAATTATGGCGGCAATAGATACATGGTATAGCTTACTTTCATTCCCCCTTCATCCCTTTCTCTATTGCTTTTTTCCTCAGTCTTTTTTTTCTTCCTTCCTTCAATGATAAATCACAATTTATTTGTCATTTGCTGTGTGCCAGGCATAGCCAAAGAAATGGACATGTAAGAATAAGGCCCAACTGCTTTGTCTATCAATGTCAATAAGCTATAAAATTAAGTGACTACCTGCAGCCAAGTATAATTTGGTTAATTGTTTAATTTAAAGCCCTTTGAGCATCTAACTGAAGGTAAATAATAGACAGTGCTTAGTCATTACTTTTTTTTGCTAACTCTAGCCTAATGTCTTAAAACCTGGGCATAAAGCCATGTGCTAATCTGTAAGGGTGTTGGTGTCTACAGCACCAGGAAAAAAAAAATCAAATGTAAGACACTTTAATCATAGGAGTTGCCAGAGAGAAAATATATTCTAATGTGGATCTATATAAGATGTGATGATGTAATAATCAATATTAAAAGTCATACTTTTAATGAATGGCTTTATAGAAAAATCTAAAACATATTGATTATATTTTAATTTAAAAGTTTTGTTATGGAAAATTCTAACTATAAATATAAAAGTAAAGAAAAAATATAACAAGACCATATTCCTGTTAACCTAAACTCAACAATTATCAACTCAAGGCCATTTTTGTTTCATCTATACCCACACTCATCTCCCTAGATTTTATTTTGAAGCAAATCTATAATTTTATTTATATTATTTTATATGTAAATATTCAATACATATATCTAGCAGATAAAGTTTTAAAAAAGTCATTAACACAATACAATTAATAATTTATTTGTCATATTAGCAAACTTAAAAGTTCAAGTTCAAATATTACGTTGTCTCATAAAAGTGCTTAAATAAAGAGTGAAACAAATTTCATACATTGTAATTGGTAGATATCTTTTAAGCTCTCAATTTTAAAGTATTAAATTCTTTTCCTATTTCTTTTCCCTTGCAATTTATATTTTGAAGAAATAGAATCATTTGTTTGACTTTACAAAGTTTGAATTTTACTGTTTGAATTTCTCTGATTCTTTGTTTGAATTTCTCTGATTCTTGTGTTTTCTGAAACATGAGAATTAAATCTATGGGCCTGATCATATTTATGTTAGATTTTCTTGCAAAAATACTTTAGAGGTAGTTTTGTGTGTTTTCATCAGGAAACATTATTGCTTCTCTTTCCAAATCTCTTAATGATCTAAATCCATTAATTCATTAAGGACTGTAAAATGGTGCTATCCTATATCTCCTTCACTTCTTAGCTAGAACAAAATTATAAGGAGAAACTTCTCAAGACATATTTGGTTACCCTGGGATACAGTTGGTATAGGAAAAGGTGGATAAGTGCTTAGTTCTTGTCAAATATTAAATTGATGAGTTTGCATCTTCCAAATTACTTTCCTATTTTTTCTTTTTTTTTAAATATATTTTATTGATTTTTTACAGAGAGGAAGGGAGAGGGATAGAGAGTTAGAAACATCGATGAGAGAGAAACATTGATCAGCTGCCTCCTGCACACTCCCCACTGGGGATGTGCCCGCAACCAAGGTACATGCCCTTGACCAGAATCGAACCTGGGACCCTTGAGTCCGCAGGCCGACGCTCTATCCACTGAGCCAAACCGGTTAGGGCCCTATTTTTTCTTTTCTCCCCTTTCTGTTTTATAATTATTTTTTGAAAGAACCTCAATGACCGGTGGTTGAATCACATTTGATGTATTTTAATTCTTTGGCCAGTGGGAGATGCTTCAAGTTGGCTATTGTCCTTTTAATTAACGCCCCCTGTCTTTGATGACTTCTTTTTCTTTATGGTTGACAGGATGTTCTAGACCAGCCGTGGGCAAACTACGGCCCCGGGGCCAGATCTGGGGCCCGTTCAGCTGTTCTATCCGGCCCGCGGAGCCGAAAGAGAGGAGGGTTCTCTTGCTCTCCCCTCCCCTCCTTCACCAGCAGCAGTGTTATTAACATGGCAACCCTCGGGAAACACGGCCGCAGCTCCTTCTTCTGAGTGGGTGGATTTATATCCGCCCATTCAGTAGAAGGAACAACCTCTCAATCTTCCAGAGGCTCCTTGTAATGCCCGCGGACGCGTCCCCCAACATCACCCTGGGAATGCGTAGACACGTTAGCGTGGTGATGTAGGGAGACACGCCCCTGGAGAGCACAGTATCAGAGCATTAGCTAAAAAGGAGACCAACAACACTGTTCCCACTGAAGTTGATGTTTTAAAGACCAAAAACCTTTCAACCCAGTCTACATTGCCATCTACATCTACGTCCCAGGCATAATTTGGAAGTTGCACTAAAGAAAATGTTTAATTTACTGTTTACACATTTTGTTCTTTTCTATTTGTTTTAGTTTTAAATTATTTTATTATATTTAAGTTTAATTTGAAAGGCTTTTGTACCTTTCCTTTGTTAGGCAATTTTATGTTGCCTTTGCCATCTTCAATATAAGGTATGTTATTGTGCTATGATTCCTCCATTTTTTGAAGTTTCAAATTATAATAATTAGTGTTTACATTCTTCTTGTTAAAATGTTTGAAATGAATAAAACTATTGAAATAAAAAAAAAAAGACCGTACCCTTTTATGTAATGATGTTTACTTTGAATTTATATTAGTTCACACAAACACTCCATCCATGCTTTTGTTCCGGCCCTCCGGTCCAGTTTAAGAACCCATTGTGGCCCTCGAGTCAAAAAGTTTGCCCACCCCTGTTCTAGACTTATCTTGTACATTTTCTTTCCCTGAACTGGAATAAGATACTTCTTAAAGGACCCTGATCTCTATGCATGGAAAATTATATTTTAAGACTACAGTTTGAGTACCAGTGTCATCGTGCAACCCGGCTCATTCTAGTTTCTGGGCATTTTCAGTGGAATAACTTAATAAGTTCACTTGTGATCTTGGAATTCAAGTTTAGTAGCAACTGAATTAGAATTGTATATAATCTCACTGATCCTGTATCTGTATCTCTTATCAATCACGTTGACAATTTATGTTCCCAAAGACACCAATATACTCATTGTCTCTTTTCTATAATACACATATAATACTATCACTACTACCAGAAAAAGTCTTCACTACTTCCAACAACACAATCACACTAAAAACTTTGAGATTATTTTTTCAATCTTTTTATATTTAAAGAATATCTAGGACTATACAGTTAAATTTTGTGTTTAGTCATTTGAAATAGTTCTTTTTGGTTAGGTCAGCAATCCAATAAGTAATGTAAATGTTTAAAATTTAGCTTCACATTTCAAGCTATTTCTGTGTCATTTTAATTTCTCATTATATTTGTTTACAGTATTTTCATTATTTTAAAGACAAATTCACAAATTGTAGTAGCCAGTCTCCAAAGTAGCACTCACAGATCTTTGCCTCCTGATATTCATGCCTTTGTACATTTTCCTCTCACAAAAGCAGTATGACCAATGATGTACTTTGGAAGTGAAGATGTGTGATTTCTAAGGATCAGTCATAGGAAACATTGTGGCTTTATTCTTCTTCTTTTGAATCACTCAGGGGGAAACCAGCTACCATGTCTAATGTATTTCTCAATATTTTTGAAAAATATTTTTTTATTGATTTCAGAGAAGAAGGGAGAGGGAGAGAGAGATAGAAACATCAATGATTAGAGAGAATCATTGATCAGTTGCCTACTCCATGCCCCTTATTGGGGACTCAGCCCACAACCCAGGTATGTGCCCTGACCAGGAATCGAACCATGACCTCCTGGTTCATAGGTCCATGCTCAATCACTGAGCCACTCCAGCTGGGCTATTTCTCAATATTTTATTAAAAGGGGCATCCTTAGGGCCCACATGAGTTTTCAGTGTGCAATTGTGCATGAATCTACTTCCAAATCCATGTCTTCTGAAGCCTTTAGATTCCTTCTTCTATATTATACTGAAGAAAATCAACTTTATTGCCCTGGCTCAGTTGATTCGGCATCATCCCTTGCATGGAAAGGTTGCCAGCTTAATTCCTTGCCAGGGCACATGCACAGGCTGCTGGCTCCATCACCAGTGGGACATGTACAGGAGGCAGCTGATCCATGTTCTACGCTCACATCAATGTTTCTCTCTCTTTCTCTCTCTCTCTCTCTCTCTCTCTCTCTCTCTCTCTCTCTCTCTCTCCCTTTCCCTTCCTCTCTCTCTAAAAATCAATAAAAATCTTTAAAAAATCAACTTCATTGATAGTAGGTATTCTCAAGTCAGTATTTCAATTTAAAGCAAGCTCCTAGAGCTGCTTACACTGCTGCAGTTACCACATTAAATCCAGCCTCTGTGATACATGTATCCATATCAGACATTGGGTGTAATAAAAATTACATTCTTTCCTCTATGGTTTAATACTTTTAAAATTAATTACCACATATGTTTCCCAAAGTTTCTGGTGATATAAATTGACAACACATTGCAAATAATCTGGAGTCTAAACTATTCTTTGTTAGACTTCACTCTTGTTTTCCCCAAGTCTGCTGAGATCTGACACTAAATACAGATTACAGGCAATAATGAATGATTTGGGTGGGTCTTGAGGCTCACAGCTTGTGCTTACCATGCTACTGAGTCAGTAAGTTTATAACATGGTGTTCAAGGAAGGCAGAGCTAGTTTTCTCAGAGGTGGGAGAAGGGCAAGCTTTTGCTGTTAAAGAAGACTTAGGAAACTAGGAGTTTCAGGATGCTCAGCGTTATCCAAATTCACCCATGTGTTCTCTTTCCAAATCTCGGGGTCTCAATTCTTCCCAATCAATGCTCTTCTAGTTGGTGAATCTGTAAGTTCAACTTACATTTTACTTCTTCAGGTCGTGCAATTAAATGTTGGGTCTTATTTTTAGCAGGCTTGGCTCTAAGGCTATAAGGAATAGTGATTCCATTTTCTGCCATAGAAGCTCTCTGGCTCCTTGTGACTTAAATGGGAGTTTTAAGTCCCAATTTTTTCATCTTTTTGTAAAGCTCTTCAATGCAGTAGGAAATAGTCTTCCATCCTCCCAGCTCTTAAAGTGATCATTACCACCACTTTACAGTTGTAAAGTGCAACAACCACTTTATCTGCCTTGGTACTTAAAAGGCACTTTGTCACAAGCAGCTGCTTATAACTTAATTTACCATGATGCCTTTAGATGCTATGGGTTGCTAGGATTCTATTTCACATTGGCATGGAATCTAGCCAGCCCTCAAAAACATTGCCAACCAACCAAAGAATTTTCTCAGTTAGGATCTATATAGCAATAGAACAACCAAACTATGTCTTTCAACAGAGGGAATTGAATATATGAATTGATTTCACAGGTGCTGAAAATCTGAATGGGCAAATGGGGAATATTGGAGTCACGTGGTAATGACTGTAGAAAAGCTACCACATGTAGACCTGGTAAAACAGAGGGAAGGAGTATGGGCTATCAATACATAGAAGCTTAAGTGAAAGTATCACATAGCTGTACTCAGAATTTCCTGTCGGAGGCCTGTCCAACACCAAGGATAATGGTGAGCTGCCTGGGACAATGGAGTAGTGCAGTTGGAGGCTAGAAGCAAGGTTCTCTGCTGTGGTGCAATGTCCTATAGGGCATTACTATGAGGAACAGTATGAAAGCAGGGAAAGAATGAATTCATTCTCCCTTGCTCTGCCCTGAAGTCCTGCTATAGTAGCTCCTACTATTGGCAGGACCTAATAGGATGCCTGTTGGTAAATAGCATGCAAATTCCTAGCTCCAGTATCATAGAGCAGAGTATATTAGTAGAGGATATGTTTGAACCTGAAGATTAATAGGCAACTGACCAGCACACCTATTATTGGCTTTTCTGTTCTCTTAGTAGAGAGGGATATGTTGTCTAGCTTCACATCTATCGGGTACCCTCCTCTGTCACTAACAGTAGCTGTTCAATAATATAGACGTGTGTCCTGTGAGATCTGTGTCTTCTGCTTCTCTCACTTTTATGTGGAACTTATTTTACCTTTGCCCCAGTGTCTCCTTCCTGTTCAATTAAGTTTCTCTTCCTGTGGTTCCTTTTCAGAGTGGACTGAGTTCTGAAAAGCAGTTATAGTTGGTTGGTTTTTAGGGTTTACAGGACCCAGAAGGCAATGTTCTGACTACATATTCCTATGTCTCCTTTATTCACCTGTGAGCTGGAGCCTACATAGTCTCTTTAGGTTTCTGTGGGTGTTCTCAATCATCCTGCTGAACTTTACATGCAGATCGAAGACCCATTCATGAAGGAGCACTTGTTGATAATTCACTTCTTGGAGTCTCTGGGCCATTGTAAGTCTCTTTGCCTCTTTCTGTGTCCTCCAGCATGGTTGCTGCTACCTACAGATCTTTCAGCAGTTGCACCCCCTTTGACACTTTAACCACTGAGCCTAACTGGCCAGGGCATAAACATTTATTCTTAGAGAGTGATGTGTAATGTTAGCTCTGAGGTTTTCCTAGATCCCTGCATCAGTTTGGGAAAATTCTCTTGTATTTCTAGTTTATTGAGTATTTTTAGTTAAGAATGGGTGTGAGCTTTTGTTAAATATATATCACTAAAGGCCTGTTGTATGAAATTCGTGCACGGGTAGGATCCCTAGGCCTGGCTGGCAATCAGGGCTGATCAGGGTCTTCCAGCTGCTGGCCAGGGCCTTCCTTTTCTGTGCCGCTTCCTGGTGATCAGCACACGTCATAGCGAGTGATTGAACTCCCAGTCAGTCGAACTCCCGAGGAGACACTTTGGCTATTAGCCTTTTATATATACATACTAGAGGCCCAGTACATGAAATTCATGTACTGGGGGGGATGTCCCTCAGCCCAGCCTGCACCCTCTCCAATCTGGGACCCCTGTGGGATCGGGCCTAAACTGGCAGTCAGACATCCCTCTCACAATCCAGGACTGCTGACTCCCAACTGCTCACCTGCCTGCCTGCCTGATTGCCCCTAACCATTTCTGCTTGCCAGCCTGATTACCCCTAACCACTCCCTTGCCAGTCTGATCAACGCCTAACTGCTCCCTGCTGGCCTGATTGCCCCCAACTGCCTTTTCCTTCTGGACCAGTTACCCCCAACTTCCCTCCCCTGCTGGCCTGGTCCCCCCCTCAATGGCCCTCTCTCCCCTATAGGCCCAGTAGCCCCCAATTGTCCTCCCCTGCTGTCCTGGTCACCCCCAACTGCCCTCCCCTGCTGGCCTGGTCGCCCCTAACTGCCCTCCCCTGCTGGCCTGATTGCCCACAACTGCCTTCCCCTGCCAGCCATCTTGTGGTGGCCATCTGGTGACCACATGGGCGTGGTCATCTTATGTGGGGGTGTGACAGTCAATTTGCATATTACCTCTTTATTATATAGGATAGATGTGTCTATTGAGATGATTATGGTTTTTTTTCTATTAATGTGTATTTTGTTGATTGCTTTTTGTATGTGAATCCAACCTTTCATTCCTGGGTTGAATCTCTGTTGGTAATGGTATATAATCCTTTTTTATATGTTTTTGAACTTGGCTTATCAGTATTTTGTTGAAGTTTCTGTCTATACTGATAAAGAATATCAGTGTGTAGGTTTTTTTGTTTGTTCATTTGTTTTTGTTTTTTGTTTTGGTAGTCTTGTTTTGCTATCATGAAAATACTAACTTCCTAGAATGAGTAGAAAAGTATTATATCCTTATCTACTTATGGAAGAGTTTATGAAAAATTAATCATAGTTGTTTAAGTGACTGGCAAAAATAACCAGTGAATCTATCTGTCCTGTGGACTTTTTTGAAGTCAAAAGTTTTTTTGATTATTAATTCGTTCTTTTTACTTCAAATAGATAGATTCATATTTTCTATTTTTTTCTTGAGTCAGTTTCATAGTTTGTGTCTTTCTAGGCACATATCGTTTTTATCTATGGTGGCATACAATTGTTCATTGTATTCCTTATAATATTTCTTAGTTCTCTAAGATTGGTTGTGATGTGTCCTATTTAATTTCTGATTTTCTTAGTTTGAATTTTTTTTCTTCCCTTTGTCTGTCTAGTTAAAGCTTACTAATTTTATTGATCTTCTTGATAATGAACATTTGGTCTTGTTAATTTTTCTTTATTATTGTTCTATTCTCTATTTCATTAATTTCCTGTCTATTTTTTATTTATTTGCTTGTGGTTGTTTTTTTGTTTGTTTTTATTAGTCTTTTCTTAGTAGTTCTGATTTTATTGAAGAATTAAAAAATGACTTTGAAGCCACTGCCATTTTGCCTGGGGCCAATACAGGAAATTTTAAAACTACAAAAAAAAAAAAAAAAGGTTTGTTGATATAATTTTCTGACACCGCTTCCAGTCATACAAACTTTTTAATACATTATTTTGAGTAAAAAAAATATGATGCTGTTGATCCATCGTTAAAATTGTGCAATTTCTTTAGCTGTTATTTATATAATCAATAACCATTTTGAAGAAGTCAGATTGATCAGTTAAAAGTTATTTAATTTCTAAATTTTGTAGACCTGAGTTAGCTAATAATTAAGCCAGATTCTGCATATATATTTATACATATATGTGCATATATGTATACATTTATATATTTACATATGTATATAATTATTTTATAAATATTATATATACATACTATATACCTATGTATGCTAAATTTATATTCACATACATATATTTTCTATATTTACATACATGTATGCATATTTATATATATACTTTATGTGCATTTACATACATATTAAACACATATGTATGTATACATATATATACTATCTACATGCACTACATCTATATACTATGTGCACATTTACTGATGTCATGTCCCTTTCTTCTCCACACTTCCTTTCCTTGTAGTTTTATGTACATAAAAATATATTTATATACACATTTTTAAATAATTTACATTATGATACAAATACTATCTTTTTAATGAGACACTTGGCCCATGTGGAGCCTGCACATTTTCCGTATTTAATGGGAATAAACTGAAGAACATGGAGGTGAGCTGACTAGACTTATTTTGTCTGCCTGAAGAAATCTAGGCATTTGCAATGTAAAAAATATATATATATGAATTAAAAATGTGGTGAAAAATAGAAAACTGACATTGTATCAACATATATTTCTGCAGGATTAAGTGGCTGGTATGCTTATAGCTCTTTCTAGTCACTAAGATTTGATTCTGTGTTCACAGGTTTCCCAATTCTGCTACAGTAAAATGGATACATGGCTTTCCAAAGAACAAGTCATTGATATTGACTTGCAAAGCCTTAGAACAGGTATAAATATCCCAGTTGCAATCATGAACAGAAACATGAAGAACTTAGTGATGAGTGACTTCTCCATTCTGGACATTCTGATATGATTGATTATGGAGAGTCATAAATGATGTGAGAGTGATCCCTACATGGAATAGCCTCAAGGGAAAAAGAAGTGTAAAAAGAGGGTACAACACTCTGTATGAATTATATTTAGGATTAGGAAGTGATATATGAGATCCTTCTATTTATATTCACAGGAACCCTGAGCTATTTGCCATCCTTAGGTAATGGGACTGCCTCAGGAGATAGCTGCTTAGTAAGAAGGGTCTTTAAAGTACTTTACTTGACAGGACTTTTCTTTATCTCCTTAAGAACAGTACATTCATGGGGATTTCTGGGAGTCCTGAGGTCATCTGCATATCACAATTTTGTTACTTCCATCTCTCTCTAACCCATTATCCCATGTTGACCATTTTCAAAGAAGAAAAGCAATACTATATTCTAAATGCCAATCATGTGAAATTGTAAAAGATTACTCCACACCTACATTTCTTTTGTTGTAGTGTAAATGTTGCAGAATTTTACCAAGAGAAAGCAAAAATGCATGGGCTCCACTTAGTGCAAACATAGCCCCCTTAATGGAATGATGACTAATTTTGATGCCTGATTATGAAATTCGTTCAGTGTGTGAACTATTGCCATGTTCCTTTCTTCTCCACACTCCATGCCACCACAATACTGCCCATGATTTTCAACCAAGAGGCATGGGGCTTTGTTTCAGATAGTTTTCTTCTGCTTTCTTCTCCTCTGGTGGGTTTGCCTATATGTCACATTTAGTAGACACTGAGGGACTCTTGTCCAATGTTAGACACAAGGCAACTCTCTTTGCTCCTTCTTGAGATTCAAACTAAAATTGTTAAAATGACCTTGTCCTCCTGTTCAGAACTCCCTTTGAATTCTGAGCATAATGAAAACTCTCAAAAGAGATCTTAGCCTTAAACTTCTCCTCCTATCACCCATTTCCTCTCTTTTATTTTTCACTTTTGTTCCTGAAATCCAACCCCTTCAAGTATCACATGATCCTCCTGGAATTTCCTGCTGTATTTTCTGTGTTTGAAACAACTATTAAGTGAAGCATCAGGACCTTAAAAAACAAACAAATAAATATTTTCCTTTCTTGTTATCTTTATACACACACACACACACACACACACACACACACACACACACACACTGAGTGGCCAGATTATTATGATCTCTGAACACATAATAATCTGGCCACTGAATATATATTAGAGGCCTGATGCATGAATTCGTGCATAGGTGGGGTCTGGCCAGCCTGGCCAGGGGGAGGGGACATAGGCGGTTGGCCAGCCTACCTGCTGGTCAAACTCCTGGTCAAGGGGACAATATGCATATTAGCCTTTTATTAAATAGGATATACACTGAGTGGCCAGATTATTATGTGTTCAGAGATCATAATAATCTGGCCACTCAGTATATATCTTACCTAATAAAAAAGAAACATGCAAATTAACCATCACTCCGCTATGCCCACAGCCAATCAGAGTGAGTCTGCAAATTAACCCAGCAAAGATGGAGGTTAATTTGCATATGCAAGCGCAGAGCGGTGTGAAGCCTGCTATGAGGGGAAGGGAAGCGGCGGAGGGAGCTACTGGAGTGGTACTCCAGACAGAAGCGAGGACTTGCTGGCTCCAGGTGGCCAGGGTGCGGGGACGTGCCGGCTCCTGGGCAGCTGCGAGTGAAGCCAGGGGCCTGTTCTTGCATGAATATTGTGCAACGGGCTTCGAGTATATATACATAGTGTGAGATGGGATGGCTTCATCTTTTATCTGGATTAGACCAAGTTAAAATAAAATGAAAATATAACTGCTTAGAAGTGGTTTTGAATGTAAGGAAAACAAAAAATAATCTAACTGCATACCAACCACTGTGCCATGTACTTTCATATATGTTTAAATAAGACTTTTAGCTTTGTGGGTTGGCTACCTTGTCCATTAAGAAGTGAGAAGCAAACCAGACCAGAAGCTCTGGATGTTATTGGACTATCCATTGATTTCTATTTTTCATGAAGTGATTGAAGGAGAGTTTATGGAATAAAATGTTGAGTAAACCCAGTAACAGTCTGTGACCTCAAGAAGTTTAGAATTAACTGCAGGACAGACCTGTTCTGAGTAATCTCATAATTCAGTCAGTAAGATGAAAATTTATAGAGAATAAAATTCAAGTTTTCAGAGCAGATAATTTTTATTCTTACCACTATGTACACGCATACTAACTGAAGATGCTATTAAAAAGGTATTCTTTTCTTTCTTTTTAATTTGATGTTTTCTTCTTCATGAGCTTGGATTTATGATTCCTGTCAGTGTGTGTGTGTGTGTGTGTGTGTGTGTGTGTGTGTGTGTGTGTGTCTGTGACTTTGGACTAATGTTTTATTTTTCTTTCCTTTAGTTACACCAGTAGTAAAATGAGGATGGAAATATCATGCTAAGATTAGCGAGGACCTTAACTAGATAAAGCCTGTCAAGTTTCTGTAGCTCCTGTCATTTGATGCAAGCACATTTGTAAATGACTAAAGATGCAAAGATCAAGATTTTGCTTGACTTATCTTAATTTATATTATAAAACTTCATGTATGTTGGTATTTTGTGTTCCTGCAAAATACCATAGGACACTGAACTATACTCAGGGTCAAATCTAAGACAAAGCAATGATTATACATCATGGGCAAGAGTTTTACAATGTAAAATGTGAATATAAAATAAAGTTATTCACATTTTAAATGTGTTTGATGATTAAAAGAATAAAGGCATTTGGTAAAAGTAAAGAAGATATCCCACTGCTTCAATCTATAGACTGCCATTAAGTCTCTACAGCCTTCTTTCTTAAATGTTTCACATTCAAAATCTTACAACCCAATTTAATTGGAGGAACATTTTAACCACAATTTTCTCAAGAGAGTTATTTCCCTTTAAATTGTAGCTTTTACCCTTCATTGGATCACTGATTCTATTCGGTATCTATTAAAAGTGGTGACTTGTCTGACCAGGAAAAAGTACAATGTCAATCGAGGGTCTCCACTGAAAGCAACTCTGGTTGGCTCAGGCAGAAACATGATTTACTAAAGGATTGTAAGTAGCTCACAGAATGTTTGGGTGGGACAGAGAATTAGGTCTGCAGGCCATGTAGTTTAGAACAATGCACAAACATACCACAGAATGCTGTTGCCCATCCAGGGCTGGTATTAACACTGGATGCTACTGCAGGAAACTTGACTTTTACTGCTTTTGGAAATTAGTTCCTGTTGATAATACCTTTGCCACAAAGTTCTGAGGCCTCATGGGGAAGAGCATCATGGGTAAGTGCATAGTCTGAATCAAATAGTCTGAGTCTATCAGTACAGCAAGACGGGTAAAGAAGCATAGTCTCGCCCTAGCTGGTTTGGCTCCATGGATAGAGCATTGACCTGCAGAGCGAAGGTCCCGGGTTCAATTCCAGTCAAGGGCACATGCCTGGGTTGTGGGCTTGATTCTCAGTAGGGGGCGTGCAGGAGGCAGCCGATCAATGATTTTCTCTCATCATTGATGTTTCTATTTCTCTCTCCCCTCTCCCTTCTTCTCTGAAATCATATATATAAATCAAATATATATATATGAAGCATAGTCCTTGGTTGGTTCATTGATTTAGCCAATATCATCATGTAAGATCTAGGATGCTTATTGAGTACTAGGAAAATTATGAGGAATAACCCAAGATAATAGTTTGTGGATTTTACAAAGTTCCTGAGAATTCTGAAGATGACTCTGGATGAGGCAAAGGGATTTTGTAAGAATTTTCTCTGGAAGTATCTGATGCTTTTGGCAAAAGCTATAGCACTGCTGTGGGAAATGAGCTATGGTTGAGTCAGTAAAAATCAGTGGTATTACCCATAATGTTATAACAAATCATAGGAAATCCCAAGAAACAGGTAGGAAAAAGCCCACAAAGTGGTGATGTGAAAATAATGTCCAATATGGAATTAAACAGTCACTTAACCAAGAAAGAAAAATTACAATGAGGCAAAATTTGAAATAGGCATATTCATATAAATTTAGTCTCAAAAGCCAAGTAATGAGTTAACACTGTATGATCCATTTGGGCTGCAAAACAACATACCACTGATTGGCTGACATAAATGACAGAAATTTATTTCTCATATTTCTGGAGGCTGGATGTCCTAGATCATGCTCCAGCAGAGTGCAGTTTTTAAACTTTATTACCTCTTTCTAGGCCCTGTCCCAAATATAGTCACATTGGGGGTTAGGGCTTCAACATATGAATTTTGAAAGGACACAATTAAGTCTACAGCAACCATTTAGTATATTTTATGCAATATTGTTGATATTTTTATAATGTTAGGGAATTTTTTGGCTAAGCATTTTTAACCCAATCACATGTCATTGTGAAGAATATTAGAGCAATATATATTTTTTGATATATGACCAAATATGTAATACATTTTTTGACATTAAGTAGTTTTTTTCAATTACATTTGACATAGAATATTATATTAGCTTCAGGTGTACAGCCCAGTGACTAGGCATAATATAACTTACTAAGTGACAACCCTGATAAATCTAGTACCCATTTGACACCATGCACAGTTATTGTAATATTAGTGACTATATTCCATATGCTGTACTTTACATCCTTGTGACTATTCTGTAACTATCAATTTGTACTTCTGCATCCTTTCACCTTTTTCACCCATCCTCACAACCCCCACCAATCTGACTATCATCAGATTGTTCTCTATATTTATGAGTCTTCTGTTTCTGTTCTTCTTGTTTATTTTTACTCTATTTTTTTTTTTTTTTTAGTTTCCACATATAAGTGAAATCATATGGCATTTGTCTTCCTCTGTCTGACTTATTTCACTCAGGACAAAACTCTCTAGGTCTACCCATGGTGTTGCAGATGACAATATTTCATTCTTTCTTATAGGTGAATCATATTCCATTGTATATAAGCACCACTTCTTTATCCATTCATCTACTGATAGACACTTAGCTTGTGACCATATTTTGGCTATTGTAAATAATGCTGCAATGAACATATGGATATATATGTCTTAATCCTCACCCTAGGATATTTTTCCATTGCTTTTCAGAGAGTGGAGAGAAGAAAGGAGGGTGGGGGAGAGAGAGAAACATGGATGTGAGAGAGACACATCCACTGGTTGCCTCCCAAACATGCCCCAACTAGGAGTGGGGAGTGAACCCACAACCCAGGTACATACTCTTGACTGGAAATCAAACCTGCGACCCTTCCGTGCGCAATTGGTGCTCTAACCACTGAGAACACAGGCCAAGCCATGTCTTTTCCATGTATGCTTTGAGCTTCTTCTGATAAATACCCAGAAGAGGAATTGCTGGATCTTCCTTTGTTTCTTGTTATATAGCCTTTGTTTTAAAGTCTACTTTGTCTGGTATAAGTAATGCTACCCCAGCATTTTTATTGTTTCCATTTTAATTAAATATGTTTTTCTACCCCTTTATTTTCAGTCTTGGTGTGTTTTTCAATCTAAAGTGAGTCTCTTGTTGACAGCATATCTAAGGATCTTGTTTAATGTTCATTCAGCCACCATATGTCTTTGGATTGGAGCATTTAATCCATTTACATTTAAAGTAATTATTAATAGATTTGTATTTATTGGCATTTTATTATTAATTTTCCTATTACTCATATTTTGTCTTCTCCTTAAAGAAGACCTTTTAGTATTTTTTGTAATACTGGTTTGGTGGTGATGAACTCCTTTAGCTTTTTCTTGTTGGGGAAGCTCTTTATCTGTTTTTTGATTTTAAATGATAGCTTTACTGAATAGACCATAAATTTAAAGGGTCTCAGATGTAGTTTCTTAAGGCATTTTAAAATTCAGATTTTGCATTAATATAGCAAAAAGGCATAATTCAATATTAAAAATAAATTGAAAAGGAACCAACTAAATATGCAAACAAAAAACCATGCCATATTCATCAGAGGTTGCAAACCAGAGCATTGATTTTAACAATCATGTCAATCTTAGAGTAAAAATTTGTCATCTTCTACAATAGTACTTTTCTATTTTAAATTATAATGAATCCATAGCATTTATCCTCCCCTATCTAGTTTAGAGTATACAGTTTGAAGCAAGTTTCATTTGTCTGATAATATTTTAAGTAATACATACTATTTAGATATCATCAAAGGTCACTAAGTGTTTCTTATTTGCCTGTGGCTAGGGCCACAGGGATTTGTTGACTTGACTAAATCTATTTCTTTCCTTAAAGTGACACTTTTCCCTATTTAGAGTAAAAAGCCCCACTGTAAAACCTGATTTCACTAAGCGATTTATTTGCTTACTTCATGGACATGTTTATAATGAAACATTTTTGAACCAGAGCAGGTTTTGTTTATCATGTATGATGAGCATAATTAAATTGGTAAAGAGACAGACAAACCAAGTTTTCTAAGAGACCATAAATATGTTGACTAAATGAACATTTTACGCTTGAAAACAATGCATTTGCAGTTTTGTAAAATAGTAAGTGTCTTTAGCGGTAATTTTAAATCAGATTTACTTGTATTTATTTTTTGGAGGAAGGTGTTTGGAATAATAAAGTGAACTCATACATTTTGTTCCTACTCTGTTTACCTTCATTATTTTACCTTAAAAACCCAAATTAATGATTTATTTGGGTTTGTAAATAATGCTGCAATGAACAGCTTGTTGTTGAGACAACTAAGTAATAATCTTTTCATATCATAGTAGCATTTGTTAATTTTCAATAAAAAGAAAACTTTTAATAAAACATGAACCTAACAATATTCTGGATCAGGCTTTGGGTTCTATTACTAAGGTATACAATAAATTGGAAGATAAACGTAAACAAATACTAGTTGAATTTTAAATATAGTTTATCTTTATTAAAGTGTATACTAACAGTATTTTGATTTATGAGATTATTTTAACATATTAAAAACTGTACAAGATAGCCAAAACCGGTTTGGCTCAGTGGATAGAGCGTCAGCCTGCGGACTGAAGGGTCCCAGGTTCGATTCCGGTCAAGGGCATGTAGCTTGGTTGCGGGCACATCCCCAGTGGGAGGTGTGCAGGAGGCAGCTGATCGATGTTTCTGACTATCTATCACTCTTCCTTCCTCTCTGTAAAAAATCAATAAAATATATTTAAAAAAAAAAAAAAAAAAAAAACTGTACAAGATAGAATTGATATAGAAAGATAAAAAAGTTTAATTTTGTTGTGTTTCAGTAATTTAGGAAATTTTCTAGATATTCATCCTAGTAGTGTGATTAAGATTTTACAATAAACCTCTAAAAGTGAATGTTTGTATTGTCTTTTCTTCATCATTCTAATATACATTTTTTTTGTTGAGCTATTTGATAGACATAATAAGTAGTATCCAAAGGATGTCTATGCCTAATCTCTGAAAGTTGTGGATATATTACATTTCATGACAAAGGGAAATTAAAATAGCAGGTGGAATTAATGTTGTTAATCAGCTCACTTTAAGACAGGGAGCTTTTCCTGGATTATTTGACTAATCACATAAGCCATGTAATTACAAAGTTTTTAAATATGGAGGGACCTAGAAAAGGTTGGGGTGACTGAATCTGAGTGCTTGAGCCACCCTTATTGGCTTTGAAAGTGGAAGAAGGAGCCAAAGAATGCTGGTGGCCCCTAGAAGCCAGAGAAAACATTGGGAAACGGATTCTTTGTAGGAGCACTGTGCTGACACTCTCCACGCCTGGAGGCTGCCCTCAGGTCCTAGCCACTTGGTCCTCTCATGACATTACAACTTATTTCTTTAATCTTTCCAGGCTATTACAACATTGTCGTATGTAAGGTAACCGAATCATGGAAGAGATTATCCCCTCATACCCATACATCCTGCTACACTCAAGAGGAATGTGTATACTGGTTGAATACCCCAGGAGACAGGAATCTTGAAATTCTGTCTACCATACTCTAGGTCTCTCTCTCTCTTTCACACACACACACACACACACACACACACACACACACACACACTATTTTGCAATGTAGACATATCAACTTCATATAATATTTTATTTATTTATGTTTTACCATTTCACTCCTAATAATTCTCTGTTTTAATGACAAGATCCCATCTGAGTCATAAAAACACCATGAAAGACCCTAGCCAGGTGGATGAGTTGGGTGGCCAGTCCTCTTGTGCACCAAAAGGTTGCAAGTTTGGTTCTCGGTCAGGGCACATACACAGGTTTTGGGTTCGATCACCAGTCAGGGAGCCTGTGGAAGGCAAGCGATCAATGTTTCTTTTTTTTCTCTCTCTCTTCCTTCCTCTTTCTAAACATATCCTCAGGTGAGGGAAAAACAAACAAACAAACAAAAATCAGCATGAAGATGAAGAGGATTAATTTATCTGTGCAGCCTTTCCCTTATGACATTCAATTGTATACCCGCTATAACCAAAGCCCCACAATTACTGACACTAGCATTTCAGATAATCTCTTTTAATATTTATTTACATTAAACTTTTAATTTATGAGAGTTAAGTAAAAATTAATGCACAGCTCTGCATTTATGGTGACAGAAATATCTGAAAATTTTCACTGATCTAGCACTTTATATTCTCAATGAGCCAAGTGATTAATTAAATCCTAACTCTCCTATGAAAAATGATTGGGCATTTTTATAAATAAGAAATATTATAGCTAAGAACTTAAATCAAATCATTCTGATTGTCCAGTAATGCATGCTCCTCAAATTAAAATTGTCTAATACACAAAAATATTGAAACATTTTCACTGAAAGATAACAATTGGTGTTATAAAATATATTTATTTCTACAGTAAATTTCTAAAAAAAAATGATACTTTTATACATAAAGAGGAGTTACAGACTATGTAACATATTGTGTGTATGTACATGTGTGTATCAATTTTTAAGTGCAGTTACAGACATGAATGGGAACCTATGAAGCATTAGTTCTGAGCATGTATGACAGACACTCCTCCTCTGTGCCTAACCCAAAGTTTCCTGACCCAACTATATTAACTACAGACTAAAAATGAGCCTCTAACATACTGTGAATGATTCATTTTTGTTAAGGAAACTTAACATTTTCTAAAAATATAATAGTAAAAAGTGATATGTTTAATGTATCAAGTTGCTATTTTAAGAAATAAACTGCCATTTAAAGAAATCTTACAATTTTTCTAGGACTGCAATAGCTCTGTAGTGAAAAACCATATCATCTTTCTGAAAGAAACTTATATATTTATCTAAAAAGAGTCATTTTGTTATAATCTGGGACCCAGGCAACCATGCACTACAAATCCAATTTGGTTACAATATAAATAAAATATCAATTTTATAAAAATCAAAAAGAAAAAAAAAGAGAAAAGTCACTAGAAATCACATTGCTACCTCCCCACATACTACTATTAATAAGGACAGTTTTCCTTTTGGTTTTTATTCTTTATTCCTGATGCAGCTGCCATGGAGATCAAGTATGTCTTGTGGGATACAATCACAAAGCATATTTATTCTCGTCTGCTCCTGCCTTTTTCATTTATTCTGTTGACTAATTTTCCTCGTAGATCTAGGTCTTTTCCTGAATGGAATTTAGGGCAAGTCCCCAGGCTTATCTAGTCACTTTCAGGTAATGAAATCTTCTCCAAATTGTACTTAATATTTTTAGTGCACCGTAATATTCAACATGTCAACTTCATTCAAAACATTTTCCTAGACCTTGCCTGCTTGTAGGTTGGGCAGTGACAGGACAGAGCGTGCTCTCTTCTCTTTTCCTGACTGAAGTCTCTGCCCCTCCTTCTTCATCTTGTCAATCACAGTGTCTGACCTCTGCAGGGAGAAGGAGGGTGAAGGAAGAGAGGAAGGGAGTCAGACACTCTTTATTTTTTAATTTTTTTATTGAAGGGAAAGGAGAGAGAGATAGAAACATCAATGATGTGAGAGAATCATTGATTGGCTGTCCCCTGCATGCTCCCCACTGGGGATCAAGCCCGCAATCTGGGCATGTGCCCTCGACCAGAATCGAACCCCGGATTCTTCAGTCTGCAGGCCCAAACTCTATCCACTGAACAAACCAGCAAGGGCAACTCTTGACTAATACTGTTCAGAGTTGGAATGTGCTCTTCGGGCATGGAGATAGTTAAAACTAACTTTTCCTTCATGGGTTCTTTGGAGTGGCTCTGCATGGCCCCTTTGCCTCACTGGAGTTTTCAACTGCAGTTCCCTTGACCAGGCCATGGTCCATTTATCTTGGTTTCTTTTTCTGCCTGGTTCTCAGTATTCCACCGTCACATAATTTTTCTCTCCCTCTTGGGGGTCTCATTGGCCCTCTGGGTGGCGATCCTAAGGAAAATCAGGACACACCCACCATGCTATCTCTCACAAGAGGCTTATATCTAGTCCCCTGTCAGGACAGTTTTGAGGAGACAGGCAGATCCCAATGCAGAAGCACTTCTTCCCTCAGCAGATTAACCTGTCAGAGAATTACTCACCCTCAGATTTCTCAAACTCATCCTGACATCTGTCCACCAGGTACACTGACTGCAAGTGACAAATACTAAGTTCGTTGAGTAGTTTCATTATTGCCCTCTCTTTTTATTTGAGGTGAAGGAAGAATTTTATTAATTCTTCTTCCTGGCAGAGAAAGGTAGATGAACTCCATGTACACCAGAACACCAAAGATTCTAGCCAACTCTGCGAAACTACTTCCCCTCTTGATGTATATGAGAAGGCTGAAAACAAAGGTTTTCCACAGCCTCCTTTTGCAAGTTCTAAAATATACTCTCATACTTCATTTTGGAATATAACATCTATTTTCTTTATCCTCAGCAGAAGCTAAAAAAATACTTGGTTTTAACATTATATTACATTAGCTTTAAAAAATTAACAAACACTGTGCATATTAATGAATGTATAGTTTTCTTAGCAATCTTGTGATTCAATTATATATCTTGTCTTATTTAATTTTTAAATTCTAAGCATTTTCCATCTTACTACATATTATTTGAAAACATGATTTTAATGACTATATAATAGTTAATAATAAAGATGCACTGTCAATTATTTAACCATTTTACATTGTCAGGCATTTGCATAAAAACTGATTTTTAGGTATCCTATATAATAAAGAGGTAATATGCAACTTAATCCTCATGCCATAACCCTGTCACAAGATGGCAGCACACACAGCGGGGGCGGGGCCGGCTGCTCCACATGCCTGCCACCGCAGTTCCTGAGGCCTTGTGGGTGGGAGGGGGAACAGGAGACCCAGCAGCCACTCCACATGCCTGCTGCAGGAGTTCCCTCAGCCCTGCTGGGGGACAGGTCTCAGCTGCTGCTCCACACAGCTTCCACTGGGGTGACCATACCAGCAGGGGAGGGCAGTTGGGGGTGAGATCAGGCTGGCAGGGAGGGCAGTTGGGGTTGATCAGGCCAGCAGGGGAGCAGTTAGGTGTCAATCAGGCCAGCAGGAGAGCGGTTAGGGGGTGATCAGGCTGGCAGGCAGAGTGGTTAGGGGCTATCAGGTAGGCAGGCAGGCAAGCGGGTAGGAGCCAGCAGTCCTGAATTGTGAGAGGGATGTCAGACTGCCAGTTTAGGCCTGATCCCTGCAGTCAGACATCCCCTGAGGGGTCCCAGATTGGAGAGGGTGAAGGCTGGGCTGAGAGACAATCCCCCTCCTCCCCCAGGGCATGAATTTCATGCATCATGCCTCTAATTACAATATAATGAGCATCTTTTTGCCAATTTTTCTTTCTAAAAGAGATAATTTATATTCTCACCAGTACTGTTTAAACAAATCCACTTTTGATAATCATTACCACATTTTTTTCAATTATATATTTAAAAATAGTATTTCATTGATTTGTCCATTTGTGTTCATTTGATTAAGTGACATTGAAATATTTTTGCATAAATATTGGTATTTTGCCCTATCTGAAATGCTCCATCTTTTAATAGGCTTATTTTTTTTATTACTTTTCTATGTATATTTACTTTTAACATATCATTCTTAGAAATTCTGTTGGAATCCTTTTCCTTTCTTGTCTATTTATCTTTCACTTCTTTTGGTTTGAGGAAACTTTCTGCAGCCAGGGGAGCAATGGGCAGCTGTAGCTCATCCCAGGCTAACCCCCTGAGCCTATCTCCAAGGCCCCCTATCCTCTGACTCCCAGTGAGCTAAGGCAGCTCAGACTAGGCTCTCCTGTTGCTTTTTATATGCCCTTCCTTCTTTTACTCTCCTAATTTTTTTTTATTTTTATTTTTTTGCTGCTATCCATAAATTCTTGCTTGCCTTTAAAAAAACCTGAAAAAATAGTTAATAGACATCAACCTCAGTGTGAATTAGCTCTCAACATAATCTGATAAGGGTCCCTTAAAGGTTAGGGGATACCTGCAGGGGGCAGGGAGGAGAGGAGGAAGGAATGGCATGGGTGTGCCCTGGAAGGAGAGTGCACCGGGACCTTAATTTTCAGGGGTTTTAAAGGCTGGGCATTTAGGGGAGGTCTTAGGGGCAGATCAATAGAATATTCATTAGCTTTATACTCATGTACCAAAATAAGAATTATTCTCTCAGTTTGTCTGTAGTTGGGTGTGGTTGGCAAATGGCACTAATTGGATTTCTGTAATCTGTCTCCCTGAGTAGTGGGTTTTAAACTATTTACCCTCTGGTGGGGAGGAGAAGTGCAAACCACTTACTCTTTTTTTTTAATATATATATTTTATTGATTTTTTACAGAGAGGAAGGAAGAGGGATAGAGAGTTAGAAACATCGATGAGAGAGAAACATCGATCAGCTGCCTCTTGCACACCCCCTACTGGGGATGTGCCCGCAACCAAGTTACGTGCCCTTGACCGGAATCGAACCTGGGACCTTTCAGTCCACAGGCTGACGCTCTATCCACTGAGCCAAACCGGTTTTGGCACCACTTACTCTTTTTAAAAAATATATGTTTATTTATTTCAGAGAGGAAGGGGGAGGGAGACATAGAAACATCAATGATGAGAGAGAATCATTGATTAGCTGCTTCCTGCATAGCCCCTACAAGGGATTGAGTATACAACCAGGGCAAGTGCCTTGGCCAGGAATGGAACCATGACTTCCTGGTTCATAGGTCAATGCTCAACTACTGAGCCACACCAGCCAGGCCAACCATTTACTCTAAAGTGTAATTGGTTTAGGGAATATAGGATTTACTAGGTGGCTGTAAACTGCTGTTTAATGATCTGTTTTAGTTTCCCTATTCTTCTTGTTCTGGAATTTTCCTAGCTTTACTTTTCTCTAACCTTCCCCCCTCAGAGACTTCCACCCCCAAAATCTTTTAGGATTGATGAGGGAGGATGGTCTGTCTTCAGTAACTGCTTCCTGTTGATGATAATGGTCAATGTCAGAAGGCATTTCTCACTTGCTAGCTTCCCCAGCCTCCAGTCTGGAATATAGGAAAAGCGAAAAGCTAACGCATTCCTCAAAAAATCAAGATCGGTCTTCTTCCCACCTTTCAGACTCTTTTTATGTTATTTGCTCTACTGTGTCCATGGTTTTACTTATACTTAATAGAAGAAATAGTTGTGAAAAAAGTCTATTTCATTTTGTCTAGAACTGGAACTCATGTTGCTCAAACCCAATTTCCCCTCGATGATATTATCAGTGCCTCTAATGACTGATTTTAAAACAATTCACAAATACATGAATATTCACGTGTTGTATTTCCACTTGGTATACACATTTATTTTTTAAAAAATCTAAAAGCTAATCAAATTAAAGAATCCTAGTTGATATATAAATAATTATCTTTTATAGTAAAACTCTGCTTTATCAATTTGATAACTGTCTTCACAGATAAGGAGTGATTTTCATTTAGACAACTTGCCTTCCCAATGATATTTAAAGTCTTAATACTAAAAATAAGACTCCAAAGCTGAAATTAATCCATTACAATATTTAATCTTTCAAATTCTTCAACAATTTGAAAGAAATGACAAGGATTATTCATGGCTTATTCTGCTAAGAGGATCTAATTATGTTTAATCATTTTCTACTGGAGTTAATATTGCATGTTGAATGAATGGACTTGTTTATCAGAAGAGTTTATGCCTGAGCCTACAAACATTTTCACATTGATTTTTTTTAAAGATGTTTATGATACTTCAAGAGTATGTCCTTGAAGCACATACTTTTTAAACGATTTTTTATATCTTTAAAAATTGCACATAAAGTTATAAAAGGGGCAATATAGTCTATATAATTTAAAACTTAAACTAAACATTATTATGCAGACTTTTGAAATTTTAAGATATTAGCAGTTGCCTCCTGATAATGTACATAATTGCAGCTTTTAAATTTATAGTATTATTTAACATATGTATTGTTACATTGTTGAAAAGCTGTTTTAGGCTCTCATGTAATATAGTATTAATATAAAGAGGGATTTAATTAAATATTTTATAATAATGTTAAGTTTCAGAAGAAATATGTTGGTTATTTTGTTTGCCATACAACTTGAGAAAAATGTATATATTATGTATTTTGCAGATCATCTCAAAATTAGAATTTATGTGATTGGTAAAGCATATTTCTGTTACATAAGAATATTTATTGGCTATTGATTTTTATGTTTTATTAATAGTATCTGATGTAATACTCCAAATGCATATATTTGAATTAATATGTTAGTTAAAATGAGTAATATTTGTAAAACGTGCAACAAAAATTACAGGTGTGATGCTTTTTAATACTTTAATCCTGGGGTTTGTGGCATTTAGGCTAAAAGAGGTGTTATAGCACTGTGGCAAACAACCTATGTTCTGAACTCAGCTCCATGAATGACTTACTGCTCCTTCAAGCTATATGAGAAGGACACTAGTATGTGACCACCCTCTTTCAAAGATATTGGAAAAGATTGCCTAGAAAGCATTATCAATACCTGGGAAATGGCTATTTTTAAAAAATCTTTATTGTTAAGAGTTTTACAGATGTCCTTATGTTTTCCTCCCATTGCCTGCTTCCACTCCATTCCTGCCCCATCTCAGGCCTTCACCACCCTATTGTCTGTGTCCATAGGTAATCCATATATGCATATAAATTCTTTGGTTAATCTCTTCCTGCTTCTCTTCACTCTGAGATTCATCAGTCTGTTCCATGTTTCCATATTTCTGGTTCTATTTTTTCCTACCTTGCTGAGAGTTTTTATCAAGAAAGGGTGTTGGATTTTGTCAAATGCTTTTTCTGCATCAATGGATATGATTATATGGTTTTAATCTCTCAGTTTGTTTATGTGATGTATCACCTTTATTGATTTGCGTATATTGTACCATCCATGCATCCCTGGAATAAATCCCACTTGGTCATGGTGTATGATCTTTCTAATGTAATGCTGGATTTGATTTGCTAGAATTTTGTTGATAATTTTGGCATCTATGTTTATGAGGGATATTGGCCTGTAATTCTCTTTCTTTGTATTGTCTTTGTCTGGTTTTGGGATTAGGGTAATGCTGGCTTCATAGAAAGAACTTGGAAGTGTTCCTTTCTCTTGAATTTTTTTGAATAGTCTGAGGAAGATAGGTTTTATTTCTTCTTTGAATGTTTGATAAAACTCCCCTGTGAAGCTGTCTGGTCTAGGGCTTTTGTTTGTTGGAAGTTTTTTGATTACTTTTTCAATTTCCTCCATAGTTATTGGCCTATTCAGATTTCTTGATTCCTCCTAGTTGAGTTTTGGAAGGTCATATTTTTTTAGGAATATGTCCATTTCTTCTAGGTTGACCAGTTTGTTGGAATAGAATTGTTCATAGTATTTTTTTTTTTTTTATGATCCTTCATATTTCTGTGGGGTCTGTTGTTATTTTGCCTCTTTCACTTCTGATTTTGTTTATTTGGGTCCTCTCTCTTTGCTTCTTGGTGAACCTGGCTAGAGGTTCAGCAATCTTGTTTATCCTTTCAAAGAATGAGCTCTTGGTTTCATTGATTATTTGTATTATTATTATTTTTTTTGGTCTCTATGTCATTTATTTCCACTCTGATCTTTATTGTCTCCTTCCTTTGCTCACTCTGGGCTTTTCTTGTTACTCTCTTTCTAATTCTTCAAGTTGCAGAGGTACATGGTTTATTATCAGTTTCTCTCTCTCTCTCTTTTTTTTTTTTTTGATGTAGGCCTGTAATGCTATGAACTTCCCTCTCAGGACTGCTTTCACTGTGTCCCAAAGATTTTGGATTGTTGTGTTTTCATTGTCATTTGTTTACAGGATGTTTGTTATTTCTTCTTTGATCTCTTTGGTAACCCACTCATTGTTTAATAGTATGCTATTCAGCCTCCAAGTGTTTGAATTTTTGTGATTGTTTTTACTGTAGTTGATTTCTAATTTTATGCCATTGTGATCTGAGAAGATGCTTGATATGATTTCAATCTTCTTGAATTTGGAGAGACTTTTCCTGTGTACTAAATGTGGTCTATCTTTGAAAATGTCCCATATGTGCTTGAGAAAAATGTATATTCTGTAGTTTTGGGGTGGAATGTTCTAAAGATGTCAATTAAATCCATTTGATCTAGTGAGTTGTTTAGGATTGCTGTTTCTTTGCTAATTTTTTGTCTAGAGGGTTTATCCAGTGATGTTAATGGGGTATTAAAGTTTCCTATTATGATTGTATTGCTGTCATTCTCTCCCCTGATATCTTCCAGAAGTTTTTTTTTACATAATTGGATGCTCCTGCATTGGGTGCATATATGTTTACCAGAGTTACCCTCTCTTGTTTTATCGATCCCTTTAGAATTATGAAGTGGCCTTCCTTGTCTCTTGTTATGGTCTTCACTTTGAGGTCTATTTTGTCAGATACAAGTGTTGCTACCCCAGCATGTTTTTTTCCATTTGCTTGAAAGATATTTTTCTATCCCTTCACTTTCAGTCAGTGGGAGTCCTTGTTCTGTGGGGGGTCTCCTGTAGACAACATATATATGGGTCAGGTTTTCTTATCCATTCAGTCACTTGATGTCTTTTGATTGGAGCATTTAATCCATTTATGTTTAATATTATTATTGATAGGTACTTGTTTGTAGCCGTTTCTATACTTTATGCTTGTGTTCCTTCTTCCCTTTCTATTTCTTCTTTTTACAGAATTCCCTTTAGCATTTCTTTCATTGCTGGCTTGGTAGTGATAAACTCCCTTAAACTTTTTTTTTGTCTGGGAAGCTCCTGATTTCCCCTTCAATTTTGATTGATAGTCTTGCTGGAAAGAGTATTCTTGGACTCAGTCCTTTGCTTTGCATCACTTTGTATACTTCATTCCATTCTCTTCTAGCTTGGTTTATTTCTGTTGAGAAATCATTTGATAATCTGATGGGGGATCCTTTGTAGGTAACTCTCTGTCTCTCTCTTGCAGCCTTTAAGATTCTCTCTTTGTAGTTAACATTTGCCATTATAATTATGATGTGTCTTGGTGTGGGTCTTTAGGGATTCTTCTTGCTTGGCACTCTCTGTACTAGTGTGACTTTTTTCTTCCCCATATCAGGTAAGTTTTCTGTCATTATTTCTTCAAATAGATTCTCTAATCCTAGCTGCTCTTCTTGTCTTTCTGGCACCCCTATTATACATATGCTACTTCATTTCATGTTGTCCCAAAGCTCCCTTAGGCTCTGCTCCTGCTTTTTAATTTTTTTCTCCAGTTGCTGTTCAGATTGGGATTGTTTCTCTACCTTATCTTCTAACTCACTAGTTCAGTCCTCCGCTTCTTCTAGTCTACTGTTGAAACCTTCCATAGCATTTTTTATTGTAGCTATATCACTTTTGATTTATTCCTGAGTTTTGCATAGGTTGTTGTTTTTCTCTTCCATCACATTTATGAACTGTATGATCATTACTCTGAATTCTTTTTCTGTCACATTGCATGCCTCCGTTTCACTTATTCCCTTTCTTGGAGATTCCTCTTTTTATTTCCTCTGGGTATTGTTTCATTCTCTCCCCATTATAGCTATCACCAGAAGGTCCAAACGTTGAGTTGTGAGCAGTGGGAGCATCATGCCACCCCAGGGTCACTGAAGAGCTCCAACACCCAGACATGTAGCTGCTGTGGGTTGGTGAGAGCCACACATGCCGAGACTCAGAGTCACTGGCACTGAGTGTGACCTCATGCACATACCTAGAATCAGGGGCCCCACATGTGCTGCATTGAGAAAGAGTCCCCACGGGTGTGCACCAAAAATCAGAGTCCCCTAGTGCACACCAGGAGTCTGTAGGGTCCCCGTTTGCATCTGAGACCAGAGTCCCTATGTGCATGTGCCAAGAATAGAGTATCGGAGTCTCTGTCTCTCAATGCATCCTCTTGCAGAGAATAAGAGTCCCTGTGTGCGCATGTACCGAGAATTGGTGTCCCTGGTGCTCAGTGTGTGAAAACTGAGAATCAGGGTTCCTGTGTACGTGCAATGAGAAAGAGTCCCCACATGTGTGCACTGAGAGTCAAGTCTCTGGTGCTCAGTGTGGCCTCTGGCATTGAGAATCAGGGTCCCTGGTCTGCTTAGAGGGCTGGGTTGCACATCTGCCCTGTATCAGTGGGTGGCCCACTCCTGCGCCTCAGGAAACAGACTCCCCTGTACGTGCGCCCAGAGTCAAAGTCAGGTAGCACAGCTACCCTGTGTCGGTGGGAAGGCTGGTCACAGGCTGCAGGAAACAGACCCCCAGTATATGTGCATCCAGAGTCAAAGTCAGGTAGCACAGCTGCCCTGTGTTGGCGGAGGCCTGGTCACACTCTATGGGAAACAGACTTCCCATGTGCATGCACCCAGACTCAAAGTTAAGTTGTCCAGCTGCCCTGTGTCGACAGGAGGCCTGCTCACGTGGAGTGGGTCTAGCAGGTCCTATGTCACTGCAGAAGACTGGCTGGGAGGGGCATGGGCTCATAGAAATCTGCACCTGGGATGTCTGGAGTCTTGGTGTCCATGGGTCTGCAGATGTGGTAGCAGGTCTTTGTTTCAAGTGGCTGTAGGGTCCTGTTTTGCATCTGAGACAAGATTGGGTGGTGGTGAAGTTAGGATCCTAGTCACAAGTGATTCTTGCCTTCAAGATGGCGTGGTTTCTGTGCCAGTGCTGGCTGCCCCAGAGTGTTTGCGGTGGCAGCGGGATTTTGCAGTCTAAGACTGCCCGGTCCAGCAGCCCCCCAAAAGATTTACAGGATCTAACTGTCCCTAGTTCACACACGCACACACACACCACACATGCCCATACACTCCTCTATTGCTCCCTCACTCTCTCACACATTCTCCCTCCCTGCCTTCTTGCTGATCACAATCTTGAAGGTCCTGGTTCTATTTTATTCATCAGTTCATTTCATTTATTAGAGTTCTTGTTCATTTATTTTTATTTTTAGAATCAATTGTTAATAGATATGTATTTATTGCCATTTTATTCATATTTTGATCTCTTCTTCTTCTTCTTCTTCTTCTTCTTCTTCTTCTTCTTCTTCTTCTTCTCCCTCTTCTTAAAGAACTGATGCTGGTTGCTGCTTATTTGAACGATTTTAGGAAAGTCTGAAGTCTGAGCCAGGACAGGTCATTCATATGGAAAAGCTTCTGCTAATAGCTTGGGTAGGGCTGCAAATTGGATGGGGTGGGGTCTCAGGGAATCACAAGGGCAGAGGGAACACTGTCAGCCAGGCTGATAGAAACTCAAATATGGCTGCCAATCAGCTCTGCGATAAGGGAGTTCCCAGTACAGGAACAGTGAACCTTGTGATCACCCCCATCTGGGAGAAAGCTGCCCCAGAGTTCCTGCCCTAATGCCAGAAAATCCAGTTCCTTCTCATATGTCCCTGGATCCCCCAAAGTCACTACCCTAGCACCAGAGCTCAGAGGGAGTGGGACCATGTAAGTTCCTGCACCAGACCTTTAAGAGGAACTGCCTGGGTCTCCAGTAGCTGCAGTGTCACTCAGCCACAATCCCTGCTAGTTTTTACAGCCTTAATTTACAGGGACTTCTCTTCCCAGCTCTGGAACCTTGGGCAGAGGGTCCAGTGTGTGGCTGGGACCCCTTTCTCCTCACAGTAGTACTTCATGGCCAAGATATCCCCCCTGATTAAAAACACACCACACTTGGGTGTTGGACCAGCCCATTCCATGCCTCTGCCCCTCCTACCAATCTCAATATGCTTTCTTCTTTACTTCTCTAGTTGTAGGACTTCCATTAAGCCACATTTCAGACAGTTCTGAATAATGGTTGTTCTGTATTTTAATTGTAATTTTGATGTGGTTGTGGGAGGCAGTGAGTACTGGAGTTTCCTTTAGCCTCAATCTTGGTTCTTAGAAATGGCTTTTTTGAAATCTAAGGAATTTTGTTCTCAAATAATTTTATCTCCTAGAGGAAAAGGAAATATATATTCTCATATCCCAAATACTCTTCAATGATCAAGTCACCATGTGTAGAAGCAGAGATGTTAAAATTCTATGTCCTTAGCAATAATGAGGTTGGAGATACAGCAAAACCATCTCTAGAGATATTGTGTGGGGTATTTCAGTATGTAAATGATATAAAACTCCCTATCTTCTCAACAACAGACTTCATTTGCATATTTTCCCTCATGAATCCTGTATTTGGAGATATTTTCTCTACCAAATCACCAGATTAATTTGCAGTCATTTATTTATTAAATAAATAATGTTGATTGCCTGCTATAAATCAAGCATGGTTTTGTATCTTGTAGACACAATTCACGTCCTGTAGCTTAAAATATTTATCTATTTCATAGTAATCAAAGACATAAGCAAATTGCTGATAGTTTCTGATCCTTAGGTAAAAACCAAGGCTATTATACTGGCTTGATATAACACCAGACAAAAGTAAAATATCTTGGTACTTTGCTTTTCTTCTTTAGCTTATATATCATGTTTCTAAATTTAGAAAATAGCCCAACAGCCTTTTATTACTACCTGCAGGCACCTAAGGGTACAGAGAATTCCTCTGGGAACAATTCTCCTATAGCTTGAAACTCTGCTGATTTAAACACTAAGTTTATCTTTATTAAATTCTCTATTTGGTTCATTATATAGTTCCTATATTTTGCTGAGCACTATTAGGAATGAAATTATCTACATCTCTAAAATTTTCTCATATCTCTCATAGTTTCTCTTACTATTTTTCATTGTATTCTGAATTTTTAATGATATTCTTACTCCTTATCATTTTTAATAAAATCCAGTTCACATAGGAATTACATGCATGATATTAATGTAGCATGAGATTTTCAGGGTACAAACTGTGTGTGTGTGTGTGTGTATTAAGGATATTAACAAAAATTTGACAAAACTTTATCTTTACATTTCTTAAATAAGCATGTTCTTTGCTTAAGGCCTCTTGACCAATATTTATGTCACTGTCATGAAAAATTTGTTATATAATTCAAGTATTCTTTACAATAAAACAGTACTGGCCTTCAACATTATATAGCCTATCCTCTTTTTTAAAAATATTTTCAGTCTTCTATCTTTATTCCTGTTTTACCTATCTTTTCATTGTATTGAACCAGTTACTTAAGAAATATAATGTTGATGGATCACTTTCCCATGTATTGTCTCAGTGGTCTATGTGAGGCTAAACTTGGGGAAGCCCTTGATAGTCATGCCCTTGTGAGTATACTGCTATATAAACTCCAGGGATGACCATGTGTCTATCTCTGGCTAATGCAACATTAACATTAGACATTAATCTATCTTCTTAAAATATTCTTCATGGATTCCAGATACCATGATATATGAGGAATGCCAAGTAGCCATGTGGAATGGTTCACATGAAGGAAAACTGGGCTCCTGGCTGTCATCTCAGCTGTCTACCATGTGAATTAAGCCATATAGACCTCTTTTGTCCAGGAGTCTCCCTGATGCTACATTGTGGGAAGAAAAAATTCTCCACCACTGAGGAAGGGACCAGAACAGAAAGTTTTGATACTTTTTAGACAAAGAAATAATAAATTTGTGAAGGAATAATAAGACAAAGTGGTTTGAGATAGGTACAGTAAATTGTGGGGAAGTGACTAGGATAGTGGTCAGCAAATTCATTAGTCAACAGAGCGGTAAACCGCGGCTTGCGAGCCGCATGTGGCTCGCGAGCCATGGTTTGCCAACCACTGGACTAGGAGATATATTAGGGGGGTTAAAAACTAGAAGAAGATAAGGGTTATTTTGGTAAGTTTGTAGAGAATCAGTTCAGCATGGACTCACAGTCTCAAGTAATAAGGATGTTCTTTCTTCCTAGTACAGGGAGACCACTATTCTCATAAGAATTTATGGCCTGTTTTAGGGTAGAAAGGTTAAACCAGAGAGCCCTTCCTACAGCTGCTATTTCTCAAGTATCTTCAGCTCAAAATAATTAATATGACAAAGCAGCATATTTTGAGATGGGGTGGCATGTCCTGAACTTCTTCAACATGAAGCAAAGGAAATTCATGGTCAATGCACCAACCCACATAACCATTACTATTAAGTTTTATAGTTGTTTGTTACACATCAATATATAGCCAAAACATGGCATGGTATCCCCCCCCCTTTTTTTTTCCATAGCTAGATTTAATTCCTCAGAGCATCTGTGTCAGGCTGCCTAGTCAACAACTGTATTTCCAAATACAATCTATACTTTAGAAAAAAATGATAAAAAAAAGTGATAAGTTTCTTGAGAGTTTCAGAAGTATAGTATCATGATATTTGAGGATGAGTGGAAATGTCACAGAGGTATTTGGTGGCCATGAAAATACATCACTCAGATGTTGTGTCGAGAGGAGAATAGTTGACCTTGAGTGCTAGCAGCTGACCCTCTGGCCCTACAATTGTCATCCACTTTTTCCATCAGCTCTAACCAGCCAATGACTGAGCAAGGTGATGGTACTAGTTCTGGCCCATTCTTTTGAGATGTGCAGTTCCTCAAATGGGAAACTTTGCATTGAGGATTTCAGTTTGGCTTAGCTAAAACTTTCATAAAATTATACTGCATGATTCAATTATTGCCTCATGCTCCTTTCTTCTACCTTTCCTTCACATGTTTCACACTTGTATGTCCTTGCCTTCTTCTCCCTTGTCTTTAGTTTCCACAGGCATTTCTTGCAAAAAATTTTTTCTTACATATCTAATCAAATTTTTTAATTCGTTTCTCAAAGAAGCTGAATTAATACATGTGTTTTGGGCCTTAAAGACAGGATTTGAACACCTTAAAGAATGACATTCAAGGTGATAAAAATAATGTGCAAAGTGTCTACAAAGAGGGAAATCTTAATGATTCATATATAGAACAAAATTTGACAAGATGCTAATGAATAGGAAGTAGAATCAAAGGAATAAGATAAATAAAGTAGGTTATGGTTTTAAATGAAATGCAAAGGAGTTTGAACTTTAAAATAGATAAAGGGGAGGCATGGAAGATTTTGCATAAAAGAGTGACATAATCTGTGTTTTGCTTTAGGAAAAGTAATCTAAGGCTGAATTAGAGAGATAACAGGTGCAGAACATGAATTAAGAGACTATTGCATCGAGCCCTAACCGGTTTGGCTCAGTGGATAGAGTGTCAGCCTGTGGATTCAAGGGTCCTGGGTTCAATTCTGGTCAGGGACATGTACCTTGGTTGCGGGCACATACCCAGTAGGGGTTGCGGCCACATACCCAGTAGGGAGTGTGCAGGAGGCAGCTGATCGATGTTTCTAACTCTCTATCCCTCACCTTCCTCTCTGTAAAAAAATCAATAAAATATATTTTTTAAAAAAGAGACTATTGCATCGAAATAAGCCAGTCAGAGAGATCAACCAAAGGACTTGTATGCATGCATGAGTGGGGGGAGGGGGGGATAATAGGGGGATAAAGAAACATATGTAATACCTTAAACAATAAAGAAAAAAACACATTGATAGAAACAAACAAACAAAAAAGACACTATTGCAGTCTCCTATTTCCTTCAGTCCAGGAGGAAGTTAAATAAGAAGCCTGATCTTGTAAACCAATGGGACATTTGGTACAGCCTTGGCATTTATACAATGCTCTGGAGTTTATAAAAAGCCATTCACATAGATTTAATTTTATTGTCATAAATTTATGGAGTTATTTTTAATCTCCATTTTATAAAAGAATAAACTGAATTTCAGAGCCTATGAAAGATATTGTAGTTTAGTTATAGTGCAGAATTTGTAGCTAGCAAAACCATGGCTTAACACCAGATTTCCTGATTCCAAGTCTAGTGTTCTTTATAGTTATACCAAATTTTAAATCCATAAAAAACATGAAAGTAAAGTGAGTCAGCCAACTTACTTTGTATTTGTATTGTATGTGCAGCACTCTACAATATTAGAAAAATATTTCTAATGAAGAATTAGAAAACATATACCAAGTTAAGATTGGAGATGAATCATTTGGACCCATATCTAAGTGCATTTGGGGGTAGTCATGGAAGTTGATGGGAATATCAATGAAGAGAGATTGGATGGAGAAGAGCAGTCAAACAAGTCCAATGAACACTTTTGTTCAATTCTGAAGCAAATAGAGGAGGATATAAGCAGGAGAAAAACAACAACAAATGCTCATTTAAAAAATATTTATTATCACCTACCATTTACCAGCCTGGAATAAAGAGTAAGAAAAACAGACAAAAGTGGCCTTCATCAAGAATCTTATATTCTAGAGATGTTAAAAAACAGGCTTTTAGATTTTTAACACTCATTAATGAAGGGGCTAGTTTTAACAATTCAATTAACAAACATAAAAACCACTCTTGTGTTCTTGATTAGAAAATGTGAAAGCAATTTACTTCTGTTGAGTTAAGGTACAGCCCCTGCAGTCTTACAAATGTTTATAGCTTTTTTGGGGTTTTAAGAAAAACACATCTATCACTCAGGATATTTGAAATTTTCCTAGGTGTGTTTTTGCTTTGAAGACCTAGTCATTCTAAAGAAGATTTTTTTGGGGGGGAAAATAGAGGATAATGAATATGGCTGCTGTTTCACAGAATGCTACTTCTTGGACTTGTGTTCCTATGTTCTTACTGCTTTCCATACTACCCAGACACATTGTCAGATACAACAGAGGATCAGCAGGAGTATTTAAATCATCTCAACATTGCCTCTTTGTTTATAAGAAATATTTACTTAGATTTAGAAGATCACCCAGACATTACATTCTTCTCTCTTTAATTTTTTGAACAAGTATACTAGTAGTTTTTGATACATTCTATAAGCTCCCATTAATTAAACTTAAGAAAATATAATCTTTAGAATTACTGAATTTCTAAATTATTCACATTTATGACTTCAAGTACAAAAGCATTCCTTCGTGTAACACACACATACACACACACACACCCTAATGTACCAAACTGAAATTATGGCTTCTGGTTGTAAAATGTTATGAAAAAATTTAACTGCAGGGTTGGTAATGTGAAAGTCTATAATACTAGGAAACTGTCCACTGAATAATGCCTCTCCAGAGAGAAGTGCTGACTACACACCTGCTGTCGTAAATGAAAGCAGAACCTGCACTTCATTTCATCCCTTCACCCTAAAACTGCTTGGAGGCCACACGCCTCATTTTGATATATATCTCACATGAGTGACAAGTATGTACACGGGATAATAAAATGTGCTAAGATAGTCTGCTTGGCAGTGTTTTTGCTGATGTACTAATTCATCCTCTTCCATGTGCTATATCACCATCATGTATAACCAGATTTTATGAGATGGCTCACTGAAGTGAAAATCAAACCAATGAATTGTTTAATATGAACTAATGAAACAAGATAGAAAAGGCTTTAGAAACTGTTTTTAGAGTTTTAATTGTCAAATGGATGTAAATTCTGAGTACCACGAAGTAAAGGAAGGGACAGTAATGAAGACATTGGGACTACTTTATGATAACTGGTTTAAATAAATAGTCATGTGAACAACGGTGTCCCAGATGAAGTCCCTGAAATACGAAGGGAAATGTCTCCAAGGTTGGAGATGCACTTTGAAAGGGAAAGGAGTGCACCAATATGTTTATTTATTTATTTATTTTTGCCGCCGTTTGAGAGAAAATCTTGTGATATTAGCATGTCACAATTCTTTATGCAGAGTTCACTTTGTTCAGAGAAATCCATAAAAGTACTTAAGGCATTTTGAAATTAAAAAAAAAACAAACTAACAAAATATTCCAAAACTTCTGTTGTTTGTTTATGGCTTTGAGGTGATCTATTTGTGGGTTGCCATTTGAGTAACTATGGCATGTACAAAGATTTGCTAAAAGGAGACAGCTATAAATACAGCACATAAATTGTTCTTGGATGTTAAAAAATATTTTTATTGTATTAACGTAAGTATTGTCTATAATTGATTCAGGAAAATGTGACCAGTGGATGTTAAAAACCAGGGGATGAAAGATTTTTAGGGAATAAGATATTGGGAAAAGAGTAAAATATCATCCAACAGATAATTTACTAAATGCAAAGACAATGTTACAACTTTAGAATGAAGATATCTGCAGATCAGAGCCTTATATAAGTATCCAAACTTAGCATAATCACTGATAATTCTTCTTGATATGGTACAGTAAGGAATATATGATATCACATGTAATATTTGTGCTGAAATACTAATACTGAATTTAATTATGAGGAAGCAGATAGACAAGTCCAGTATGTGGAGCACTCTATAATTAGTCTGGATGCCAAACCAAAACCTCAAAACCAAAACAAAACCTACAATGTCATTAAGAAAATAAAACAATCCAAAATTATAAAAGGAGGTGGAACCATGTTTTTTTTTTATTTATTTTTTATTTTTTATTTTTTATTTTTTTAATTGTTTGAAGTATTACAAATAGTAGTACATATGTCTCCTTTTTTTTTTTTTCTTCCCCATTGACCTTCCCCCGGCCTCCCCTTCCCCCCAGTACATGCCTTTACCTGACCCCTCCCCACAGTTTTTTTTTTTTTAATCCATTGGTTATGCTTATATGCATGCGTACAAGTCCTTCGGTTGATCTCTTACAGCCCCTCCCCCCCCCCACCGCAACCTCCTCTGCCTTCCCACTGTAGTTTGACAGTCTGTTCAATGCTTCTTTGCCTCTGTATCTATTTTTTCCCCATTTCTTTCCTTTAAAAAATCTTGCCTCTGCAGACTAGAAATAAACATATAATAACAAAAAAAAGTTTCAGTCCCAATTTCCATGTCCAACAGTTCTGAGTCCCCATTTCAATGTCAAACAGTTCCTTATGTGTACATGTCAGCAATGATATCTGGATGGTGGGCACATGGTGGCAATGCAGGTCCGACCCTCTCTGGTTTGGTCCTAGGCAACTTGCTGCGTCGCACAGCTTCTGACTGCTAGCGTGGCAAGGCGTCGTCAGCGTCTCCCATTTCTGGACTGTTTCTCCTCTTGTCTTAGTGGTTGGAGCAGACCTGTCAATTCCTCTCTGTTGCAGGAATCCAGAGGTCTTGGAGTTGTTTTCTGAAAATATACAAACATATTCTCGACCAAAAGTTAATAAAAGAATCTTTTCTATATAATTGATTTGGGATCCTTTTTATTTTTGCCCAAACGATTTTCCTTTGTCTTATTTAGACACCATGTGTGTTTTTCATGGGTGTCTTGCTGTTAGCATTACAAATGAAAACTAATTTTGTAAAGTAAAAGTTTTCTAGATGTAATTTACTTATAGGATATTTTTCCTTACATGATATTACCCTTCTATCCCCCCTTTTTTGATTAATGGAGGCTTTTGTAACTTTTATAATGCAGTCTTGATGACTTTAAATTTTAATTTTTTGACAAAAATATGACTGCTTTAGTTTCATTGCATGTTCAGGAATTTTACCATGAGATGAACTACCAATAGAAATTTTAGTTAACACTTTAGGAACAGCTTTTTGTCCAGTACAATTAAATTTTCTTGAATATTCACTTATTTCAATTAGCCTATTTAAATTAATCTGAAAACTTGATTATTATTTTACTGTCAAATTTAATACTCTACTAACAATCTTAATTTACCCTGTAAATATTAGTGGAAAGGATTATTTGCATTCTTGAGTAGGCCCTGAGCATTCCTGGTGCTAGGCTGGATTTAGATATAGAGCAGCTGCTGTCAGCCAAGTCTCTGTCTGTTACCTGGGTCCCAATCTGAGCTGGGCCAAGTCACTGTCTGTCACCTGTGTCCCGATCTGAGCTGGGCGTGGGAAGCAAAGCAGCCATGGGGGCAGGAGACCTCCCTCAGACGGGGTGAGGGTTCAGGCCCCTGCAAGGTTGGGGGGGTGAGGGTCTGTGCCCCACTCTGTTGATCCCCAAGTTCTCTCCTGATGGCCCCTCTGCGACTGTGCCTGTCTTAGGTTGTTCCTTCCCTGAGGAATCTTACCCGTCTATGGCTAACCAGTCATCCTCCGGGGCCAAGCAGGGTGATGTGAGGTTCAGTTCTGTCTCCTTGGTAGCCTATGCCCCCGTGGCCTCCACGCCTAGCACCTGCCTTGGGATCCCCTGGCCTACTGGCGGGGCCCCAGAACTGATCACATATCTCGGGGAACTCAGGTTTCTTCTCCAGGGAGGGCCCAGCTCACACGATTGGGTGAGAGACAGATCCCTGGTACCAGCCACCACAAGGCTTCATGCTCAGCATGAACAGAAAGCTCAGGCAACAGCTGAGGGCAATTGGATTGTGAGAAGAGGGTCCCTCTTGGCACAAAAGGCAAGAGGGGCCAATATAGAATGCTCAAGTGCCTTCCCAACACCTTAATTCCTTCTGCAAGGGATTATATCCTTTCATGTCCTTTTTTTTTTTTTTTTTTTTTTTTTTTTTAAATTGCTGCCAAACATTCCAAGAATTAGTTTGTAAGTTTATTTGGGATAATTGTAGAATATGCTGTTGTAAAATATCTAAAATTTTAATAACATTGTAGAATAATATCATGTAAGGATATTCTTTGCTCTAGGCCATGGCTATTAAATTTCAAACTGGCTGTCAATTTCTTTTTGTAACCTTATATAAATTTTGTCAGGAAGGCAAAAACACAAATTATTCCCCCATAACCCCCCAAGCCCTACTCATGTCCCACCCCCTTGTTGTCTGTGCCCATTGATTAGGCTCATATGCATGCACACAAGTCCCTTGGTTGATCTCTCCCCCTTACCCCCACCCTCCCCTACCTTCCCTGTGGTATGACGTGCTGTTTGACGTTTCTCAGTCTCTGGATTTGTTCTTGTTCATCAGTTTATGCCGTTCATTATATTCCACAAATGAGTGAGATCATGTGATACTTATCTTTCTCTGCCTGGCTTATTTCACTTAACATAATACTCTCCAGCTCCATCCATGTTGTTGCAAATGGTAGGAACTCCTTCTTTTTTACCGCAGCGTAGTATTCCATTGTGTAGATATACCACAGTTTTTTAATCCACTCATCTGCTGATGGGCATTTAGGCTGTTTCCAAATCTTTGCTATGGTGAATTGTGCTGCTATGAACATAGGGGTGCATATATCCTTTCTGATTCGTGTTTCTAGTTTCTTGGGATATATTCCTAGAAGTGGGATCACTGGGTCAAAAGGGAGTTCCATTTTTAGTTTTTTGAGGAAACTCCAAACTGTTCTCCACAGTGGCTGCACCAGTCTGCATTCCCACCAGCAGTGCGCGAGGGTTCCTTTTTCTCCACATGCGCGCCAGCACTTGTCATTTGTTGATTTGTTGATAATAGCCATTCTGACCGGTGTGAGATGGTACCGCATTGTTGTTTTGATTTGCATCTCTCTGATGATTAGCGACTTTGAGCAGGTTTTCATATGTCTCTTGGCCTTCCTTCTGTCTTCTTTCGAAAAGTGTCTATTTAGATCAGTTGCCCATTTTTTTATTGGGTTGTTTCTCTTCTTTTTGTTGAGTTGCATGAGTTCCCTGTAAATGTTGGAGATTAAACCCTTATCGTTGATATCATTGGCAAATATGTTCTCCCATGCAGTGGGCTTTCTTGTTGTTTTATTGATGGTTTCCTTTGCTGTGCAAAAGCTTTTTATTTTGATGTAGTCCCATTTGTTTATTTTCTCTTTGGCTTCCATTGCCCTAGGAGCAGTATCAGTGAAGAAGTTCCTTCGGCATATGTCTGAGATTTTTCTGCCTGTGAATTCCTCTAGTATGTTTATGGTTTCCCGTCTTATGTTTAAGTCCTTTATCCATTTTGAGTTTATTTTTGTGTATGGTGTAAGTTGGTGATCTAGCTTCATTTTTTTGCATGTGTCTATCCAATTTTCTCAACACCATTTGTTGAAGAGACTGTCTTGACTCCATTGTATGTTCGTGCCTCCTTTGTCAAATATTAATTGAGCATAGTGATTTGGGTCAATTTCTGGGTTCTCTATTCTATTCCATTGATCTATATGTCTGTTCTTGTGCCAGTACCAGGCTGTTTTAAGAACAGTGGCTTGGTAATACAGTTTGATATCTGGTGTTGAGATCCCACCTACTTTGTTCTTCTTTCTCAGGATTGCTGCAGCTATTCGGGGTCTTTTTTTGTTCCAGATAAATTTTTGGAAAGTTCGTTCAAGGTCTGTGAAATATGTCTTTGGTATTTTAATGGGCAGTGCATTGAATTTATAGATTGCTTTGGGTAGTATGGACATTTTGATGATGTTGATTCTACCAATCTATGAACATGGTATGTTCTTCCATCTGTTTATGTCTTCCTCTATCTCTTTTTTCAGTGTCCTGTAGTTTTTCACATATAGGTCTTTTACCTCCTTAGTTAAGTTTATTCCTAGGTATCTTAATTTTTTTGGTGCGATGGTAAATGGGATTGCTTTTTTAGTCTCTCTTTCTGTAAGATCATTATTGGTATATAGAAATGCCATAGATTTCTTGGCGTTAATTTTGTATCCTGCTACATTGCCGAATTCATTTATTAAGTCTAGTAATTTTTTGATGGAGTCTTTAGGGTTTTCTATGTACAGTATCATGTCATCTGCGAATAAGGACAGTTTTACTTCTTCTTTTCCAATTTGGATGCCTTTTATTTCTTCTTCTTGTCTGATTGCAACGGCTAGTACTTCCAGCACTATATTGAACAGGAGTGGTGAGAGTGGGCATCCCTGTCTTGTTCCTGTTCTTAGGGGAAATGGTTTTAGTTTTTGCCCATTGAGTGTGATGTTGGCTGTGGGTTTGTCATATGTGGCTTTTATTATGTTCAGGTATGATCCTTCTATTCCCACCTTGCTGATAGTTTTTATCAAGAAAGGGTGTTGGATTTTGTCAAATGCTTTTTCTGCATCAATTGATATGACTATGTGGTTTTTATCTCTCAATTTGTTTATGTGATGTATCACGTTTATTGATTTGCGAATATTGTACCATCCTTGCATCCCCGGGATAAATCCTACTTGGTCATGGTGTATGATCTTTCTGATGTACTGTTGGATTCAATTTGCTAGAATTTTGTTGAGGATTTTGGCATCTATGTTCATGAGGGATATTGGCCTATAATTCTCTTTCATTGTGTTGTCTTTATCTGGTTTTGATATTAGGGTGATACTGGCTTCATAGAAGGAGCTTGGAAGTGTTCCTTCCTCCTAAATTTTCTGAAATAGTCTGAGGAGGATAGGTTTTAGTTCTTCCTTGAATGTTTGGTAAAACTCCCCTGTGAAGCCGTCTGGCCCCGGGCTTTTGTTTGCTGGGAGCTTTTTGATGACTGCTTCAATTTCTTCCATAGTTATCGGCCTATTGAGATTTTTAGAATCTTCCTGAGTGAGTTTTGGAAGGTTGTATTTTTCTAGGAATGTGTCCATTTCCTCCAGGTTGTCTAGTTTGTTAGAATAGAGTTGTTCATAGTATTTTTTAACAATCCTTTGTATTTCTGTGGGGTCTGTTGTTATTTCACCTCTTTCATTTCTGATTTTGTTTATTTGGGTCCTCTCTCTTTGCTTCTTGGTAAGCCTGGCTAGAGGTTCATCAATCTTGTTTATCCTTTCAAAGAACCAGCTCCTGGTTTTGTTGATCTTTTGTATTGTTTTTTTGGTCTCTATGTCATTCATTTCTGCTCTGATCTTTATTATGTCCTTCCTTCTGCTCACTGTGGGCTTTTCTTGTTGCTCTCTTTCTAATTCTTTGAGTCGTTGAGTTAGATCATTTATTAGCATTTTTTCTTGTTTTTTGAGGTAGGCCTGTAGAGCTATAAACTTCCCTCTCAGGACTGCTTTCATTGTGTCCCATAGCAATTGCATTGTTGTGTTTTTATTGTCATTAGTCTCCAGGATGTTTTTAATTTCTTCTTTGATATCGTTGCTCACCCAATCATTGTTTAATAGCATGGTATTCAGCTTCCAAGTGTTTGAATTTTTTGGAATGTTTTTATTATAGTTTATTTCTAATAGTATGCCATTGTGGTCTGAGAAAATGCTTGATATAATTTCAATCTTTTTAAATTTGGGGAGACTTTGCTTGTGACCCAGTATGTGGTCTATTTTTGAAAATGTCCCATGAGCACTTGAGAAGAACGTATATTCCGTGGCTTTGGGGTGAAATGCTCTGAAGATGTCAATTAGATCCATTTGATCTAGTGCATCATTTAGAATTGTTGTTTCTTTGCTGATTTTTTGTGTAGAGGATTTATTCAGTGATGTCAGTGGTGTATTAAAGTCTCCTACTATGATTGTATTGTTGTCAATCTCTCCCTTGATGTCTTCCAGGAGTTTTTTTATGTATTTGGGCGCTCCTGCATTGGGTGCATATATGTTTACCAGAGTTATATCTTCTTGTTGAATTGCTCCCTTTAGTATTATGTAGTGGCCTTCCTTATCTCTTGTTATGGCCTTTACTTTGAGGTCTATTTTATCAGATATAAGTATCGCAACCCCAGCTTTTTTCTCATTTCCATTTGCCTGAAAAATGTTTTTCCATCCCTTCACTCTCAGTCTGTGTGAATCCTTTGCTCTGAGGTGGGTCTCTTGTAGACAGCAAATGTATGGGTCATGTTTTCTTAACCATTCAGCTACCCTATGTCTTTTGATTGGTGCATTTAATCCATTTACGTTTAATGTTATTATTGACAAGTACATGTTTGTTGTCATATTTTTCCTTAGTGTTTGTGTTTCTTTTTGCCTTTCTCTTTCTTCTTTTTACAGCAGTCCCTTTAGCATTTCTTGCATTGCTGGCTTGGTAGTGATAAACTCTCTTAGCCCTTTTTTGTCTGTGAAGCTCCTGATTCCACCTTCAATTTTGAATGATAGTCTTGCTGGGTATAGTATTCTTGGATTCAGACCCTTGCTTTGCATCACTTTGTATATTTCATTCCATTCCCTTCTGGCCTGGTGTGTTTCTGTTGAGAAATCAGTTGATATTCTAATAGGAGATCCCTTGTAGGTAACTTTCTGTCTCTCTCTGGCAGCCTTTAAGATTCTTACTTTGTCATTGGTGTTCGCCAATTTAATTATGATGTGTCTTGGTGTCGGTCTTTTGGGGTTCAACTTGTTTGGGACTCTATGTACTTCTTGGACTTGCATAGTTTTTTTCTTGCCAATATCAGGGAAGTTTTCTGTCATTATTTCTTCAAACAGGTTTTCTATTCCTTTCTTCTCTTCCTCTCCTTCTGGTATCCCTATTATTCTAATATTGTTTTGTTTTGTGTTGTCCCACAGCTCCCTTAGGCTCTCCTCTTGCTTTTTAAGTCTTCTTTCCAGTTGCTGCTGTGTTTGTGTGTTTTTCCTACCTTGTCTTCTAATTTGCTGATGCGGTCCTCAGCCTCTTCTAGTCTACTGTTTAAGCCTTCTAATGTGTTCTTTATTGCAGCTATGTCGTTCTTCATCTCCTCTTGGTTTCTCTTCATGTTGGTGACATTCTCATTCAGCTCCTTATAGTTCTCATTGAGTTGTGTGTATTTGTCATACATCCGTTTAAACATCCTTATAACCATTACTCTGAATTCTTTCTCTGTTAAGCTGCTAGCTTCAATTTCATTTAACTCCCTTTCTGGTGATTCCTCTTTTTCTTTCCTTTGAGGATTGCTTTCCCCATGTTTTCCTGTAATGTTTTAATTGTAGATCCAATTGCTTTGCTACCAAGGTTCTTTTGATGATGGTGCTACTGGTGTAATCTCTCAGTTCTCCTGGGCTTGGTAATCTAGTGTAGCTCCCTACTTGAGCTATTTGGGTTCTCTTGATGTAGGCCTGCGAGCTTGAGAGGCACAACTGTGGTATCTAGAAGTCAGCAGCCGTGGAGGGGAGTATCCCAATTTTTGCTGTCTTGCACCCTTAATTGAAATCACTCGTGCCCAGTGGGGACTCACAGTGGCACCAAGGAACTGTCTGTTGGGGTGATGTGGCTCAGGGGGCCTGCCCTCTGGACAGGTGTGACTGTGATGCCCAGAGTTCTGTAGTTATGGGGTGGGTAGACTCAGCTTTCACTGCTGCACCTTTATCGGAGGGATATCTGCCCTTCCCAGCTGCAAACTGTCTCACCAGCTGTGCCTCCTTCACCAATACGGGCCGGATTCCACTCGTTTCAGCTGCTCCCTCTATTTGCTCTGGGACAAGGCTCAGGACACGTTTGTCTATTCCACTGCCATTTTGTCTCGAGAACCATGTTAATCTAAAAGAGATGAAGCACTAAAGGCAATGATTAATTCTTGGATAAGAAAAAAAAAAAAGGCAAATTATACAATACTGCCTTTAGAGAAACTTGTAATGTATAGTTTATTTTGGCAATCTACACTAATAAAAGAGAAAGATGCAAGTTGACTGTACCTCTGTGACACCCACCAGCCAATCAGGAGTGAGTATGCAAATTAACCCAACAAAGATGGAGGGTTAATTTGTATACGTGGGCACCGAGCAGCCTGGGTCCCAGGAACATCTTTGGGACCCAGACCGCTCCGAGCCTGTAGGCCCACGCATAGGCCCTGAGCGGCTGGGGTCCCAGAATGCCCCTGGCCAGGAGTGGCCTACAGGCACCAGCGCCAAGTGGCCCGGGTCCTGGGAAGAGCGGCTGGGGTCCCAAGTGGCCTGGGTCCCAGGACAAGTGGCCAGGTGCACCAAGTGGGCTGGGTGCCGGGACAAGCGACCGGGGGTGCCAAGCGCAAGCAGCCACGGGTTGGGGTGGAAGTTCCTGTCCTGCTGCTGCTTGCGTGTGCGCCCGCACCAAGCGGCCCGGGTCCACGCGCCCCCAGCCCGGTGGACACAATGAATGCGCAGCCGCCGGGCTTGGGGTCGTGTCCCTGGCAGCCGCTGAGAGCTGTGTCTGCTGGGTCCATGCCTCCCAGCCCAGCGGACACAGGGAACGCGGGCTGGGGACATGCCCATAACACAGTGGACACAACGCGGGGGATCCTCTGTGCATGGGCTGCAGAGGAAACACCTTTTCTTTTATTTTTTTTAAAAAAATATATTTTATTGATTTTTTACAGAGATGAGGGGAGAGGGATAGACTGTCAGAAACATCGATGAGAGAGAAACATCAATCAGCTGCCTCCTGCACACTCCCCACTGGGGATGTTCCCCCAAATAAGATACATGCCCTTAAGAAGAATCAAACCTGGGACCCTTGAGTCTGCAGGCCAACACTCTATCCACTGAGCCAAACCAGTTCGAGCGTAAACACCTTTTCTGACTGCTGATTGGCTAAGTTCCCTGTACACTGCCACTCACAGTGTTCTTGGTAACTTGGGTAATAAGAATCCAAGAAGGTGATTTAGGGTTTTTCTACCTCACTCCTGGAGAAAATAATGAAGGTCCACTGCTAGAGGGCTAGGAAATGTCATATCTTGCCCTAGCCGGTTTGGCTCATGGATAGAGCCTCGACCTGCCCACCACAGGGTCTGGGTTTGACTTTGATCAAGGGCATGTACCTAGGTTACAGGCTCCTCCCTGGCCGGGGCCCAGGTCAGGACTCATGCAGGAGGCAACCAATCAAAGTGTCCCTCTCACACTGATGATTCTCTCTGTCTCTCCCTCTCTCTTTCTTCCACACTCTCTAAAAATCCATGGAAACATATCTTGAGGTGAGGATAAAAAAAACAAAAAAGAAAGAAATGTCATATCCTATGAAAGACATATCTTGAAAATACCTAAAGAAAGTTGTCATTTTTTCATGGTGAAGCGACTGGAGTCCATGTTGATGAAAACACCTTGGCAGCTGCGGTGGCTGGCAGTGGCTGCAGCAGTGGGGTGATGGGGCTGGTGCCTTCCCCTGATCAGCCCGGTCGTCTCCTGCAGAGGGAGGCCAGACTGCGGCTTAGGCCCGCTCCCCATGGGGAGCGGGCCTAAGCTGTCAGTAGGACATCCCCTGAGGGCTCCCAGTCTGTGAGAGAGGGCAGGCTGGGTTGAGGGACCCCCCTCCCCCAGTGCACAAATTTCGTGCACCGGGCCCCTAGTTATTGCATAATATCGATTTTTCAGTATCGCAGTAGTGTTGTACTAATGTAGATAATTGCCTTCTTTTTAGGATATGTATGTTGTAGTGGTAACAGTTGTAAGTTGTGTCAGGTTGTTCACAACTCTGTCAGATGGTACATCACCAAAAACAGCAATAACAAAAGAAGAAGAGATAAAGCAAATGTGGCAAAATATTTACAGTTTGATTAATACAACTGAGGAATATACACTGAGTGGCCAGATTATTATGATCTCTGAATGCATAATAATCTGGCCACTCTGTGTATATCCTATATAACAAAAGGCTAATATGCAAATTGTTCCCTCGACCAGGTGTTCAACCAGCAGGCAGGCGGGCAAACCGCCCATGGCCCATGTCCCCTCCCCCTGGCCAGGCTGGCCGGACCCCACCCATGCACAAATTCATGCGCCGGGCTTGAATTATACACACACACACACACACTGAGTGGCCAGATTATTATGCGTTCAGAGATCATAATAATCTGGCCACTCAGTGTATATGTTCATTGTACTAATATTTCAACTTTTCAGTAGAGTTAAAAAAGTTGGGAAGGTTCATACAGCTTATGGCATTTTTAGTAGAGATTAAGTTTACTTAGGGCCTTATGGATATGTATACACTTTACTGAAGAATTTAGATTCTGCTACCACCTAGTATTATGAAACCTGTTTTTGAACAGTTATGTACAGATAAATTAGATCATTCAAAGTGGTAATTATTTCCTGAGAAGTCACAACTCAAAGTTCTGACAAAAGACTCAATAATATCAGTTGTTTCCGCTCAGTATTGAAACAATAAATTATTTTTAGCTTTCTTAAATTATATAGGTAAAAAATTACATAGAGATTAGTCAGTGCATAGCTGTAATTTAGATGAAGAAAATTTTATCTTTGCACATTTTCAAGAATGTGGAGATAAAAAAAAATAAACAACCTCATTCTTAAAAAAGACATTCACATGGATTTTCTTATATAAGCATTAAAACAGTCTTGGAAAATAAAGAATTCAATCGTTCGGTTATTTTATTCATACCATTTGTTTGACTCATTCTGTTCAATAATTTGACTTCTTTTATTCTCGCCAATAGATAAATTTAGATGTTTGTCAAAAATCACGCATAGAAGTGAAGTTAAGAACAACATTTTTCATGGCAAGTTTTTCCAATCTAACTGCTTAGTGCATTTTTGAATTTTTGTGTTTACATGCCCAATGTGTGAAACAGATCTCCTAAACATAGAATTGAAAACACACATCAAGCTGTTTTTCAAAATAGTAAAGTGCCTAAGTGTGGAAATGACTTTTAGTATGAGTTTTACTGCATAAACTTTATGCTTATTAATCTAGTTCACTATCACATGTGATCTAGGAGAAGCCCAAGAATACAAGCGTGGTACAATGTCAAGAAATAAACTAATATTACATATTTAGTCAGTAGATCAAATACATTAAAACCAGTCTTTTTAAGAGATCCTAAGAAGGCATTTGATAACATCAAAACAATTTCTATTGAAGAAACAATACATTCTATTAAACATCATAAAAATATTTGTTTTAAATAAACAGCTATCATCATATTTAACAGTACAACTTTAAAAGCATTCCCAATAAAATCAGAGAAGTTTAATGATTGACAATAATACCATAACTTTTATACTTTTAGAGGATGTAGGTTTTTTAGATATAATTTTGAAAATGTGTATATATTTGTGAAATAAGTAGAAAAAAGCCATTATTACTTACAGAGTATGTTAATATGTACTCATAAAACAAAAGTGATTTAATTGGTGAAAATAGACACAAAGCCTTTAGATCCAGTATAATAAACAATAGCTTTTTTAAATAAAAATAATTTTACTATAATAATATATTAACATTGAGAATTAAATTTAACAACCTTAAGAATTAAAAACCTTGAGAATTAAATTGAACAGGAACTTGTGTAGAATATATGTGAGAAAAGTCATAAAACTTTGATAATTGAATGAAGATTATAAAAACACAAAAATATCCAATAACAGAGAAACAGCTAACTAACTTGGTATATCCACTCACTGGGACATATTGGGACTTAGGGAGGATTCAACAACAACTGCCTTCCCTTCTGAACTCTGAACTAATTGAGCAATAAGCTGAAAGTCTCAGTGTGTGTAAATGTTCCCCCTCCAAATTTAGATGTTGATGCTCCAAATCCCAGTGTGGCTGAATTTGGACATAAATCCTCTAAGGCAGCAAATAAGATCCTAAGGATGGGGCTTTGATTGACTGGATCAGTGTCCCTATAGGAAGAGACTCCAGAGACCAGAGATCCACTGCTCCATCCACACCCACCCTCATGCACAAAGAAGAAGTCCTGTGAGCACACAGGATACTAGTATAGCTGTGCTGCCCACAAACCAAAAGAGGCCTCTGTGCCTTGCCACTGCCTTGTTCTTAGACTTCCCAGCTCCAGAACTGTGAGAAATAAATGTGTGTGTTTAAGCCCCCAGTCTATGGTATCTTGTTATGGCAGCCCCAGGGGCTAGTAAGGGGAGAAGGAGAAAGTGATCCAAACCTGCTCTCTTGATCTTTGATAGATTACCTTTATCCATTTGAGAATTGTGTGGCAAGGACAATCACCTACCAACCATGCTCTTGGAAAAGGTTAATAATCCTTCTATTTGTGTGCAAATGTCCTCCTCTTACCTAGTCTAGTATGTCTCTCTTCAGCATCATCAATTCACCCCTTCCTCCCACATCTTTAGCAGCAGCATCTGTTCAGAGCCTGACCACCTCTCACCTCCTCCACTGCTAGTGTTCTGGTCCATGCCCAATCACCTCTCACCTGGCATATTGCTATTGCATCCTAGCGGAGTTCCTTTCATCTTTCTTCAATCCATTCTCACCAAAGTGATCCTGTTAGCCTTAAATCAGATCATGTTGTTCACCTTCAGGATGTTATACACACTGAAAGATTACAAAGTCAGCATTAACTAACATACAGTTCATTTCCAAAATTTAAAAGAATCTACAGGAATGAATGGTTTTTGTTTTTTGTCAGTGCCTGTTTTCAAGCCAATGACTGTTGTTGCCCAGGCACTGCTGATAACATGAAGCAATGACGTTGCAAACATCCAGAACCATTTCATTCGGTATTTGTGTGCCCTCGATTCGTCAACTGTTGCTGGTTTTGTAGGCTAATCTTTATCTTTTAAATATACCCATAAAAAAGTCTAATGGGTAAATTATCTTCCTTCAAAGCTTAGTCTGGCTTCACCCTTTATTTCAAATCAGTTAAACCTGAAAAGGAGTGAAAATTAAGTGAGATATCAGCTGTTAAATTGTCCCCCAGAAATGTATACACACTTTGAATAATTATAAAAGTAGTGCTTGTACTTCAATTGCATTTTTAAATATCCAGTAGCATTTTAGGATGAATTTCCTTTGTTCAAAGCTTAGTCTGGCTGAAAAGAAAGAAGTATCAATTGAGCTATCAGCTGTTAAAGTGGCATACATATTTTGGGGACATCCTTTATATGAAATCCCACAATGTCTTATCTATTTCACAGTGACAGCTAAAGTTCTTACCATGGCCTGAAAGGCAGACCATCTTAGCCCTTGTTAGCTCCCTGACCTGATCCCCTATCACTCTCCTTTATTTCTCGCTCTTTTTTTAGCCACCCTGACCTACCTTGTTGCCTTTTGAATGTACCAGGAATGTTTCTTCAGGACGTTTGCATTTCCTAGTGTGTCTGCCTGGAACACTCTTCTCCAAGACATCCCCATTACTCATCCTTTCACTTTTTTCCTGGCTATTATTCAAATGTCAGTTTTCTCTATGAGATCTCTCTTTTCTGCTGTTATGGGTTGAATGGTGTCCTCCTGAAAAAAACACACAAAAAAACACACCCATAACTTGAAGTCCTAATACCCAGCACCTCAGAATGTGAACTAATTTGGACATAGGGACATTGTAGATGTAATTAGTTAAGATGAGGTTATATTGGAGTAGGCTGGCCCCTGATCCAATATGCCTGGTGTCCTTAAAGAAGACAACCTTGTGAACACGGAGACGTGTGATGAGGAAGGCAGAGATTGGAGTTATAATGCTTGTAACCAGGAATACCAAAGTTTGCAGGCAAACCACCAGAAGTTAAGGAAGAGGCAAGGAAGGATTCCCTTACAGGTTTCAGAAGAAACATGACCCCGCTGACACCTTGATTTCAGACTTCTAGCCTACAGAACTGTGAGCTGATTACTTCCTGTAGTTTTAAGCCATCAGGTTTGTGGTCCTTTGTTATGGCAGCCCTAGGAAAGGAATCCAGCTGGCCCATCTGAAATGGCAATTCCAGGGATTTCCTGTCCCTTTAACCTGCTGTATTTTCACTTTAGCATTAGACATAATCTAACCTACTATTACACTTATTTATATTGTGTATATTTATATTTATATCCCCAAACTGTATTTTAAATGCCAGCCACAGAAGGCTAGACGTTTTTTTCCGTTTTCTTCATTGTTCTGTCCTCAGCACTTAAAACAGTTCACGATGTTGTACAGATCCTCAAAACATGCCTGTTGACTGAAGCAATGAAGATAGGAATGAACGAGGAAATGAGCCAGGTAATTTGTTCCATATCTGTGGGGAAGAGTAAAGGGTGTTTCGAAATGACAGGAGTGTTTCAGAAAATTGTTCCACTTACTGTATAAACTCTGGTAAGTGGAAAGAAGTGTTCTCTCTTATAAAATATTACATAGCAATTAAATGTAATTTGTGAAGAGTTTAAGTGACATGATAAATTCTTACTGTTTTATGAAAAAGGTGGCTTATAAAATAGTTTCTGCAATATAATCACAGCTGTAAAACAGACACTTCAAATAAAGAATAGATTATAGAAAATATTACAAATTTCTAATGATGGTGCGTTTTTTGATGACTATATGTATGATTATTTTTGTCTTTATCTTACTCTGAAATTTCTGGACAATATGAAATTTATATAATTATAATTGATTTTTTTCAAAATTATTTATCTCAGCCTCATGGCTGCCCATGACTTTGAATAATAGCAGGAAAGAAACCAGGAGTGAAGCTGTGATAATTCAGTGATGAAATTTCAAAACCACATTATTAAAGTAAACTACTAAAGTAAAGTAGCAGAAGTTTCCGCCAGACCTTTCTGCTCCAGGGCCTTGCTGCACCCATTCCTCCATTCCTTCAGCCAGAAGCTACTGAATTAGAAGCTCCTTGTTCAATCAAGGAACCACAAATAATTCAAAAACCTTAAACTTCTAACGATAATCAATGCCAACTAAAGAGACGTTGCATTCTGCCTCTATCCCTTGTTAATTTGAGTTAAAGTCTAGTGTATGTAATTGGCAGTACCTAAATTATATCAAGATTCCTACCTGCAATGGAGACTGGGAGATATTTTTAGTTCTACTGCATCTGTGTATTAGAGGCTAATTGGTGATTGCCCATTAGGTGGAAAAGAATTTATCACAATGAGGAGAAAGGTCGTTGTACTTTTATTTCTAACATATATTCAGGGGCGGAGGATGAGCTACCCAACCTGTGGGGAATGGTAAAAATAGAAAATAAGACATTGTTAGGAATTACCCTCAAGAATGAAAGAAACCTTCAGTTTCTTGGTTCTTTCTAAGTAAAAATTGTTAATACTGTGAAGGAGATTCAAATTGCCTTCAGAGAACATACAGTAGAATTTAATGAAATTGAAGAACAAGTGTTTGTTGGTTACTTTTATTGGTTATGGCCAATTTTTCTGACTTTCAACTTTGCTATGTGAAAAATTTTTCTTTTCCCCTCATGTAGATGGAACTAAGCCAATCATTTAAAATGTATCTATTTGGTGGGACAGGGACTTAATTCAATCATTAGATAGAATTTTGGAAAAGAGATTTTAAGCTGTAATATAAAGAAAATGAAACCATTAGATTAACAAGAATCAGGCCTATAAGTTGATAAATTAAGTTAGGCCTGCAGTGTAGATGGAGAAGAAAACCAGGAATGATTGCTGCAGATAGGGTAGATTGGGCTTACAATACTCTATTCATAGCAATGCTAAAGAACCTTTGTAGTTTATGAATAAGGAAAACAGAGGTAACTAAATTCAGTATATGCTGCCCCTTCCTTTAGCACTCTACCTCACTTGTCCTCAATATTCTTTTATCTTCACTGTGTAACTCCTTGGTAGGCTGGCCAAAGATGATTCAACCTTGATATTTTTTCAAAGAAAGTGGAGCATTGAAATTTCATTTAATTCATTTCTGCTTTTGCAATCATTTTTAGTTGAATGTTAATTAGGTCCCTCAGGCCAGTCATCAATGCAAAAATGTCAGAAAATATTGCAACTTATGGAAACTAAATTTGACCCTAAATATAAAAACATCTTGCATTCACCAGTGAATGGTGAGTTTAGGATATTTAAGACTGCCTTTATTTTAGAAAGATGCCCCATCAAATAAGGAAAGACCTCAAGTGTTAATAAGTTTGAACTTTATAGTGAAGGGAGTGATAGGATTTGTGTTTTGTTTTATTTATTTTTTTTTATAAGAGCTATATTTTAGAACTAGAAATGGTGGTACTGCAGCCTGATTATTCAGTTAGACTGCTGTACAGTACATTATAGGAGCCACACCCTAAGCTTCACAAGGAATACAGCAAATGCAATAAAGAATAACAAACCAACTTGATATTCTGAACCACTCTATCTGCTCAGTGCTCTCCCTTTATTTTTCTCTCTTAATTTTCACAATTCCTTGCTTCATCTTGCTCTTACCACCCATTCAGCTATTCATCTGCCTTTGTATCAGCTTAATCCTTTATAATAAAGAGGTAATATGCAAATTGACCCTCACACCCTCGCACAAGATGTCTGCCCCCATGTGGTCAAAGAATGCCCCCATGTGGTCAAAGATGACTGACAGTCAGGCCTGCATGGGAGGGCAGTTGGGGGTGACCAGGCCTGCAGGGGAGGCCAGTTGGGGGAAATCAGGCTGGCAGGGGAGCAGTTAGGTGTCAATCAGGCTGGCAGGGGAGTGGTTAGGGGGTGATCAGGCTGGCAGGCAGGGAAGCAGTTGGGAGCCAGCAGTCCCGGATTGTACACTGGCAGTCGGACATCCCCTGAGGGGTCCCAGATTGGAGAGGGTGCAGGCTGGGCTGAGGGACACTCCCCCCAGTGCATGAATTTCATGTACTGGGCCTCAGTTTAAACATAAAGCTCTCTTGGGCTTTTGCTCTGGGGTCGTGTCAGACTCAATTTTTAACTTTCTCTCTTGACATGGAGAGTGTTTGAACTACCCTATCTGGGAACAATTTTCCATGGGTCTTTTTTATTTCTGCATGTCTTGTGAAAGAGGCACTACTTGTTTTTTTGTTTGGACTGTCTTTTCACATGTTTGTACAGAAAATAGCCTTGGAACCTATAGATAATATCTCCCTCCAGGGCAAGGTGCAAGTTTGCCTACAGCCTTGAGAGATAGAGATAATGTCTTTCTCTAGAGAAAAGAGCAAAGAGGGCAGATTTAGTGCCCATTATAAAAGATTCAGGTTTCCCGAGCTCAAGATTCCACTCACGGAATGCAATTTGTATTTGTAGTTATCCATCTAGGCCCTTCTCTGTCACTCTATGAAATGCAGGGGCAAGAAGAATAGAAGCAAATATGATTATGTTCATGCTGTTTTCTGCACTGTGAGTAATAAAGTAACTTTGACCCAGAAAGCCTGTATCTTTTGTCAGCATCCTTGAGAGGGTGGCAGGTTGATTTTTCAGCTGGCAAGTAGTGTGATATCTTAAGCCAGTGGTCGGCAAACTGCGGCTTGTGAGCCACATGCGGCTCGTGAGCCGTCGTTTGCTGCTCTGTTGACTAATGAGTTTGCCGACCACTGGACTAGACTAAATGTTACCGTGTAGTTGGAAGCTGTGAAGATTAGGCAATTGTGGCATGTTGTGTGCAAAGAGGTAAAGGGTAGTATATGACAGTGGTCGGCAAACTCATTAGTCAACAGAGTGGCAAACCGCAGCTCGTGAGCCAAATGTGGTGGCTCGCGAGCCGCCATTTGCAGACCACTGTCTTAGGCTGTTCAGTTTTTTGTTTGTTTTCTTTTCCTGTTTGGGATTTTTATTTTATTTGAATTGTACACACTATACTGATAGATTAATATAACTTATCATTATAAAGTGTGCAAATCAATTATTTTTACTGTATTCCCAGAGTTGTACAACCATCTGCATGATCTAATTTTAGAATGTTTTCATTACATCAAAAAGAAATCCTGTACCTTTTAGCTATCATTAGCCAATCATCCTATCTCCCCCCCCCCATTTCTAATTTTTGTCTCAACATATTAGCCTATTGTGTATATCTATATATAGAAAACCCTAAGTGACCGGTCGACCATTTGACCGGTTGACTGTTTGACCAGTCGCTATGATGCACACTGACCACCAGGGGACAGACACTCAATACAGGAGCTGACCCCTGGTGGTCATTGTGCTCCCACAGTGGGAGCACCACTCAGCTGATCGATAGGTGCCAGATGCCTGGCTCACAGCTGGCAAGTACAGCTGCGGCGGTGTGAGCCTCTTCCACCTCTGCAGCAGTGCTACTGAGCAATGGCAGTGGGTGCAGTGGGGCCAGGATGAGTGAGAGCAGTACAGTGCCTGGCCTGGACTTGGGCCCCTCCCCAGCTGCCTGCCGCTTTGCACACTACTACATCCCTCAGATAGGGCTGAAACCGGCAGTCTGACATCCCCCGAGGGGTCCTGGATTGTGAGAGGGCGCAGGCCAAGCTGAGAGACCCCACTGGTGCACGAATCCGTGCACCGGGCCTCTAGTTTCATGTAAATGGAATTATGCACATATGTTTTTAAGGTTTAAACTTGTTGTGATGTATATTGATACTTCATTCTCTATATTGTCAAATAATTTTCTATTAAATGTTTTTACCAACTTCACCTTTCTATTATTTAGTTGATGGATGTTTGGGTTGCTTAATTTTTGCTACTATTCATATTGCTGATCTCTCATGCACAAACTTTTACTAGAGCATATGTTTTAATTTCTCTTACCAGCAGTTTTTATTTTTTTCATGCATGTATAAATTACTGTCTGAAATTGTTTGCTTTCAGCCTGAAGTATATTTTTAGTATTTCTTTTAAGGTAAGTCTACCAGCACCAACTTTTTCCACTTTTGTTTACCTGAAAGTCTTTATTTTGCCTTCTGTTTTGAAAGGTAGTTCTCTAGATATGTTTCTTGATTCACAGGTGTTTTGTTTATCTCTAGAACTTTGGCTATATCATTCTACTGCCTTGTGGCTTCTATTGTTTCTGATAATGCCAGCAATTGATCATACTGAGTTTCTTTTATAACTAATAAATCATTTTCTCAAGATTTTTTTCTTTGTATCTATCTTTGAGCATTTTTGCAGTGATGAATCTGGGTATAAAGCAATTTGTTTTTATTCTACTTGGAATTCATTGAGCTTGTTGGATGTGTGGATTGTTTTTCATTGGGGAGTTTTTCAGCAACTCTTTTTTAAAATATTTTTTCTCCTTTCTCTTTTCTCCTGGTACTCTCATGTAGAGGCCTGATGCACGAAGATTCGTGCAAGAATGGGCCTTCCTTCCCCTGGCTGCTGGCACCGCCTTTCTGCCTTTGCTCCGGCCCGGAGCTGCCTTTCTGCCTTCCCATGCTGCCCAGAGGCCCAGAGCAGCTGGGGCAGTGCAGAACACCTGCATTGTTGCCATGGCAACGACACAAGCATCCCACCCTGCCCTTGGCCACTTGGAGCCTGTGTATGCAAATTAACCTGCTATCTTTGTTGGGCTAATTTGCATACTCACTCCTGATTGGCTAGTGGGCATCATGAAGGTATGGTCAATTTGCATATTTCTCTTTTATTAGTGTAGATGTGTGTGTGTGTGTGTTTAATGGTGTTTCATATTTTTTCTGAAGCTCTGTCATTTTTCTCTTTTACAATTTTTAAGAATATTTTTATTGATTTTTAGAGATAGAGGAAGGGAGAGGGAAAGAGAGACATCAATGTGAGAGTGGAATATTGATCAGTTGCCACCTGAATGCACCTACCAGGGATCCAACCTGCAACCTCTTGGTGCACAGAACAACACCCAACCAACTTAGTCACACCGGCCAGGTATCTGTTATGTTTCTTTAACTTTTTATTCTCTCTGTTCTTCAGATTACTTACTTTTTATTGATCTACTTTCTTTTTTAAATGTATTTTTTATTATATTTCAGCAAGGAAGGAAGAGGGAGAGAGAGATAGAAACATCAATGATGGGAGAGAATCATTGATCAGATACCTCCTGCACACTCCCTAATAGGGATTGAGCCTGCAACCTGGGAATTGAAACCTGACCTCCTGATTCATAGGTTGATGGTCAACCACTGAGCTACCACAGCTGGGCTATTGATCTATTTTCAAGTGCAATTATTCTTCTGACAACACAAGCCTACTTTTGAATCCCTATACTTCATTTTTTTATTCTGTTTTTATAATTTAAACCCTAGAATTTCCATTTGTTTCTTTATTAATAATTTGTATCTTTTTATTGATCATCTCTATTTGATAAGATATTGTCATCAGACCCTCTATTACTTCTTTAAATATGATTTTGAACATCTTTATAATAACTGCTTTGAAGTCTTTGCCTGCTAAGTTAACCAACTAGGCTCCTTCAGAGATAATTTCTATTGTTTGTTTCCCACACATCCCACCCATGGATGGGCATATTTTCTTGTCCTTTGCATGCCTTGTCATTTTTCTTTGTTGAAAACTATGTTTTAAATTCTATATTGAGGCAACTCTGGATAATTATTACCCTTAGCTTTTGGAGACTTGTTTTTGTTGTTCATTTTCTTTTCTTTGGTGTAGTGTTTCGGTTGGACTGTTTTGGGGAAGCTGTTTCCCCCGCAGTGTGCAGCCATTTAGGTCATTCCTCAGAAGGCCTCGTCTGGCACAGGTGTCCAGTCTCTCTGGAATAACAGTGGTTTCTCTTTACAAGGGCCCTCTGCAAGGTTCTCTTTGGGTGTCTCTTTCCCTTATCTCTCTGTTAAGCTGTCTGCCTCTGTGGATATCACAGGTAGCTGTTAACCTCCACTAATTGGCCGATGGTGATGACAGAGATGATTCCTGGCTGAGTGGCCAATATCCTCACTATGCCTAGACCAGGACTCATAGTGACCTCCAGTTGTTCTATGATGCTAGGAGCAACAGGGCATCTTTTATTTCTGAGCCTTTATTTCATGGCTTATTTATTTATTTATTTATTTTTGTAAAGCTTATCAGCTGCTCTTTTGAAAGTATGGGCTTCAGTGATGGGATCATTTTTACATAAGCTGAGGCAACTTTTCTCTCCAGTATTGAAAGCTCTCAAATATACACATTAGAAACTCTACTAGCTGTGCCTGGTCTTTTGAGGAACACATTTTGGTCATACAAGTGCAATTGATAACAGCTGAGGAAGTGTCATTTCAGCTCTGTTATCATAAGCACCACTTGGTCTGCTACTGAGGTACTGGCTGAGTACAAAAATTACTGTTTTATATGTACTGAGTGCTTCATGTTTAAAAAAGATACACTGTACATTCACTTAAGATTAATTTAAAATAATGATTGCAATGCACTCAAACCCTCCCTCTGTATAAAAGAGTTTGGAGTTTGTTTCTGTTTTTATAATTTAGACCCTAGAATTTCCATTTGTTAGAAATTCTTTTTTTAACCCCCAAGAATGTTTCATAACCTTATATAATTACCATTTTTGCTGAATTTTTTGTATTATAGGTAGACAATAATACATTAAATCCTTCTGTTTAAAGTTTCTAGAAGAATAAACCCAAACCATATGATATATTGCATTCATTTTAACATTTTATTCTGATATATATTTTGTTTGTCTATATTACTATTATTTTAATGGTCTTAAAAGTTCTCTTGTTCTTTATTGAACATTAAATGAGCTAGTATGAATGTTTTAGTAGAAATACTAGCTTGAAAAAAAATGCAACTTGCTTCACAACATTTTATTTATCAAAAAAATGTTTACTTTTCAAGGAAGAAAATATATTTATTAGAAATTATCTAATTACTAAAATTTTACTTCTCACTATGCATAGTAAGTTGTCTGAAGTATATTGGAATTTATACGGGAGAAAGCATGCTCCTGGACGCATCTATGTCAAATTAGCATTGAGAATTTGTTTATACATAACAAAGACCTCTGAGGTCTTTTATGGAGACTTTGCTGTTCTTTATACAAAAGCCTTTTTCCTGCTTGGGCGCAAACCCACAAACAGTACAACATATTAGATCCTTTCCTATCTTAGTGGCAATGATAATTGAAAAAAACATTATGATTGACTCAGTAATAAACAGAAGACACTTTTTTCTTTTCAGAAAAATGAATGTTGTAGATGAATAAGAACCAATAAAATATTTTTCCTCAGAGAGATATGTTTTTCCTTACAGTTATACCAAATGCTTCCACAATCTATACATTGCCCAAGTTGGAATTTCACGATCATCCTCATTTTTTTCTTTTATTCCTAATGTGTTCAGTTATGAAAGGCAGTCAATTATGTATTTATAATACTCTAAAATCTGTGTCTTTCTTCTCTACCACCACTGTCTTGGCTCAGGCCATTACTGCCTTTCACCTATTATGACAATTGTCCCTTCCTGATATCTGTACCTCCAGACTTCACCACATAAATCATTTACCAGAGGGACATTTATAAAACATCAATATTATTTTCTGGCCTTAAAGCAGTCCATGGTTTTTATTATCTTAATGATTAACACACAACTCATTAGCAGAGTAGGCAAGGCCCCTCACGACTCAGTCTCAACCTTTCTTTTTAAGCAATTTAATCAAAGGCTCCTTCTTCACTCTCCACGTATTATTCTCCAGTCTACAAATCATTTCCAGCTCCTTAATTTTACTATCTTTTACTTTACTCTCTTCTTATTCCTCTCTTGCTCCTTCTTTCTTTCTCTCTGTCTCTCTCTCCATGATTCCCTTGTGGAAATTATATCTTGTCTGCCCATAATCACCCTTGTTCTTGATCCTCACCTGTGGAATCCTTATATTAACATTTATCATGCAACTATCCCACCTCCTTTACGCTAAAGTAGTTTACTCCAAAGTGGTACTTCCAAAACACTACTATCACTCCCCAAAGTTAGGAAGCACTTTTCTAAACATTGTGTAATCTGTGAGTTTGTAATTTTTGAAGACTTTATGACTCTATATTATTGTGCATTTCTTTGTTTATCTCAAACACATGGCTCTGAGCTACTTCAGGGGTGAGGATTATGTTTTTCAAATATTATGATCATTAGTTCTAAATAAATAGCTGAAACATAGTTGGGACATAATAAGTGTTTAATAAGCATAGTACTTTTTAATGTATTTTTATTGATAGGGGGATAAATAAAAGTTAGCTCTTTAAAGAGTAAGCAGAAGCTTAAATAGTTAAGGAAATAACAAAATAAAATAATATGACTGCATAATTAATAATTTTTGAAATAAATCCTCCATAAAAATACTGTATGTATACACACAAATGTGGAAAACATTATTGAAATAAAAGCAACAAGTCATTATGAAGCTTGTGTTTATGGCGCTAGAGCTCTGATGAGTCAACTTCAACTACTTGGAAGGTTATCATAGTTCTCCATTGTTTTTTTATAAAATAATAACCATTGGTTATTAATTATTCATGTAAGCTATTTTGTGTTTGTTTTTATTTTTTTATTTACTGGAAAGTTGGATATGACAACCAAAGATGGATATGGCAATTTTAAACTAGCAGGAGATTATGCTATTGTCTTCATCCTTTTGTTTAATTGTGACCTCGGATCCTGTACAATGCCATAACATCATATTGTGATTTTACATTACAACATAGTGTTTTTCTTCTTTGCTGGAACTGGGAGCTCATTGTGAAAATATATTTCATTGGTCTCTGTATCTTCCATGTCTGGCCCAAAGATTAGGGTTTACAGGCTATCCCGAGGTGTTTTTAATGAATGAATAGAATTTCTCATTTGCCTGAAATAATAATGTGATGATTTATGGTATGCTCACAAACTTTTATTTCATTTTGAAAAATAAGACAACACACCCTTAGTCATTTGTTCTGTTTTGTCTGTTTCCATGATTAAGCCCTAAGAGCAAGGAACAGGGTCACTTACTAGGCTTTCTGTAACTTCCTTCTAGCAGGATTATCTCATTACATGATACGTATTAATTTTTTAAAAAAGTAAACAGTAAATCACCTGTAAAACATCACATTTCCACGAAAGGTCCAAATTACCACATTGTTTTAAATAAAATTCTATGGGAAGTAATTTGAATCAAGTTAAAATTGGTAGCCCCTAGGTGTTTCTTCAGCAAGTTGGTCTGCTTATGAGATTTTGGCCTTTATAATTGGTATTGGAATTGAGTTGTAGTGAAAATTGTATTATGGAAATGATTTTATTTGGTTGATAAACTATTTATTCATATTGCCACAAGATTTAAAGTACTTTGAAAGGTGAAATACAAGATTTATATTCATTCTTATGGTAACCTAACAGATTCTATCATGTTGAGATATCTGCTACAAAAAGGTAGCTCCATGAGCATGTCACCTGCTATTTTCCAAACATATGGGAAATGTAAGCCTATGATTGATTAATAGCCATGGTATAGGTTGAATTGTGTCCCTTTTCTCTACCCTAAAATGATATATTGGAATCCTAACACCCAGCAACTCAGATGTGACCTTATTTGGATTGAATCGCTCCAGAAGTGGTCAAGTTAGCATGAGGTTATTAGGGTGGGCCCTAGTCCAATATAAACATGAGACTGATGCCCTCATAAAAACAGGAAATTTGGACACAGACTTTCACATAAAAAGAACACCTTATGAAGATGAAGACAGAGATTGGAATGACGCATCTACAAGTCAGGAAGCACCAAAGATTGACAGCAAATCACCAGAAGCTAGAAGAGAGGCAAGAACAGATCTCCCTCACAGCCCTTAAAGAAAACCAACCCTGCCAACACCTTGATCTTGGACTGCTAGCCTCCATAATTGTGAGACAACAGGTTTCTGTTTTTGAAGCCACACAGCGTATGATACTCTGCTATCACAGCCTTTAGAAACTAATAAAAAATGTATCCCAAGAAATGAATGACACATATCATTTGTTCACAGAGGAGTTTTGCATTTATTAGTTCAGGTCCTCAGAGAAAGAGATACCAAAAAGGGATTAAATGTGCAAGTATTTTAGTAGGAGATATGCCTGTGTGAAAGAAAAGAGGGAAGGGGCAGGTAAGGCTGGGCAGCTGAGTAGGGCTTGGAGATCCATAAGACCACATGTAAGTCTGACTCTGGGTGAAAAGATGAGAAGCTAATGGATGGGAATTTCCTAGATTGTCCTGCAATCTAAGAAAGATTCAGTTTCGCAATGCAATGTGGTTATTCGAGTCAAAGTCAGCTGTCAATGATGTCTTGGGTTTTCCAGGAAGAGGTTGGCCTTAGAATTGCCCCATACTCATTCACGGACTGTGAGCGGCTGTGAGATGTGTGTCCTCACCTCTTATGAAGTGATAGATTTCCAACAGCAGTTTGGGGCCCTTGGTGAATTCTCCCTGAAGAAGGTCAGTGAGGCACAGTGCCATGGCCCCAGAGATGCTGCTCCAGTAACTGAAAAACTGATACAGAATTCAATCCTTGAAAGAAAGTGAACCAAAGATAAATAGCTGTACAAATTAGAAAAAATGCAGTCCTCTAGAATACAGGTTAAGGTAGACCAGGTTGTGAAAATAAATCAACCCTGATATGTAAAGGTTTCAAACAATAGTAAGTCTTTGTTGCTCACAAGGCAGTGTAGTGATAGGAAACTTGGGAGTGGGGGTAAGAAAATTTCCAGCTCTTCATAGACAAGGAGAAGACACATTACCTTAATTCTACTACCTTTAATATGTAGCTTCCAACTTTGTCCCAGGGTGGAGTTTGTGCCCATGGCACCAGTGGGCTGGAAAAGAAAAAGATGGAGAGAGATATATGGGAGGTCTAGGCCTTGAAATGGAACAGGTTCGCTCCACTCACTTTCCACTGGTTTAAAACTCTCTCAATAAACTGGACCCTGTTACAAAGTGTCTCGAAATGTGCCTGAGTTGTGTGCACGCAGGAGAAGAGGAGCATGGACCCTGGTCTGCAGCTGACCTAGCTTTATCACACCAGAAATGATAACTACCAGAGTTTGTGGCATCAAGTGAAAAAATGCCAAAAGATTGACTACAGTTCTCATTTTCATCCAGCTGTTTGGCATTATGCAAGTACAGAAAATAGTCACTAACTAATAATAATGCTTTTAGAATTAAAGGTGCCTACCATACTTGAATATACATTTTACAAATTAAGCAAGCATGAAGGGGATTATTACAATTTCATGTTTCATAATTATATAATTTCTCCCCAGTTTTACAAATTGAAAAATTCAATCAAGTACTCTAGAAATAGAATTACAGATGGTACAAATGAAAAATGTATGGAGGTGGATAAATGTGACATGTTGAATCAGTCCTATAAATAAATTCCTCTTCAGTTTTGTTTTACAGGTTTTTAAGTGTATTTTCAGGCTTATTTCTTTTATTATTATCTGTATTCTAGGTGTGTACGCATTCATAGGATCTTAATAAGAAAGTTATAGGGGACTAAAGGAGTATAAATTATATTTTTAGTGGCAAAACAGTTAAAACATAATTAGGAATAAATTAGGACTAATTATCAATAATACTAATTTTTGTAGAAAAACAATATTAATCAAATCTGGACAATCTGAAAGTTCACAGTGTGCCTTGCTGTCTTCTTCTCCATAGTTTCTACTCCATCCTTGCCCTACTGTGGACAATGTGTGTTCTGTTCCCTGTAGACAGTCCCACATTTTCCCAAATAGCTCTGTAACCTAGCCTAATTATTAGTGTGGCCCATATTGTCAGGTGAACTTAGTTTGGAAGGCCAAATGTATTAATTGAGAACTGTACATTCCTCAAATGCTCTATACCTCAATTTATTCATGTATCAAATAGGAATGCCCATACCTCCTCATAAAGTTGCTGTGAGAAATAAATGAGATAATTTAGGTTTAGTCGTTATCACAAACCTGATATATGATTACTGTTCATCCTATTATAAATTGTTTCTACGATTACAATTAGTATTTCTATTATATATAGTATATATTATTATATCTAGTAATATTACACATATTACTATTATTACATACGCATAGTTTAAACCTTCTCAACTACTTAGCGGTATCCAGAAAATAGTTCTCAGTTTAAGCTGAAATGTTTGAAAATTTACTTGACCACATAGTGTTTCATCTATATTATCAAATGCAGGTCCCTAAATAGCTCTGTAGGAGATTGGTCCCTCTGTTTATTTTGGGGGGAAGTTTAATTTGTGTCCTATGACCACTGAAAGCCAGCTTCAGATTTGTGAAATGCTTTCTGGAGGTCAGGCTGAATACATCCATTTTTCTTTCTTATTTTACCTCTGGTTCCAACAATCAAGCCCACACCTTCCTGTCAGACAAGGCATCTCAGCAGGAAGAGCCAATGGACTGGAGTTACTAAGGCTAAGGTTTGAAACTGTTCTTTGATTTAAGACCCCTCCCTGGGTTACTTGTTCTGCCCTCAGACTGTGCTGGTTATTACCCCATGTCTTCCATGCAGATTTGTCTCCCTTAACATTTTCATGATAGATGAAGCTGTTTAAAAGTAAATTATTTGTATCTAGTGTAAGTGATTCTTTTATTATCATGATCATTGTTTTTTTCTCTGGGGTAATTTCTATATATATTTTGGTATAAAAAATCTCTACACCAGATTTAGTAACCTCTCATCTCTAAGATGTGTGCAAAGGGATTTGGAATACACAGACCTTCAGTGGTACAGAAATAGGGCATTACAGAGACCAGAGCAGGACTGAGTCTTTCACTGGTTCTTCTGCTACACTGAAGGGCTCTCCTTCCTCCCTATCATCACCATTCTCTTATTTAGGATGACAACGTCAAAATCAGTTCTGTTCCCAACTCTGTTCCTCTCTAGCCACTTTGGTATAGGCAGTGGTCGGCAAACTCATTAGTCAACAGAGCCAAATAACAACAGTACAACAATTGAAATTTCTTTTGAGAGCCAAATTTTTTTAACTTAAACTTCTAACGCCACTTCTTCAAAATAGACTCGCCCAGGCCGTGGTATTTTGTGGAAGAGACACACTCAAGGGGCCAAAGAGCTGCATGTGGCTTGCGAGCTGCAGTTTGCCAACCACGGGGATAATGGATCAGTAAACTCTGCAAAGCCAATGCCTGGCCCTTCTCCTGGAAATGATATAGTAATTCCATACAAAAACTTGAATGTAACGGAAGTCGTATCATCACCCAGAAAACCACATCATCTCCAGGAATGTCACTTATGAACACATGAGGTGACAACAGTCCCTTTATGGACTTCTTTCTAAGTAAGTTGAAAGAAAAAGTTGTACTATGTAATCTTAGGCAACGCATTATTCTTAAGCAAATGAGAACATTAATCTCAAAGACTAATAAGAATTGTTGAGGGTGTCAACAAATTAGGAACTAGAGGCTCTCAAAAGGATCTGGTCTTGATTGTTTTCAGAGGATCAGTGCAGAATCATGCAAATGGAGAGCACTACATTTTTAGAATTTAATAATGATATCAAGAACTAAAACTACTTATCAGGCCCAACTACTTAAAAAGATTCTTTACACTGACAATAATTTGTCCATATAATTCCAAAGCTATTAAAGTTTATATTTTAGCTACCCATAGAATACTTAGATTCTCAACTTTCCACATTCCATTTGTCAATTTTTTGTGAAATTCACATTGGAGAAAACCAGCAAGAGCAAGGTTCTATATTCACTGATTTCTTTTTTCTTTTCTTTTTTTTTTAATTTAAATGCATTTTATTTTTAGACAACCTACATGACATGTTTTTCTTAAAAATAATTCCTCTGCTCAAAATAAATTAAGGTCAAAATAAATGAAGAGCTCAAGATACCATCCATCCCATTTGTCCTGTTGTGGTGTGTAGAGAAAAGCAGCAGTTACTATGACAGGTGATAGATCCAAAATGCCAGATTGTTAACGTTTTTTCCATTTCTGAACCATCCTTAAAGAGAACCATATATGCGTCACACCATCTTCACATAGTCCAGCAGAGCAACCAGGCCATCTGGATTCATATCTTCACCAATACAGAATTGGCAGTTCTGAAATCAGCAAGGAGGTACTGGATTTGTTCTGTAGCCTTGTCATAAAAGTTTTACTCTTGCCGGTCTCTGTTTTGTTTTTGTTGTTGTTGTTGTTATTGTTTTAGAGAGAGAGGAAGGTAAAAGAAGAGAGAGAGAGAAACATCGTTGTGGGAGCTGAACATTGGTCGCCTATCTCCTTCACGCCCCCTACTGGGGATGGAGCCTGAAACCAGGGCATGTGCCCTAACTGGGAATCACTGTGCACCAGACAATGCCCAACCAATTGAGCCACACTGGTCGGGGTATTGATTGATTTCATACCATCTTTGATGTCCTTCTTGTAGGCTTCCTTTAGTTTCCTGCAAATGATGGCTCATGACAATATCGACACCAGTGATGACTGCTTTCTGTGCATTTGCTCTCGTGGCCTTTAGCAGTGGCATTTCCACTAATTAGCGAGTCATCAATGTTACCCTCTGTTTTAGTGACGATCTTTGACTTTGCATCCCAGGCACAGCCAGACTGAGTTCTCCCATATCTTGTAGATGTCGGAGAACATCTCTTCATGGCTGATGAGGTCCTGGTAGATGATCCTGATGGCAGCTGGGGGCAGACAATAGCTGTGTTAGCTTAGCAGGAACCCTGAACTGGTGCTGTGCAGCTAGAACAGTGTCATGGGATGAAAGGGGGAACAGGGGAAAAGTTTCACTGATTTTTTGAGTTGGGTGAATTTTACCCTTGAAAAGATAAGGTACTATCTATAATAATAACAGCATAATATGCTAATTAGACCAGACGTCCTTCGGTCTTTCCAGATGAAGCCAGGGTTGCCTGCTGGCGGCCAGAGGGAAGCCCAGATCATGAGTTCCAGAGTGAAGCTAATCCTGGCAGCCAGAGGAAGGAAGGCCTACTATTGCACAAATTTCATGCATTGGGCCTCTAGTTTTTAATAAATCTAAATAGTAATGATACCACATGTTAAATTCTCATGTACAAGTGAAGTTCATTTATTCGCATTTTTATACTAATGATATGAATATATATATATATATATATATATATATATATATATATATAATATACATACACACACACACACACACACACACACACACACACACACACACTAGAGGCCTGGTGCATGAAATTCGTGCATTGGGGGGTGTGTCCTCAGCCCAGCCTGCACCCTCTCCAATCTGGGACCCCTCAAGGGATGTCTGACTGCCCGTTTAGGCCCCATCCAACTAGGATCGGGCCTAAACGGGCAGTCGGACATCCCTCTCACAATCCAGGACTGCTGGCTCCCAACTGCTCGCCAGCCTGCCTTCCTGATTGCCCCTAACCGCTTCTGCCTGCCAGCCTGATCACCCCCTAACCCAGGGGTGGGCAAACTTTTTGACTCGAGGGCCACAATGGGTTCTTAAACTGGACCGGAGGGCCGGAACAAAAGCATGGATGGAGTGTTTGTGTGAACTAATATAAATTCAAAGTAAAGGAGTGGAGGGGAGAGCAAGAGAACCCTCTGCTCTTTCGGCTCCGCAGGCCGGATAGAACAGCCGAACGGGCCGGGTCTGGCCCACGGGCCGTAGTTTGCCCACGGCTGCCCTAACCACTCCCCTGCCAGCCTGATTGCCCCTAACTGCCCTTCCCTGCAGGCCTTGTCACACCTAACTGCCCTCCCCTGAAGGCCTAGTCACCCCCAACTGGTCCCCCTGCAACTGCTCTCCCCTGCAGGCCTGGGTCCCCCCCAACTGCCCTTCCCTGCAGGCCCAGTTGCCCCCAACTTCCCTCCTCTGCCAGCCTGGTCATCCCCAACTGCCCTCCCTTCTAGGCCTGGTCGCCCCCAACTACCCTCCCCTGCTGGCCTGATCGCCCACAACTGCCCTTCCCTGCCAGCCATCTTGTGATGGCCATCTTGTGTCCACATGGGGGTGGCCATCTTGTGTGTTGGAGTGACGGTCAATTTGCATATTACTTTTTTATTATATAGGATATAAAACCCTAATATGCAAATAGACCGAACAGCGGAACAACTGAACAACTGAACATCCAGTCACTATGACATGCACTGATCACCAGGGGTACACATGGAACATGGCAGGGATCAGCAGCAGGGGGTTCTGCTATCTTGAGTTTGTGGTTTCCCAAGGAAACAGCCAGAAGGGATGATAAACCCTCTGCAAACAGCTCAGCCAGCACCTATCTAAATGTCAGCTTTGTTTAAATCAAGCCTTTCCCGCAGTGAATGACCCCAACCCTCCCTGGATCAGGCAGGCTCCTGTGGAGTGCAGTCTCCATGCAATACAATGGGGACCCCAGTTTCGTCCCCGGAAATCTCTGTGCGCGTTAGCTGGGACAGCGGGAAGGAAGGGAAAAGGCATCACATGGTGCAGCTCTGGCGAGCAAGCAGAAGGAAACCATGTCTGGCAGACACTCCCCTGCCACCTTCAATGTGTAAGAAGAATCAAATAAACTAGAACAAACACCCCTCCCCCGCCCCGGGAGAGACCCAGGACCGAGGGGCATCTTGCCCAGGCATTGGGGACCTGCTTCCTACCCCCTTCATCCAAATGGACGGTTTAGGGGGTTAAGGGAGGAGAAGGAGCCTTGCAGGAAGGGGATCTCCAGGAACCACACCCCTGCCCTCCCTCTGGACCTGACCTCTCAGAGCGCAGGGCCTGACCCCGCCCCCAGCAGATTTGCATATCCCAGACCCTCCAGTGCTTCCAGGCACTGGGAATTCCTGTGCCTCCCAGCCGCTGACCCTCACTGTCTCCTAACCCAGAAGCACTCTGTCCTTCCTAACTTTTGGTCTTTAAAGCCTAAATGCATAGTGGGTGTAGTTCCTTCTCCATGGATTTTATTGATAAGAACCCAGCAAAGTTGCTTAGCAACTGAGCTGCTCAGACTTCATCAGGGACAACGAATGACACACCTTACTTGGCTTTGATAGCAAAGCAATCTTATTCTTTCATTTTTTAAAATAGATTTTTATTGATTTCACAGAGGAAGGGAGAGGGAGAGAGATAGAAACATCAATGATGAGAGAAAATCATTGATCAGCTGCCTCCTGCTCGTGCCCTACTCGGGATCGAGCCCGCAACCCAGGCATGTGCTGTTGACCAGAATCTAACGTGGGACCCTTCAGTCCTAAGGGTGAAGCTCTAGCCACTGAGACAAATCAGCTAGGGCAAGCAATCATATTCTTAAAGACTTGATTTTTGTCATAAACAAGTGGATTTGAATCATATCAAACCAATATACATTTTTTAATGAAATGTCTCTTCATTTCTACTAATGCAATTCTACCTTAAAACTTATGGTGTATAATCTATACTAATAAAATGGTAATATGCTACTTAGACCGGATGTCTTCTGGACATCCAACCGTACGTCCTTCTGCACAAAGCCATGGTGGCAGTAGAGGACAGTTAGGGGTGATCAGGCCAGCAGGGGAGCAGTTAGGAAGCAGCAGTCCCAGATTGCGAGAGGGGTCCTGGATTGAAGAGGGTACGGGCCAGGCTGAGGGACCCCCCTGCCCCCCCCCCCCGTGCACGAACTTCATGCACTGAGCCTCTAATATATATATATGTGTGTATATGTATATATGTATATATGTGTGTGTGTATATGTGTATATATGTATATATATGTATATAAGCATATATATATGTATGTGTGTGTGTGTATATATATATATACACACACACATACCGTGTTTCCCTGAAGATAAGACAGTGTCTTATATTAATTTTTGCCCCCAAAGACACGCTAGGTCTTATTTTCAGAGGATGTCTTATTTTTCCATGAAGAAGAATACGGTACACATATATTGTTAAATGAAAATAAAGGAAATTTATTACCTGTATACGGTACGGTAGTACAGTAGTTGTCAACACAAACCAGACAAACTGTGAATCCTATAGTATCAAGAATTTACTCATTTATTCAATGACAATCATGTCATCACCTTCTGGAACATCATCATAACAATTCAATTCCTGAATTTCCTGGTGAATTTCTTGTGACTCCATTTCTTTCAGAATCAGTGGACAAAATCTCTCATGTTTAGCAATAGCACTGTCTTTAAATGAGTATTTCTTGTCAAGGTAGCCTGCTCGCAGTGCATTTGCAATGCAACTGTCAGTGATTTTCTCTCATGAATTCTTCACCCAAGTCACAACTTCTTGCAGTTTAGGTTTCACAAAGTTTCCACGCTGATTTCTCTCCATTCTATTTTCAAGGTAGTCATTAATTTCCATGCACAAATTGTTTTTGAATGGCTTGTTTATTGCAATATCAAGAGTCTGGAGATAGGCCGTCATTCCTGCGGGAATCATTATCTGATCTATTTTTCTTTCGTGAAGAAATATCTTCATGTCTTTAGCGCGGTGAGTGCTGGCTGCATCCCAGACTAGCAGACCTCTTTGGCTCCCTTGCATAACAAGCGACAGCATTAAATCGACCCACTTCCTTATAACTGCTTGTGTGGCACAGGCTTTTTCAGTTTCAAGAATAAAAACGCCCAAAACACATTCAATCTTTTCCTTCTTGCCCTTAGAAATGATTAAAGGTGGGATTTTAGTGCCATCCAGACAAATTGCTAAAATACAGGAAACATGTGCACTTTCGTAAGCAGTGGAGGGAATGTATGCCAAGGAGGCACCCCGCTGTTCAATTGTTGTTTGAGATGATTGGCCCATAAACACTGCAGTTTCATCCATAGCAATCATGTTGGAAAGATTGTATTTAGAGAAGTCAGCATCATCAATAAAGGACTTGAATGCAAGTGCTCGCTTAATGACTTGAGTATCTTCCAACCTAAACAATGTTGTAGATCTTCTTAAAGACAGTTCACTTCGCTGAAGGAAATTATCCAGCCAGTGTTGTGATGCTTTGAAGTCTTCGGGGGCTATGTCAAACTGTGGTGCCATTGCAAGGGCAAATTCTTGAATCTGAGCCCTATTCACAACCAAAGCCTTTGCTCTCCTGTCAACAACCCATTCACAGATCAGGTCTTCCAGCTCGGAAAATAATGGTTGCCGACCTGATCCACACTTGCGCTTTTTAGCATTTCCCTTGTCCACTTGTTCAATGAGGTTACCATACTCTGCTTGCCATTTTCGGACCAATCGGATACTCAACATCTTCTCTTTGCAGAAAGCAGTAAGATTTTGGCCCCAAGAGTCTTCCACGATTCCTTTCTTGTACTCCATGGAGTAGCTTTTTCTTTTTGCGTTCATTTCTAGGGGTAAAAAAAAAAGGAATTGGGGTATCAAGGTGGGGGGAGGGGGATCACTCAAAATGACACAGGGGGGATTAGAGGGGGGAATCAAAATGGCACAGGAGAATCAGAGGGGGGATTACCATTTTAATAACCCCTTTTGATCCTCCTGTGTCATTTTGATTGCCCCCTCTGATCCTCCTGTGTCATTTTAAGTGATCCCCCTCCCCCCACCCCTGTGCCACTGAACACCTTCACCAGACATCCCCCCTACCCCTTTATCAGACATTTACCCCCTGGGGCCTACCTGGGGACTGTCACTGGGCTTGCTGGGGCCTCGATCTGGGCTGGAGCAGGGTCTGCCACTGACTGAGAACCTTCAGTCATCATGAAGGCGGCCGCGAGCATCAGGTAGTGTCACCAGAGACAGACCAGCACTACCACCTTCGCAGTGTCCCATCCGCTCTAATCCTCCTGTTCTTCTATACGCATCTGCGAAAGTCTCCTCCTCTCTCCTGCCCTGCGCTCACCGCTCACTCAGACCTCCGCTCCGCCTCCACACAGCAGTGACGTCAGGACTCCGAGTAATGTCACTGGTTGCTAGACGCCAGTCGGGGCAGCCCTAGCGACCAGTTTATGGTAAATTAATTTTCATTCTGAGACAGAGCCTTGGGGCCTTATTTTCGGGGGATGCCTTATATTTCACTCAGAAGGAAACCTGTAAGTGGGTCTTATTTTTGGAGGATGTCTTATTTTAGGGGAAACACGATATATATATCCTATATAATAAAAGGCTAATATGCAGTGGAACAACTGGTCACTATGACGCGCACTGACCACCAGGGGGCAGATGCTCGATGCAGGAGCTGCCCCCTGGTGGTGAGTGTGCTCCCACAAGGGGAGTGCCACTCAGCCGAAAGCCCCGAGCTGGGCTCACAGCTGGTGAGTGCAGCGGCGGTGGTGGGAGCCTCTTCTGACTCCGCTGCAGCGCAAGGATGTCCGACTGCCAGCTTAGGCCCGCTCCCTGCAGGGGAGCCATCAGTTGGACATCCCCTGAGGGCTCCCATACTGTGACAGGGCACAGGCCAGGCTGAGGGACCCCCCCCCCCCGACTGAGTGCATGAATTTTGTGCATTGGGCCTCTAGTCCTATCTAACAAAAGAGCAATATGCAAATTAACCATCACTCTGCTACACCCACAAGCCACGCCCACCAGCCACACCCACCAGCCAGTCAGGAGGGAATATGCAAATAAACCCAACCAAGATGGCTTCAGCCACAGAGAGCAGGAGCGAGGCTTGGGTTTCCCTGGCAATGGAGGAAGCCAAGCTTTCCACCTGCCCTTGCTGGCCCAGGCCTCCACTCAATGCTACAAAGTTTCAATGATAGAAGATACATAAACCCAAACAGAAATGGCGGCAGCCACAGAGTGAGCAGGAGGCTTGGCTCCAGTCCAGGCTACAAAGTTTTAATTGTAGAAGATAAATAAGTCCCAGATCCCAGGGCCTCTGCTTGGGTTGCCGAGGGGAGTGGCCAGTCTGCAAACCACCAAAGGCCCCTTGCCCAGGCCACCCCACACCCCAAGGGAACCCCCACGCTGATCCGGGAAACCCTTCAGGGCAAACCAGCTGGCCCCCACCCATACACCAGGCCTCTATCCTATCTAATAAAAGAGTAATATGCAGATTGACCATCACTCCAACACACAAGATGGCTGCCCCCATGTGGTCAAAGATCCTGCCCCCATGTGGACACAAGATGGCCACCACAAGATGGCCACCAACGGAGGGCAGTTGGGAGGGACCAGGCCTGCAAGGGAGGGCAGTTGGGGGTGACCAGGCTGGCAGAGGAGGGAAGTTGGGGGCAAACAGGCTGGCAGGGGAGCAGTTAGACATCAATCAGGCTGGCAGGGGAGTGGTTAAGGGGTGATCAGGCTGGCAGGCAGAAGTGGTTAGGGGCAATCAGTAAGGCAGGCAGGGGAGCAGTTGGGAGCCAGCAGTTCTGGATTGTGAGAGGGATGTCCGACTGCCCGTTTAGGCCCGATCCTAGTTGGATCGGGTCTAAATGGGCAGTTGGACATCCCTCGAGGGGTCCCAGATTAGAGAGGGTGCAGGCCGGGCTGAGGGACACCCCCCCCCCCACCATGCATGAATTTTCGTGCAGTGGGCCTCTAGTATATATATATTATTCAATTTAACTGAAAATTGGTGCAGCAGATCCAATCACATAAATGACATAGAATCTCACCCAAACTCCTTTATCTTTTTAGAGTTGGAAGATGACTGTTCTCATGTATTACAATTGTGTTCTCTAATTATTCATATTTCTTAAAGAGACATAAACTTAAGTTAAGAAGACCTTTTGCTTCATCATTTTAACTTACACATTTAGAAATCATTGTTAGGTTCAAGATGAAAGGGTTCCACAGCTGACACTTGTCACTGACACAGATTTGGGGAGCCAGTGACAATGCATCTCTGTTAATGGTTTAACCTCTTGCACTGTGTTTTTACCAAAGGAAATACAGCTTTCAGCTTGAAGTATGGGAAGGATGGAGAAAAGCCACAGCAAGCCTAAGTCCTAAAGAGAAGCTAAGGTAGTGCTTACCACTGAGCGGAGAAATGGCCCCATTAGCCTCTTCAGGGCTGCTCTCCAGACTAGAGCTGCCTTAGTGTTTTGTGTGACCCCTTGCCTCCAGGAACCCCTGTCTTCACCTCAGGATGAAATATTACAACAGTTTCTGTGACTTTTAAAAGAGAAATTACAAAAAGCACCATTTGCCCCCTTTTATAATTGTTTATAGAGAAACAAATGGAAGCCAACAAAATTCTTTGTCAGTTTCTTACATTAGCAATGCTGGGCAGACTTTCCATTCAGACTGTTCAGAAAAATAGCTAAGGAAAGGGAACATTTTCCCTTTCAGGTCAGCAGAAAATAGGAAAAAAAGCACCTTGCTTTCATGAAACACTAATCTCAAGGAAAATATTTCTTCCCTGGGCTACTTATTTTCAAATTATAAAGTGAGTTAAGAAAGAGAAAATGATAATACACACACACACACACACACACACACACACACACACACACATATATATATATATACTAGAGGCCTGGGGCACAAAATTTGTTCATGGGCAGGGGGGTGTGTGTGTCCCTCAGCCCAGCCTGCACCCTCTCCAATCTGGGATCCCTCTCACAATCCATGACTGCTGGCTCCCAACGGTTCGCCTGTCTGCCTGCCTGATTGCCCGTATCCTCTTTTGCCTGCCAGCCTGATCACCCCCTAATGATTCCCCTGCCAGCGTGATTGACATCTAACTGCTCCCCTGCTGGCCCAATTGTCCCTAACTGCCCTCCCCTGCCAGCCTGGTTGCCCCTAACTGCCCTCCCCTGCTGGCCATCTTGTGGTGGCCATCTTGTGTCCACATGGGGTGGCCATCTTGTGTGTTTGAGTGACGGTCAATTTGCATATTACTCTTTCATTAGATAGGATATATATATACTGAGTGGCCAGATTATTATGACCACCCCATCAGTACTTCATTGGGCCACCTTTTGCCTTCAATACTGCAGTGATTCTTCTTGTCATTGACTCCACAAGATGTTGAAAGGTGATGTGAGGAATCTGACACCATGCCTGATGAATAGCACTGTCCAGTTCTGTGAGATTTGATGGTTGTGGAATCAGCTGCCTGATGGCTCTTTTAATTTGGTCTCACAAATGCTCAATTCGATTGAGATCTGGTGATTGTGGGGGCCACCTAAGCAAGGTAAAGTTTCCCTCATGTTCTTGAAATCACTCCTGCACAATACGAGCACCGTGGCATGGTGCATTGTCTTGTTGGAAGAAGCCATCTCCATTGGGATACGCCATCAACCTGATAGGATGAACTTGATCATCAACAATACTTAGGTATGTTGTGCTATTTAGACGTTGTTCCACACGAATTAAAGGGCCCAAATCATGCCAGAAAAATATGCCCCAAACCATAACACTGCCCCATCAACTTGAAGGGTTGTACTCATGCATGTGGGGTGCATGCTTTCATGCTGTTTCATGCTGTTTCCGCGAAATTCCCACTCTGCCACCTGCATGATGCAACTAGAAACGTGTTTCATCGGACCACATGACTTTTTTCCAATGTTTGTCCAATCCTTGTGTTCCTGTGCAAATCAGAGATGTTTTATCTTGGTAACTGCAGACAGCAAAGGTGTTCGAACAGGCCTTCAGCTTCCATATCCCATACGATGCATTGTACGGCTAATCTGGCTACAAATGTCCAGTGGTCATAATAATCTGGCCACTCAGTGTATATTAACATAGTATATGTTATGTAGATGTATATAGATAAGTTACACATTCACACTAGTACACACTCTCATACTTCCCTGGTTTCATCACTATTTTCTTTGCTTCATCTCTTTGAAATCATAACAGCATCAGAAACGGTCATACAGTCATCCAATATGTTCCCTTGCTAAAGAGAAGCTGTTCTCCATAGTATGTTTTTTAATTCTTTGCACACTTTATGTTTAAATGACTCAGCCACAGGGAGTTCCCTTGAAAAAGTGTCCCATAGGCTGACACATTAGTGTACACAGATGTCCCATGATTCTAATCTAAATTTTCTTTTATATGATTTTTATGTGGCTGTTTCTAGTCCTGCCTAAAATCTTTTTTAAGATGATCAGTGCCTTCATCTATCAAGAGAAACTATAATTATAAAAGCACCCTAGTTGATCATTATTTCATTTGTTATAACTACCAAGTTGTTTGCCTTGCTTCATTTTAAAACACCCTGCTTGCAACTTAGTCATGTTTTGTGAGTTGGGTAAACTGGTCTCATTACTACAAGCACTTATTAGTTAAATAATTTGTTTTTGTTGTAATTTTAAATTGACTCTTATTTTGGAAATCTCTCAGCCATTGAGAGTCAGAAATCCCCGTGCAGTTAGTTCAGCAGTTGTGGGTTCTTAGGCAGTGGGAGCTACAAGTAAGTCTTACTCAGACTTTTATCCCTACTGCCGCATTTGTGTAAACAAGGTACTTAGTGAGACAGTTATTGAATGAAAGCAAAACCTTGTCCCCTCAGCTTGAGAAGCTATTGAAATATAGTGTTTGCTGTCAGAATTTTAAAGATCAAACCTGTTTCTTCCTGCAAAACTGGCCCTTGTGTGATATTTCATTTAGATTGTCTCCCATTTCATTGCTGCTGTATTGGATATTGCCTTAATAATTTCTGTTTATGTTCACTATTTCAACACTCTTTTTTCCTACATCGATGCTCATGGAAAGGTTTTGAGATAGTTTTGAGCAGTGCAATTAGAAAGAGGGACTAATAAAATTGTGGGTCATACCAAATTTTTTAAAAAGAGCCTCCTGGGAAAGAGAAATAAGCAGACTCAGTACAGTCACATGGGTGAGCATTCTAGCTTCTTTCTCTTTCTCAGTTCTTAAGTGCTGCATTATGTTGAAATTAAACATTTAGTTGAACTAAATATTATACTTAAATTCCATGTAAAAAGAAATAAGGATATGCAATTTTTATTTGATATCTATGTTTTTGCCTGATTGTATTCCTTTGTTTAAGTTGTTACAGATTTTTTATACTATGACTAGAAGCCTGGTGCACGAAATTCGTGCATGGGGTGGAAGGGGTGTCCCTCAGCTTGGCATGCACTCTCTCGCAATTTGGGACCCCTCGGGGGATGTCTGACTGATGGTTTAGGCCCAATCCCACAGGGATCCCTGTGGGATCAGGCCTAAACTGGCAGTTGAGCATCCCTCTCACAATCCAGGACCACTGGCTCTTAACCACTTGCCTGCCTGCCTGCCTGATCACCCCATCCCTAACTGCTTGTCTGTCTGCCTAATCGCCCCTAACCACTCACCTGCATGCCTGATAGCCCCTAACCACTCTGCCTCCTGCCTGATTGCCCCTAACCGCCTCTGCCTCGGCCCCCAGCACCACGGCTTCATCAGGAAGGTCGTCCAGAAGGACGTCCAGAATGACGTCTGGAAGGTCATTTGGCTGTCCGGTCTAATTAGCATATTATGCTATTTTTATTATAGATTTTCTTGTCCATTCTGGGGAAACTTTCCAGGTTCTGGATAGTCAAACCTGTGGCATCTATCTGGGCACAGTTACAACTTCTTTGTGGATATTGACACAGGCATACATTTCCTTTATGGCCATGATAATACTTAATCAATTTCCATCACAACTTCATTGTCTCATTAGGTGAATCTTCAGCTTTGGGGCCCACAAAACTGTCTCACGAAGTATCTTTCACCAGGTCTTTGTGGATACTGACATGGCCTGACATTATCAGCAATCATGCTGGCACTAAATATTACACACACACGGAACTCTTAGCCCCTCCTCATTTATGTTGAATAACTACTTTAGATTCTACACAATTCAGACACAGGACCAAGTCCTTTCAAAAATATTGTTTTATCATGTATTCATGATTATTGTAGTCTTAATAAAAAGTGTGTGATATTGCTGGAGGGACAACATAAGGCAGTACACAGAATTCCAGCACAAGATTTCCACTTAACTCTATTTGTTCTTGCCATGCCAAAGGTTTCTGTTTCCCAAACAGTACCAGTTCCATAAGTCTCAACTATTTTTCTAACAGGTTCCTCCCAGTGTTGGGCATCTCTGAAGGCCCATCCCAGCAGCAGGGCTGCTTTCCGTCAGCTGAGATCTTGTTGTAACTGAATAGCAGTCCAACTTCTCTCTCTACACAATCTGGCTCATTTCAGTGCCCTACAAGTGGGATCCCTAGAGCACTCCTTAGTAAACTTGCTGCACTCAAAGCTCTGACTCAGAGTCTATTTCCTAGGAAACCCAACCTGCAACTGTTATATTTTTAACTTTTCCTTTCTGTGTAAGGGGGAAATAGCTAATATAAACATTGAAATGTTAACATAGAATCTATAGAGACTTTATATACTTACACACCTCTTAAAAGTGATGTTGAAATGAATCTCTAAGCATCTCAAGCCAAGATGTTAGCAATTTACACTGTGTGCCCCTGTAAGAATTTAAGTAGAGTTTACTAGTAAGATGATGCCCTTGATTTTTATACAAAACCATTTTCAATTTATACAGCCATTTTCAATTACTTAAAGCTGTTACCATAGATCAAATTTATTATATTCTTTCTGTCCCTTATAAGTAAAATGTTGGTTGCAAAGTCTTCTCTCAGTATTAGGGATATGTAAGTTTATTTCCTCCTGTGTGCTGATTTATTTCATACATCTAATCTAGACCATGGACAAATTTTTAGTTTTCTGTGGGAAATCATTATGAAAATCAAGAACAAAACACAGAACACTAAAAACCCTTAATATTATGCATGAGCGTTGTTTGGAAGTAAAGTTAAGATTATAACATTATATGTTAATCACAATAATCCTCAAAATATGGCTACTTGCCTATTTTATTAAGATGGAATTCACACAAATCTTTGCAGGGCAATGTGTCAATAAAAATAACAATAGATGGAAGACAGTCTAGAAAGTGTCCTCAGGCAAAATTGAAAGGACACACAGAAGAATGAGACTTAAAACATGGTAACTGCTAGGATTTACAGGTTTATTATGATTTGCCCCTGGATGTCTTGCTCTCTGCTTTGCTCTGATCTTGGTAGAGGGCTGGCCTTTCAAGGTTGTGTCCACCCACTTGCAGGAAAGAGATTGGAGGAGGCTGAGAATGAGGGGAAATAGTGCATCTTTCCCTCTCTCTCTGCATTGGGTGGTGTCTGCCACAGCAGCTGCCTCTCCTCTGCTGCTCTGGCTCTTATCTGCTTTTCCTATAGGCTGAGCATAGATAGCATTGCCAATCCCCTAAGTCCTGTCAACCTAGCTATGTCGGCTGCTCTGCTGTTGTTCATCTTTGGTTTGCTCCAGCACCCACTTTGGCCTTTTAGCTCTTTTCTCTTACCTGCGCAGCAAAGTCTCTATTTCCCTCTGATGTAAATACATAGAATGGTTTGTGGTTCTACTTGATGGCCACAACTACCTGAAGCATACTCCTGTTCAGTGCAACAAAAAACCCCAAATACAAATGGCCTTCATACCATTAGAGAAAAAAGAAGTGATGTTAGTATCTACATTTTACAGAGCAGAAAGGTGGGCTCAGCATTTTTCTTAGGGTTACATATGCAATGTACAGCTTACATGAGGTCTGTGGCCTCTAAAGTCAGACAAACTGGATTTGAATCACTACTTAACCAACCTGTGCTCAATTTTCTCATCAATAGGATGGGGTCATTAGTCATATCTACCTCAAAAAAATGTTGTGAGGACTAAATAAATTACTAAATATTAAAGTTGGTAGAACAGTTACTGGCACATAGTATATGCTCAATAAAAGTTAGCTATTATTATTATTAGCCATGCGGCTTCAGTATTGTTTTAAATTACTTTGAAAATACAAACCAAGTTATGGTGATTGCTGTTGGGGTTTATGGCCCAATGTGTGAGTTTTTAAAAAAACGTTTACATCACCCTGACTGAGTAGCTCAGTTGGTTAGAGCATCCTCTGAATACACCAAGATTGAGGTTTTGATACCAGGTCAGGGCACATATAAGAATCAACCAAATGGACAAGTAGTGGAACAACAAATTCTTCTCTCTCTCTCTCTCTCTCTCTCTCTCTCTCTCTCTCTCTCATCATTAAAAAAAGAAACATTTACAAATGTATAATGTGATAGCATTTTGAATGATAATTTCTATTTTGTTTAAAGATCGTGTTCCCTACCCTTGATTATTGGAACATTTTAGAAAAGCAAGATTGATTTCTTTTGTGAAGTATTCAAGAATTCCACAATGGCTTAGGGCACCAAATGATTGCAAACCATCATCTTGCAATTAAAATGGCCAGAGCTGACCTGCTCTTTATTAAACATTAATCTCTGGCTTCTTCTGAATGCGCCAGTGAGTTCAAGGTCTGGATATGCATGACTCATGCTAGCTCTGTGTCATTAAGCTGTTTGATAGGCAAAAACTATTTTTCATTGCATTGAATCTGAACTTGAGATTCTTTTTATAATTTGAAAATTAGCAGTTCAGAGTATATTTAAATGAAAAATGCTGGCATTTGTAACCTTCACCCAGCTGATAAGAACAATGTTTTTACCATTGAAATAAATACTGAAAACACTGTGGCCTAAAACTACCATGAGGATATATTAATATTTCATACATTGTTAACATATCTTTAGAATATTTTAATATTTAGTATTTCTCTTTATATGAACAAGTTAAATTATGCTATTTATTTGTAATCATGTTAACAAAAAGAAAAGCAAATGCATATATTGTAAATAAATTTTCTACTAATTATCACTTCATTGTATATTTTATAATGTTTTTAAGGTATGACTGTGTCTCTAGGTAATACAAAATTAAGGGGGCTTAAAATAATCAATCTAAGTAGTTGGACAGATAATTGCACCAAACACATTAGTTTTTCAATTTACTTTAATCTTCATTATATTTTTTTTATCACCCGCAAAAACTTTCTATAGAAATTTCCCCCAATAACTTCCACTCTATAATTGTATCTTTTACATAACTAACTACAAAACTTAACCTATGGCAATTTGAGTTATTTAGACGAATGAATGTGTATTTAGGAGATTTTGACATTGACTTGGTAGCTGGGTGCCCTATCACCCTTGGATATTTATGATAACCTTTGTGTGTGTGTGTGTGTGTGTGTGTGTGTGTGTGTGTGTGTGTGTGTGGTAGTGTTTTGTTTATAGTAATCATCTATTATAAAAATGTCTTATGATGTAGATAGCTAGAGGGATATCCAATTCACTGTCAATTTTGTGTTAAATTGAGGTTTTTAAGTTAGTGTATTTGAAAGGAAATGTAACCTTCTATCTAACCTTCACATATTCCAGTCTTTTAAGCCAAAAGTACAAGCAAACATGATTTATAGTGGAAAGAAAGATGTAGGCTAAGTTTACACTAAGTATATTTAAGCATGAAATTTATGAGGACAGGAAGCTTGAAGGAAACATTTTAGAAAACATCATTTCTTTAAAATTTAAAATTTAGAGAGGAAAGAACTACTTTTAAATATTTCAAAATAAAACATAGATCATTTGTGCAAATATTTTCATTCATTGTGTACATGGGTTAAAATAACTAATGATAGATTAACTGAAATGAGTGTAACCTTACAACAAACCTAAATATACTATGTGAAATAAAACACCAGATAGTCTCTTTCTGTTCTTTTTTATTTATTAATTAATTTTAATTGAATTTATTGAGGTGACATTGGTTAACAAAATTATATAGGTTTCAGGGATATCATTTTTAAAAACATCATCTACATGTTGTATTGTATATTCACCACCCTAAGGTCCTTCCATCACCAGTTGAAGAGGTCACCCATCAATGATGACATCGATTTCAAACTAAAAGGAATCTCAAACTCAAATGGGTCTAATTTCTTTATTGGACAATTTGCAGGAAGGGGAGGTGATATAAAGTTAAGAAAGATCAAACAGACCAAGTTTCTTAAGAACTTGGGATATAGACCAGAAGTCCGCTTTTTTGTCAACTGAATATAGGCCAGCCCAGGGATACAAATCAGTTATCATAAGTAAATTACTTTTTACAATTACAGGCAGACTATTAAAGCTTCTAACATGGATTTTTAGATGGAGGTAGAGATGGGTTCACTTTCAGGCTCTGCCCACCAAAACTATTGGATCTTGGGTAAGAGCAATATATTCATGACTTCATATACTAAATATATAATGTACCTATAATTTGCATCATTACGTATGTGAGAATTAGAGATTTAAATCGAAGTGTCGGGGTGCCTGATTTGTAGTTGTAATTCAATATTTGGTAATCTGGGAAAATCTGCCATTTGAAGTAGGAATAGAGAAGATCGTAGGTATAGAAGTTACTTGGTTTATTTTATATTTCCCTACATTCCCTGAATTATTTTCTAATAAATTGCTGTATTAATTGCATCTTATACATCTACCTCTGAGGTCATGTTGATATTTACATTTCTAATTCTTCCCAAATTTCGATAGCCCCTCTTCATTGTGTTTATATTTTTCCACTATTAACAAAATATGTAGAGTGTATGCATGACATGGAGTCTTAAGTATTCTAGACTTAAAATTATTTGTTAATAGCTGCTGAGCCCCACATCTAATTTATGATCACTCCCATCATTAGAACTGTATACTCTATAAGACCAAAACTCTTGGTTTTAAAAATGACTACTATTATGTATTAATAATTGTAGGGAAGCACAGGAGACTTGGTTAGGAAGTCTGTAAGGAGAAATCTCTGAAAGGTTGGGGGCCTCCATGGGGACTTTACCGAAGGTGGAAGACCCTGTCTTGGCTTTTCCAAACAAGTCTGTGCACATGTGGACCCCCAGGTGTTTACTGGAATCCTTATGCTTAATCTTTGGGTGTCCTTGCTTAAAGGACACTGCAGATACATGTGTCCTCCCAAGATTACTTACCCTACTGATTGTATCTAAAAGATAAACTTTATTTCAAACTGCTGTTACAATAAAAGCCTAACAAGTCAGGTGATGGAGGATGTCTGGTTCCTTTAGCTAGGCAGTCCCTTAGCTCTCTCTTTCACAGCAAACATTGTGTCAGAGTAATCCACTCATCCATCACTCAGGGTCTGCTGGTCATCCCCAGTCAAACAATAATAGCAATAATTGTTGGGCATGAAATAATTGGGAGCTAACTCATATCCTTGAGTTCTATGTAAATAACATTTTATTTTTCTGAGGATAACACATAGGAAAAGACACCATATGGGAAATATGAGGTTAATCACACCCTGAACTTCCTTGCTGGCCTTGTTTCTAGCTCAAAGAGACCTAATTAAAGTTTGTCACAGCAGTAACTGAAGGATTTAATAATGTATATCATACACATATGTAACAATATAGCACATTGCTCTTCAAATCAGAATTTGAAGAACAGTTCTGGGTACTTTGTCATCTACTGCTTCTGTGAAGACATGATACATGTCACACAGATTTTTCTCAGTCCTTCTGTAACTCATCTTGGGATCCAGTGGCTGCCTGATGGATATTCCTGAGGACTATGGCAGTGCTATGGATTTTACTGTGCTCCTTGTGGCTGCAGCTTGCCACCAAGGTCACACACAATTGCAGCAAAAGCCTTCTAATAATAATAATAACAATAATAGCTACTTTTTGTTAAATTAGTATGAATAAGAAATTTACTGAATTATACAAATTATCTTATACAACCTCAATATGAATGTACAAAATAAGCCATATTATTATTCCTATTTTACAAAAGAAAAAAAAGTGACTATGATTAACTTGATTAAAGGCCTATAGCTAAAACTGGTAACAAGAGGATGAGGTCTGTTAACAAATCCCTAGAGCTTGGTCACTACACTTTACTACCTTCTACCCAGGCTGTCTCAACTTTGTTACCTTTTTAAATGAGTATTTGTAGAAGCCAGGTGATAGTAACACAAGAGCTTTGCATTGCAGTTTGTGTTTGGTCTGAAATATTCCTGGTGAAGATGATTCCTGTTTGGAAGCCTACGGAAAAGTTCAGTGTGTCTGAGGCTTCTGTGCGAAAGCATTTTCAGACTTGGAAAAGTCTTTGAATTTTCTGAGATTTGGGCATATGATGGAATATAATTTTCTAAAGCAAAGACTGCACCATAATTTTCCCCACATGCATGAACTAAAGGCATACAAGATGCAGATAAAATAGAAATCAAAGGAGCATCAGAGTAGAAAAGCTAGTGCCAAGCAAAAAATGAATTGTTGATCTATCAGTTATTTTCTTTGAAGTTTTGATATGAAAAAAAATCAATGAAAAGAGGCTGTGGAGGAAAACAAACCAAAGCAAAACTTGTTTCAACGAGAGTAAAACTATATCTGAGTTAGGTAATTTTCTCTTTTCAAACACCCCAAAGAAGCCAAGCTTAGGATAGAGGACAGCTAATTAAGCAACAGGACTTCTAGGCTCTTAAGTGAAAATGGAGGACACCTTCATTTTTAAAGTAGCCAGTATCAAAGAAACTGTCCCTTGATTCACTCATGACACCAATGTGATTCAGATGCTATGATCAGTAAGGCACTCTACAGCAAACTCATTTGACAATTCCTTCAGATATAGGGAGATGTTTGGAATTATTTATTAACAGCCTCATTTGAAAACTGGTTCTGTCCTGGTTGTGTGAAGAATGTTAATCACATTCATTTGGGGAAATTACAAACATGATACATATAAATAGAATTCAGTTTACTGAATTATGTGAATGCTTGAGACAGGCAAAAATGTATAAACCACCTGGGGCTTTAACAAAAGCAAAGGATAAAGCTAGTTGTACATATCCCATTTATTTATACACTCTTTACTGAGTTCTATCATTGAAAATATGAGGGTGTCTTAAAAGAGAGAGGATAAACTTCAGAGTGTTGAGGATAAACAGGAGTTTTCCAGAAATATGAAAGTGTATCAGAATTCCAGGCAAAGGAAAAAGCCGGAAAAAAGGGAGGAGAGATAATAAAGGTTACAACCATTATGTTAGGATCTCAAATCACATACAGTATGATCACCTGGAGTGTCTGTTAAAAATGAGGTTATTGTGTCTTGTTCCAGACCAAGTCAATTACAATCAGTGGTAGCAGGGGCCAAGAATTTGCATTTTTAATACTCGCACCTAAGCAATTTTCTTACTTTAAGATTTGAAAAATATTACCATAGATGATGGTAACAGAATTTCACAATGTGCTTTACATTTACAGAGAATATGCTGATGGATGAGGAATGATAAGAGAGGGCTGGACATAAAGAAAAGAGACCCTTACAAGACTGATGTGCTGATCCTTGCTTAACCTCCTGTTCCTTTCAGTCGACTTCCATCGGGCTTTTGTTCCTAAACTCTCTCTTGTCAAGGTTGCCAAGGCTCTTTAGCTTTCCACCTCACTAATTCTCGACCTCCATCTCAGGAGCATTTGAAAAAATTGATCACCCACTCTAAAACATTAAATTTTCTTCGTTCCTAAGAACCCAGCCAGTGTTCATTTCCTTTATGCTTTGTAAGCCTCTCTTTCTCCTTTACTGGATCCTCTAAAACTTCCAACTCTTTTTTTTCTCTTTTTGTACTTACTCTTTGAAGTTGTATTAAAAAAAATCATCTGTGTAACTAAACCCCCACATATCTTTCACCAGGTCCCTCCCTTTCCTTTCACTTTACACCTATATGTTCAACTATCTACTCTAAGTCTCCACTTTGATGCCTAGGAAGGAATTCAAATGTTATGTTTAAAAAATGGGAATGCTTAACACAAACCTGCTTTCTCTCTACTCTTACCCATCTTGGGTAATAGCACCCTCACTTTATCAGGCCAAATACTTAGTAATAGTCCTATTTTGGTTTTTCATATTACATGTTTGATCCACCAGCAAGCCCACTAGTACTTTCCTTAAGCTATATCCCAAGTCTGACATTTCCCCACCAATTCCCTGGCTCCAACTCTAGTTCAAGCCCATCATCACCTATTGTCCAGAAGACAATAGCTATAGTCTCCTCAGTGACCTCCCTGCCTCTATTCCTGCCCCATATGGTAACTTTTCCATAGTAATCCTAATGGTCTTTAAGAACATAAATCAGAAAAGGCTACTCTCCTGCTTAAAATCTTCCAAAGGCTATCAAACTTACAACCCAAAGACCTTACGAGGCCTCACAGGGTCTTCTCTCTCTCTTAGCAATATTCCCTATACTTCTCTAATGTTACTGCTTTCAGCCACCATGGTCTTACTGTTTGACACACTGAGTCTGTTTTTCCTCAGAGGTTTGCATTTATGGTTTCCTCCAGCTGGGATGCTCTCCTTCAAGGTGTCACATGCCTCTCTTTCTTACTTTATTCTGCTCTTCGTTCATGTATAACTTCCTTTAAACGTTCTTTCATATCTACGTTATTTAAATGATTCTCTCTCCTCCATGTTACTCCATATTCCCCTACCATGCTTTTGTTCATAGCATTATCATTCACATTGTCATAGAGGTATTTGCTTGCTTATGTATTGTCTCTCTTCCACATAGGAATATAAACTCAATGGAGTTATTATTTGGCAAGAAATCAGCTCTATGATGCTATTAATATTATAAAACTTTGTAAAAGCATGGCATCTTATATTATTTGAACATTTTTATGTATTAATTATAGTTAAACCTTTATGGGCAGTTCATTGCAAGCTTTCATCAAAGGAGCCTAACAACATTTAGAATTTTTGAGGTCAATAAAACTGAAATTTCAATTCAACTGTTGAAAGCAGTGGTAGAAATATTATTTTCATATGAATGGTAGTGCAGGAAGCAGTTCTTTTCTGAATAAAGTGACTGTATTCATGATTTAGCAGAATCAGTTACTTTGCAATTGATTCTGACTACAGCTAATATTTGAACTTTAAGCACTGTGATCTCAGGATTTTACCTAAGGGCAGATATGAATCACTCAGGGCTGCTGCCAAAACATGCATGATGTGCTCAATAATGATTCCCTCAGCATTAAAGAAACGTTCTTCAAGGCAGTCTTCATGAACAGGTCCAACCATGACCTTAAAATGTGACAGCCTTTTCCATAAAATACAGGGACTGGGGAAATTCAGCATATTGTAAGGAAGCTCATTAACCCAATGGGTAATACAGCATACAACAACAGCCCTCGCTAGCCATTGGTGAAACAAGCTGAAAGTTTGAGAGTGGAACATGTTACACATAATTAAATATGGATCCTTCCTAATCAATAGTGAGGGCGTAATTACTTTTCTCAAGGTTTGTTAGGCAGGGTTGTTTGAGGGGACAGAAACCAGAGTGAAGGGAATCAAGAAGACATACTAAAGGATCATGCATTTGGAAGCTGAGGAGGCTATTAGGAGCTTTGGCACACTTGAAAAAACCCAATTGCAATTTTATCAGTCGTCTCATTACAGAACTATTAGACAAGGTCAAGAAGGCCTATGAGAATTGATGTGTGCATTTAAGCAGTGCCTCCCTGCTTCACCAAGTTGCTCAATAATGGCTGCCAGATTTTCATGTCTCTGAACAAAAACATCTTACATGAACATCTCAAAGTATTGCTCAATTCTGCCTTTTAAAGAATGGCATTACTACCCTGTGGAAACTATCAGTGATGAATTAATGAACATTTTTAATCGTGAACCAAAACTATTTCAACCACTGACTGGAAATCACAAGGGAGAGAAATATGTACTTAAGTATGTGTAGGTGTTTGTAAACGCGTCTTCCCCAAACCAGACCCCTGTGAGGGAGGAAATATGAAGAGAAAGAGTTCAACAGCTTAGTCCCATCAAGCATGTGGGCTGGTTAGCATTCTTAGTAATGTGGCGAAATATTTTTTCTCCTTCCCTTCCTTTTTCTCTCCATGCCTAAATATTATGGAGTAGCTTCCATGAGCCAAGCATTGAACATAGATAAGAGTAAACAATTCATTGGAAAGTTGTAAATGGTAATGCTCATGATAAGGCCAGTTCTGAGGGTTTGCCCAGTGTCATCAGATTAAAGGCTTTTCATTATACAAAAAAAGGGCAACTTGAGCTCTTAGTCACATGAAACTGTAAGAGTGTCTGCATATTAGACTTTAGATAGAACAATGTATGAAGTGATTTCAAATTTATTCCAGGAACAAATAATGTGAATTTGATTTGTGTTTAAAGAAGGATAATATAGTTCTGAAACATTTTTTCCCAGCATAATTGATAAAAGTTATTTCAGAGATTTCCCCCCATAGAAATTTGTAGCATTCTTTAAAAACATATTTTTATTGATTTCAGAGAGGAAGGGAAAGGGAGAGATAGAAACATCAATGATGAGAGAGAATCATTGATTGGCTGCCTTATGCAAGCCCCCTACTGGGGATTAAGTCTCAACCCAGGCATGTGCCTGGGAATCAAACCATGACCTGGTTTATAGGTTGATGCTCAATCACCAAGCCACATCAGCCTGGTAGCATTCTTAAAACAGTCTAAAATTCTAACAAATAAGACCCTTAAAGCACTTGCTTTTCTTTACCTTTATTTCCAAAATTTTAATCTGTGCCTTAAAGAGACAAGGAAATTTTTTCTTTGTCTCTTTAAGCAACAAATATATATCACATTTTGTAACTATTATGAAGTGGCCAAATTTTGATAAAAGAATATATGTAGATATATAAAATGTTTGAAATTAAATAAAGCCTGATAAAGGAAAGTCTCAGGTATTATTTAGCAGCCTTTATTTATTTATATTTTAATATAAAGCACCAACACCAAATTTACCCCCCACTGGATTTCTTTCCAAAGCTCATTACAGTGGAAATTGACATCCCATCTCTCCCCTTCCTGATACCCAGTGTGGACTCTGTTTAGTGACTTTCTTCCAGAGAACAGTAGGAAAACAGTTGGAAAACAAAAGTAACGTTACAATGGAGTAAGTCAGGTGATCAGGGTGAATTAAATTAACAGGTAATGCATCCTTGATATGACAAGAAAGGCACTTCACTTCTGTGGGTTTCCTCTCAAAACTCTATAATCCCAGGTTAAAAAATGAGAAAAAAAGCATAAGACAAACCCAAATTGAAAAACATTTTCAAAATATCTGAGCAGTACTACACAAAACTGTGAAGGTCATCAAGAGCAAGGGAAGTGTGACAGATTGTCACACACCAGAGGAGACAGGATGACAATATGTAATACTAGAGGCCCAGTGCATGGATTCATGCACTGGTGGGGGGTGCAGCCTGTGGGGATTGGCCCGCTGTGGGAGTGCCACTCATCCCAGTTAGCCAAGCAGCGCTCCTACTGTGGGAGCACACTGACCACCAGTGGGCAGCTCCTGCATTGGGTGTCTGCCCCCTGGTTGTCAGTGCACATCATAGCGACTGGTTGACTGGTCGTTTTGGTCATTCCACCATTAGGTATCTGGGCTTTTATATACATAGATCAGTGGTCACCAACCTTTCGGACCTCATGCACAACCAGTGGTTAGCAGACCACCAGTTGGCGACTGCTGATATAGATGGTATTCTGAATGGGAATAAAAGAAGACTTTTGGGAGGAAATATTAAATTTCAAATAAAATATGGAGTTTAGGTAATAATTCCATCCTTATGTTGACTCCTTAGTTGAGACAAATGTTCCATAGTAGTATCCGATATTAACTATATGAAGGATAGACAGGAACTCTCTGTACGTTGAAACTTTTCTGTAAAGATGAAACATCTATATATATATAAAAGGCTAATATGCAAAGTGTCCCCTCAGGAGTTTGACTGGGAGACCAGGAGTTCTATCACTTGCTATGATGTGCACTGACCACCAGGGGGCAGCAGGGAATGAAGGAAGGCCATGGCTGGCAGCCAGAAGGCTTCAGATCAGCCCTAATCACTGGCCAGGCCCCGGGACCCTACCCATGCATGAATTTTGTGCACCAGGCATCTAGTCTAAAATAAGAACTTTATGAAAAAAATCCAAAAAACATCAAGGAGATTACTAGAGGTTTTAGTAATTATAACCAATTTTTTTTTTTTAATAACACAGGAGTGTTGTTGTTGTTTTTTTTAAAAAGTATTATTGAGTAAACTCTTTCTGAGTTTCCAGTTTCTATTGTTCAGTGCATTCCAGTGTTAGACAGAAATGCTTAGAGCATGGAGTAAATGAAACAGCACTCAGCACATTGCGTTGTATAAAATAAACCCTCAATAAATAAATTGATTGAATAGGTTGGCAGATTAGTTTTCATCTTGGCTAAAGGTACTTGTTACCTTGTTCTGTTTTCTTATGCAATAAGTAGATGGGCATAGTGAGAAGCTTTTTCAAATATGAAAATACTAATCCCAGAAACTAGTAAAAATCAATCAATAATGTAGTAAGTTAGTCATCCGGTGAAGTAATTCATCCTGTGAAATGGTCTCAGTTTATCCTGGAGGAGACTTGAGACAAGTCCACCTAATCAAGGTGATTGGGGAGTATAGGCTCAGGAGTGCATAGCTGGAATAGAATTGATATGAAGAAAAATCGGTGGATCAATGACATTAACATTCCTCAAGATAGCATGGTTAGCCAAAGCGTGAAGTAAGGGGACTCTGAGGAGAATAATTTGTCAGCATTTCCCAGCACTCTCCATAGATGCCTCAGGCTACCATAGCTTGATGTCATTAACTATTAGGTTCATTCAAATAACCTACTCTCCTTGCTCTGATTAATTTTATTTCCCATGCAGATTTTTTAGTAGAAAAGTAATACTCTAGGGTCACTTTTCTAGTTATAGTTCTCATGGTACATTTGTAGATTTGCATCTTGGTTTACTCTCTAGTTTCTTGGGCATTTGATTAACCTAGTTTTCTTTTGTGTTTAAGATGTGTAATATTATTACCTGCTTTATACAGTTGATTTGAAATTAATATTAGTCATAAAATACATGTGTTGCTTAGTAAAATTTCTTTAATAGGCAGTCATTAATTCTTGATACATGTTGTTGATATAATTGTTTTTGTTTGTTTGTTATTGAACTGTTTCCCATCTTCATCCTGAATTTGAGCCGTTGTGACAAAATTAAATTCTTTAACCTGAAAATTGAAGCGTAAGATTATCAAGCAGTTAGTCTCTGATGGAACGAAGCTTTGCTTGGCCCACCTAAGCAGCCCGTTGGTTTCTCTCATTCCTTGGTCTCTGCTTTCACTTTCAGCACCAGCACCTGAGGATCATGTAGTGCTCCTTACACACTCATGACAGCTAGGAACAAGTAGGCACTTTACAGGAATCTCTTAATTCATCCCTGAAATGAGGCACGTCTGGAATGGAACGTAAACGTTATTTAACAGGCAAGTTTAGCAGCTGTGATACATGGTGTGTGTGAGTTAAATTTGAGTAGAATTGAAAATTTGGCCACTACATAAAACTTTCACTGCAAAGATTAGAACGCCATTGAAGGGCTGCCAAGGGTGCCAAAAATTTGAAAGAAAGAGCCACTTAGGTTTTTTATTTCAAGAAGCAGTCAATGTTTTATAAAGCAGAGTTCTAGAAAATATGGTCCAGGCCCACTTTCATCAGAATCACCCGGGGTGCTTGTTAAACTGCAGACCCCATGGCCTCACAGGTCTACTGGATCAGAATCTCCCCAGGGGAATCCAGGGATTTGCGGCTTTTACAGATTTCATAGGTAATTCTTATGTGGCCCATAGTTCTGCTTTATAAGTCATGAGAGAGCACTTCATAACCAAAGTGCTGACAGAATTTATTCATAGTGTTCACACCTTTCCAGGAAGTCTTGAACTTAGAACTTACTAGGTAAAAAGGAAGACGATATGATGTTTAACTATTGTGCCTGTTAATCAACATTTAAACTAAAATATCATTAGAATATGTTTTGTAAACTAAAGCTTATACTCTGCATTTCAAACAGTAGGTGTTTTCATGACAAACGTCCTTAGGTTCAGAAAGTTTACCCATTTTGCACAAATATCTAAGCAAACTATCTTTTTCTAGATTCATGGCAAGTCTACCAAGCCTGATTTTTCTTTGTTTTGCATTTGTCAGAATCCTGCTGTTTTTGAGGTTGTTTTTATTTAAATAAACATTATATTGAACATATATCAGAATCAAGCTCTATCAAGCTTAGTCTCATTGATAGGCGTCTTGTTTTGATTAATTTTCCCAGGTATAAACTTGACAGATTTGCTTTGTTCATTGTCCAGTGAACCCTGATATGTGTTTGCATTTTCAACTTTCACAAATCATACATCAGACTGATTTATTTGCAATGGAATGTTCATTGTAACACCAAGGTGTGGAGAGCGGAGTGTTTGGACAGGTTCAAGCCTCAGACTAATGAGAGGGCATGGTCCTCTTGTGGCAAAGCCAGGTGCAAGTCCCAGCTTCGAGGGCAAAGCCCTCTCAGCACAATTATAGCCAAAGGCTATAGTTGTAAGCTTGACCTTATGGTCCGAACCTGTGGTCCCATGTGGCTAAGTGATGTAGGCTGTGGGAGGTGCAGCAAGTGCGCCAAAACAAAGCTTGATAGAATTCAGGTGCATGTAATTGAGTAGATACAAAACCCTCAAGAACATTGTAAATATCTTGACCACACCCTTACTTTGCCTTGTGGAATCTGGCTATAAATTAAGACTCAGCTTGCAGGCTGTGGCACTGTCTCTCCATCTGAGAGCAGTGTCCCACCTAGCCCCAGCTTTATTCTCTTGTCTGTCTTCTTTAATCCTTCACTGCCCACCCCCTCTCAGGTTCACCCCTGGCCGTGCTGAGTGCAGCACACTAAGGCCACTGGAAACAATCATGAATATAATTTCCCTCTGGTCACATTGATGGAATAAGTAGATCTTTGTGTACAGGAAACCTGTGTATTAGTTGTATGACTTTGAATACATATATTCCACAAGATTTCTGAGCCCCAGATTGCATACCTTTAAAATGGGTTGATCAAATAAGATTTTTTAAATGCCTGGCCATTGGTAGCTAGATGGCAAAAGAAGGTAACCCTGAAAATAGTAGAACACTGATGGGAGGACAGACTGCAACTTGTGGGGCTTTGCTTTGTACACAAAATGCAGAACTCTTCATCCTGGACACCCAGTCTCCCGGGGAGGACTGAAGACATTGCATATGGAAAAGAAGACAGAAGGAATAAAAGTCGTTTTGTGGCACAGCTAGAACTCAGCAATTTTGTGATTTTTGAATTGTAAAGCGAATAAGAATGTTATTTACTTCAGAAAACATCTCCGTTGTACCATGGTTGAATGAATGTAGAATTCTTAATAAAGGCACTGTGCTCTGAGAAATATGTCTTGATGCAGTTGACTTTATATTTTCTGTGTTGCTATTTTATTCTTTGGCTTCCCATTTCCTGTCTCCCCCTTTATACATAATGGATAAAAGTTGTTTCTACATCTTATATTCTCCAGCACTTTTTTCTTATTAACATTTTTATTTCACAGAAAGAGAGCAAAATGCCATTTCCCATGAAGAAAAGGAAGAGCCAAGGATTTTGAAGCCTTAAAAATCTTGAAAGCTATTAGATTCATTACTGTGCTTTCTCAAAAAGAGCCTTTTAAAGGGAAATGGCCTTTAACCTTCTCCTGATTACGCAGTGATAACAGTTCCCTAATGAACAATATTAATAGAACTGGATTGATGACTTGAGTTTTTGCACAGTAATGATAAGTGAAAGGTAATATTTTCATGATAGTGAACTGGTGCTCTTTTTGTAGTACTTTTTAAAAATAAAATCTGTGTACCCCCTTTAATTTGGATTCAAATAATAAGAGAATTGAAACCCCACTCAAAACAGATGTGCAGTGTTCTGAAAGAGGTTTAATGAATCAGAAATAGAAAAAAAAACATTTGCTTTGATAATTAGCATAAATATAAAATAGAATGCATGTCATTTTCAATGTAGGACAGCTTGTTGGTATCTATACAGAAATACAGATCCATAACATTAGATAAAATAACAACAAAGGAAGGAACTGAGCCTATGAGACTCGAATAGAAAAATCATTTTCTGGAAAAACTCCACAGAAATGTACTAGCTTGAAAATTCGGATTAGGAGGTTTTGTTTGTTTGTTTATTTTCATGTATTTCCATATTACTTTTATTACATGTGTGTACATACATTTTGTTCCAGCTTATGTTTCCTTAGAATAGATTTCCAGAACTAGAGTTATTGTGCTGAAGGAAAATTTAAAGCTGTTTCTGTATGCCATTAGGAAAAATGTTTTATATATAGGATAGAAAAATGTTGCCAGACTTTTTACCAACATAGCATCTAAGAATGCCTATCTGACTACATAGTCATTAATGTTTAGCATGGCTACTTAAAAGTTATTAAAAATTAGGTAAGTAAAAATCACCTATTATTTTTTGCTAAGTTTATTTGATTACTAATAATGTTTTATATATTTATTTCTAATTTGCAGTTCTGTGAATTGTTTATTTATAAGCATGACCATTTTCAATTTGAGAATTAGCATTTGTTTTTATGCCTCTCTAGAAGTTCTTTTTATATATTAAGGGTGTTAATTTCATCACTCAAAACTGTTGCAAATGTTTTCTCAAGTTTGTCTTTTGCCAAAGAAGTTTCGATAATCTACAATAATAAAAGCAAAATATGCTAATTAGACTGGATGTCCTTCCAGACAAAGCCAGGGCTGTGAGGGAAGCCAGGGTCCCGGTGCCAGAGGGAAGCTGGTGCCAGCAGCCGGGGGAAGGAAGGCCTACTCTTGCACAAATTTCATGCATCGGGCCTCTAGTTTTAACTATAAAAGTATAATATTTATATATTTAAAATTTATCTTTGATAAATAAATGAATGAAGGCCTGGTGGGGTTAGAGGTGGAGGGGACTAATGGAGGAAAAGGGGGACATACGTAATACTGTTTTGGGGGGCTGGCTTCCTTCTTTCTTTCTTTTTTTAATATATTTTTTATTGTTGATAGTATTATAGATATCTCCCACCCCCCCAATAATACTTGCAATAATAAAGATACATTTTTTAAAAAGTAAAAGTAAAGTTAAACAGCAAGTAGAAAATCAATGGTAAATAGAAAATTAACATGCAAAATAAGATGAAATTATAACATGAACAACCAAATGAGTTTAATGGTCTGACTTAAAAGGTTAAATAAAATATATTTTATAGAATAAAAAAAGAGTATAAGTTCTATTTGAGCAGTTTTGACTGTCTTGTGCTATGCTATATCTCCAGCACCTAGCATGTTTCTAACATCCAGGAGATGCTCAGTAACTACTTTTTCATGAATTAATATTTCTAGGTGTTAGATATTTAATTATTAATAATTCTGACAAAAATAGAATACTATGAAAAATTAACTATTAGTGATCTTATCTTTTATCTCTGTTATTTTACTCTTTTAAGCCCTTAATTATCATATAAGCATTTTAAAATAAATTACTGTGTTTTATGCATGTCTGTATACATCAGCTGGTTTATTATGGTGCTGTCCATACCTATTTATAGATCTAAATTCAGTGCAAAGAAAAAAAATCCTGCCACATACAAACATACTTTCTTCCCCAAATCTTCATCTTTACCAAAATTTATATTTTCAATAATTATTTACTTGCTGCCTATTCTGTACTAATCATGGAAGTTGTGAGATAATGAAAAATACATATGTTGGTCAGTGGCACAGAGCTCCTAAAACCCTTGTAATTTCCTAAGTGATAAGATCATTAGAAGCATATTATTATCTTCTAATGAGGCAACTTTGGATGGGCTCCTAGATGGCTCCTGGATGAGGTTTGGTCACAAGAACATCCAAGCTTGGAATTCAGCCCCATCCCCCACCTCCCATTCTCATGAGATTATGCTTACATGATAAAGCCTCGGTCAATTCCCCCAAATATGGGGTCAGGAGAGCTTCTGTGTGGGTGAGCACACGAAGATGCTAGGAGAGTGGCACACCTGGAGAGGGCTTGCAGCTCTTCCCACATACCTGTCGTACACACCTCTTTCATTTGGATGTTCCTCTGTGTCCTTTAGCATAGCTTTTCATACAAAGCTGAAAAACAGAAATGTTTGCCTGAGTTCTGTGAGGCACTCTAGCAAATTAATTAAATCCAATGGGGAGAAGGTCATGGGAAACTTCAATTTACGGCCAAGGTGGGCAGACGTTGTGGTTAATTCAGGAACCTATTACTGTGATTGGAAACTGAAGGGGGTGGGCAGGGCCTGAGCACTTCACCTGTGGGATCTGATGTTATGTCCAGGTAGAGAGTCAGAATTAATTTGTAAGACACCCAGCTGGTGTCAGAGCACTGATTGGTGGGAAACCTCCATACATTTGGTGGGCAGAAGCATCAGAAGTGTTCTGTGTGAGTAGTAAAGGAGACATACAGAGAAAAAACACATAGTGGGAAGAACTGCGTTTTTACCTACATGGAAAGGGAAAAAAATTTTGAGTTTTTTCTTAACAGAAGTTTTACTGATTTATCAGTCAGGATTTTTTGGAGGCAGGCAATGCTAAAGAACTTTGGCTATTTCAGACAAAAAGAAATTTGCGAGAATTGCAAGAGAATGAAGAATAAACAAACGTCATTGCAGGCCTGAAAGATGACTAGTAACTAAGGCTGCCCAAATGGTTACATAGCCACAATAAAATTTTGGTTAGGATGATGTTACAACTCCTAAGGATATCATTGCTAAAGCTATAAATAGATTCTAACTCTCCCTTTGTCTTTGTGTCACTAAATCAAGATTCAAAGATGAAAACACAAACATCTGATTGGCAAAATCTAGGTCACACATTTCATGCTTATTTTCAGAGAACAAAACAAAGGAGAATTTGCAGCAATCCATCCAGTTTCTTTAGGTCAATGCCTCTTATAAGACTGGGCACCATGGAACATTCACTAAACTAGGAGCTACTGAAGGCTGGAGAGAAAACAATACATATATCTTATATATGTAGAAAGATTGAACAAAACAAATATAACATTTTCCTTTTTATAGTTTATCATCCCGAAGAAGAAAACCTAGGTATAAGTACAATATTAAAACTGTAATAAGCACAGTTAAAAAGCATTGTGTCAAGATTTCTTTCAATTGTGAGGGACAGAAATCCAGCATTTAGCATTTAGTATTTCATAATCTAAAGGAATCTGTCAGTTAATTAAAATGTCCACAATTATGTCTGGCTTCAAATGGCACTGGATTCAGTCTCAGACAGCTTGTTATGGGTTAGCTCCTGTGTCTCCATCTCTGGGTTTTAATTTCTCTCGTATTGAGTGCATTGTCAGGTAGCCACTTCTGCACAGGTTAGGAAAGGTGGTTCTACAGAAGCCCCACTGAAACACATTCTTTACACTTTGTAATTCCCAAGACTTCAGTGTTGGAGCACTGAGATGGAAGATACAGAAAGAATAAATAACAGGAAGAGTCTCCACACATTTATAAGTGATAATCCTAAAATCAGGGAGAAAACTGAATGGAAAAGTCTCCTCACTGAAAAGACATTGAAAAAAAAAAAAGGCCAGCTTCTAAGTTCTATACACCCAAGAAACAGTCTAGCCAGCCCTAATATGTCATATCTGTTCTTCGATAGAATATCCCTTTATCAAGGTCTCTACTATGGCCATTATTAATTATTTCTTCTTCCCAAGGTCATTCCTCATAATCCACTTTTATCTGTCTATTTTGTTACTTCAGAGAGTCTTAATGACCAGAAAAAAAAAGAGTATCCTTGCGATTATTTCAGCCTTTGAGCACTGACTCAATTGTATATTGATATATTCTAGGATGGGGTTGATAAGATATTACTCTCAGTTTTCCAGTTCTTGGCCATGCCTAAGGAAATGATTTCTACCAATTCTATCTTTTTCCTTCTCAACAAATATGTACTGTGATACCTAGGTGTGATTTGGAACTATAAAAAAATCACTTTAAAAATTATGATAAAATATGATAAAGATGACAACCTGATGAAGATTATAGAAAAGAAGACAAATTAATATGTGTTTGTGGTACAGTCACATAGAATGAAGCCAACCATCCTAAGAAACTAGACAGTGATGCTCAGAAGGTAACAGGAGTGATTCTAAGTACATTGAGGTCATGTAACTTAATAGGGGTTTGGGAGAGGTAATTGGGAGAAATAAGACAGAAAATACAAAGGATTACCCCCAGTGAGCAAATCTGGCATAATGGACTGGAGAGCATGTCAGAAGAGACCTATGTGGAGCAGAGCCATATCCTGTCTACATTCTGGGTGTACAGAAATTGGGTGAATTTAGACAGTGAGCTTTATGAGTCAATCCAAAGTTCCAAATCATTGAATTTTCTTTGTACCATATTAAAATATGTTGTCATACTTTGACATTCCTTCAGTTTTAAAAATTTTAAAAACTTCAATATTTCACTATGATAGGAAACTATTTTCATTCTAGCTCCTTTATTTCGATGTTCCCAGTGCTACTGTACCGCTCAAGCTCTATAGCCAGACTGCCTGGTCCCCAGTCCAGGCTTCACTGGCTGACATCTGCATTTGCTTTGTTTGTTATGTGGTCTAGATTCTGAGTTCATTTCTCATCCTTCAATCTCTTGTAACTCGTTCTCCAGCCAGAGCTATCCTAACTTAGGTTAGAAATTCCATTTTGACTCTGCATTTCTGGAACCTAGCACCTTAGATACAGCTACAGGAAAGACTGATTCTTATAAGTTATTGGAATAAATATTTAAATCAAAATTTGTAAAGGTAAAGATTCCAGGTTTAGATACTATAATTCTTCTGTATATCTAGAATCTTAGGAATTTGGAAAGAGAGGGCCAGAAATTGAAGAAATGCTGTATTTCACAAATTAAAAGGAATAATTTTCATTACCATAACAAAACAAACAGGATAGTACTGCTGTATTTGAGTGGCATCACAGTAGTAAAAGTTTAGAAATCAGGAACACAGTTCTACACTTAGAGGCCTAGGAAATGAGAACTGTCATAGTTATGATGTAATGTATATTATACATTTTTGCAATTTGGAGAAACAAAAGAGTATTCTCTGATTGATGAGTTGAGGGACATACAGTTTGGATGTCCTAGCCAGCGGTTGGCAAACACAGTCCTAGGCCAGGCAAGATAATGGCAACATAAAACTTGCACTTGCTTCAATTTATCTCTTTTTAGACAGGTCTGTCCCTGGTTCTCTGTAAATTGATCAGCAAGGAAAGAGTAAAAAATAAATAACATGCCCGAGATATTATAAACTTCTGGCAGACAAAATACTATTTTATTCTATCCCTATATGATCTAATAAAAGCAATAATAGGTGCTTGACAAATATGTGTTGATGTCATTTCTTTGATTTAGTGAGCACAGTGGGAGATTAGAATTAGCACAGGACTCACTCTCTCATCCTAGAGGCTTTTAATCTTTCTAGAAAGACAAGAATTTATGGGCATTTGTTGAGAACCAGAGGAGTCTTAGTTCTATTTACAACTTTCTAAAGGATCCTAACCTGTGATCATAATGATCTTACATAGGCATTTTGCTGTAGCATGTGGTTTGTTTCTTCTTAAAAGCCATGATAAAATATTTATTACTTTTAATATTTATATATCAGTACACAGTTTGAAAATTAGAATTCTCAGTTCTAATCAATATTATGCCTGTATGTTATCTCATTATTGACTTATCTTTTTTGTTTGTTTTATATTATCAGTATTCTTAAAATAATCTCCAATATAGTTCACTTTTAATTTTTCTATCATTTAGCATCTAAAATGAGGAGCAAAGTCATAATATATTTTACTCTCTTAAAAATATGAAGTCATTTCTGTCACAAGATTAAATGTGTAATTATTCATAAGGTTTGTGGTGCTAAAAAAAAAAGCTCATTTTATGAGTGGAAAAAAATCAACATTTAACTTAATTTTTTACATAAGATTCAGTAGTTTTGTGTGTATTCTTCATGTACCTTCAATAATATTAAGGAAAGCAAAGAATTTATGTTACTTTTATAATTGCACAAACATAATTGGTATGTTTATTTCTATGAAGTCTTAAAGTCCATATCTAGCTCTTCAATGGCTGAATAGATATTAATCATCTAAAGAGAACTTGGATTTATGCAAAATTGCAGTCCTCAAACCCAAAAAGAATTTCACCAATTTCTATCTTTTCTCTCACTCCTCTGTGCCAACCCTCCTGGATCACCAGTAACCTCAAGCAAAGCAGGGCATTTTCAGTGATTTACAAAGAAGATTTATGTCAATGAATTTCTAAGAAAATTGGCTCAACTGTAACTCTGGGCACTAATCCGGATAAGCAGAAGCCGCTCTGGAGAAGACGGTGGAAGAGGAAATCAGGAGGAACAGGTATCAGAGGCCTATTGCTTTGCGGTCACAGAGGAAGGAGAACGGAAAGGACATTAGTTTGTTTCACTCTTCTCACGGGGTAAAGTGGTTTGTGCAATTTGGCTTTCGATATCTACTCAGCTAACAAAAATAAAGTATCTATTGTGTCCAAAGACCACAGAGCACTCTTTGTGGAAAATATAATAACAAACTGTCCCATTGTGCTGGAAATAAAGTTCAGAACAATGTATAAGCATTTCTTTCTCTGCTTTCAAAACCACTCAGTAGTGGGGAGGGGTAGATGGGGAGGAATTACCTAATTCCTCAAGAACCATAATTCAAATCAAAAGCACTTACTTAGTCTGGATTTGTTTTACTTTCCTTAAAATCAGTGTAGCTATTATGTGAAAAACAAAGCTTTGGTAATGTTTCTTTGATAGCTGATCAGTCATAAAATGGGCAAAATATAAGAATTAGTCATTTGCAACTGATCTGAATTGTTATATGGTCATTCTCTTCTTACAGCTGAAAAATCAATAAACACATGGTGGTTAATGGCTATTGCAGAACCAGCTGTAAGTGACTCTCCTGAGTAGAGACAACTTCAGCAATTTTTAACATACTCTGTGGTCTATACTTACCTGAAAATCTCTACTTTCCTGCTTCTGCAAGCGAACTTTCAACTAATGTGTTTTATAAGACCTGACATTTGGCCTACACTGAAGATGTACATTTAACATGGTATAAACAAAAAGACGTTTTAACAGTCATTGTAGGTAAAAAAAAAAAAAAAAAAAAAAAAAAGGAATTTATGTTACCAACAAACTAAATCCTCTTCTCTTTAGTAAATGAAACCTTCAGATGATATAATTTATTTCCCAATGTAGAGGTTGTCCTTTAATTTAGCTTTTAAAAGCAGGATAACTTCTGCTTACATTGTGTTTGAACATTGATTTAATATTAAATATTTGAGGAGTTGCCATCAAATTTGCAGATGTTAGTAAATCCTTCAAAGGGAGTCTTGTTTTCCTCATTTTATGCAGTTTGTGCCTCCACTTGATTTCAACCCACTCACTGAAGAGCAGAAAATACCTGAAACCAAGAAAGAACATTTGGTATGCATATTTATTGGAAATGTGCCTATCTTCACTTTGTATTTTACATACAAAGTCATTGGCTCATCCATCCAAATTCACTCATATGTTTGTATTGGAGCACATATATAGTGGATGTCAGCTACATTCTGAGACTGAGGCCAAGACTCAGCTACATACAGAAATGGGTCTAGCCCAAACTTGAATTAGTAACCAGAAGTAAAATCCTCACCAGCATAAAGTTACCTGCCCTCAAAGGGTAATGTATATCTCCATTTTGACATGTGTAGATATAAACTTATAAACAAGTGAGATTTGTTGTTGAAGAAAGTGTCCCGAATCTTGGGAGAAGAAAAAGACTGCTGTTATGAAGTACAAATGATTTCATATAAAACCAGAATAATTTCGTCATGCATTTTGGACATGCCATTCCTAGGTGTGATCAAGTGATTTTAAAAATAACTAATCATAATTAGTAATGAACAAACCAGAGAGTAAAAATTAAGGTAATAGCAATAATCTGCTAAAATTTGAGAAATGTGAGGCATCACTATATAGTCTAATATATAAAAACCTATAATGAATATCAAATTATTTGTTGATAGAGAAGATGAGATATGTGATGGCTGTGCAATTCTTCTGAGTTTTATAAAATGGAAGCTATTTTAATATACTTTAGTTATATGTATCCATCTGTATTTGTGTTTAAACATATTTATAATTATTGTGTTTATGTCTTATGATTTTCAACAATTATAAAATGATTGTAAATGGGTAAATATTCTATTTGGATAGAATAATATCAATTTAATAATGGATTCAATATAAGGTTCCTGTCCCAATCAAGCTAGACTAAGGTATGAATAAGTGGAATAATATATAATACCTACTGCATGTGTAATAGAAAGTTTCTCTGGGTATAAAGTAATGCTACATCCTGGGCAATAGCATTTTTAATAGAACCACAAATGTTCAATCTGATTGCCTCTGGCCTGGGTATTCTTCCCCAGTGGTTTAATCATCCTGATAAAGTTGTTCAAATTAAACCATGTTTGGGGGTATACTCATTTTTCCTGTAATGCCATAGTTTTGTTGCCATGTAGCTTTTACTTTGGCTCTTGTTCCCACTATTACAGAGCATAATTTTAATCACTACTTTATATTGACCGGTTTTATTTTTAACTAGAGGTCCAATGCATGAAGATTCATGCAAGAATAGGCCTTCCTTCCCCTGGCTGCCAGCAACCAGGACCTGGGCCTTCGCTCTGGCCACCACCTTCCGCCTTCGCTCCGGCACGGAGCTGCCTTCCGTCTTTGTGCGCTGCCCAGAGGCCCGGAGCAGATGGGGTGGGGCGGAAGGCCTGCATCGGCACCATGGTGATGAAGCAAGGGTCCCAGCCTGGCCACTGCCATCTTTGTCATGTCAATTTGCATATTCCCTCCTTATTGGCTGTGGGTGCTTCCATCTTTGTCACAAAGTGATGGTCAGTTTGCATACTCCGTTTTTATTAGATAGGATTAAATTTATTGGATGGCATTAATTAATAAGATCGATCATATAGGTTTCAAGTGTACATTTCTATGAGACATGATCTGTATATTGCCAAGTATATGGTAACGGAAGATGATTTAACTTTGGGTGGTGGGCACACAATGCAGTTGATGGCTTTCACATAGTAAAATTTGCTTAATCTTTGCTAAGATAACATGGCATAGGGATAATTGCTATCATTTTACACAATGATGAAGCTTAAATTTTGAAATTTAACCAATGTGCTCAAGATTATAAAACTAGTATCTGATAGCCCAGCCAGTGTGGCTAAGTGGTTGAGCACCTACCCATATACCAAGAGGTCGTTGCTTTAATTCCTGATCAGAGAACATGCCTGTGTTGCTGGCTCAATCCCCAGTAGTGGCATGCAGGAGGCAGCGGATCGGATGTTTTTCTCTCATCGATGTTTCTATCTCTCTCTCCCTTTCCCCTTTCTCTCTCTCTAAAACCAATACAAACATTTAAAAAACATGCAAAAAAACCCCCAGAAAACCTAGTTTTTGAGAGAATCCAAAAGTCTGTGTGGTCTCGAAGTTACAGCGACTCTTATTACAAGTATGGCGAGAAACAGGTTATAGTAGAATTGAAGTGTCTCTCCACGTTCCATAAACAAAACATAATTAATATCATCACAGTGTAACTTTGTTTTTTTCTGCTCCTATTGATATTATTGTATCATTAAACGTTTTTGCTTAGAAATGAACTGGATAAATAAAAATTTGCTATAAAAGAAAGATTACCTTCACACCCAAAGCATTTTATCTACTAGATGCTGACACTGAAAATATCTCCTTATAGAAAAGAATAATGGGGAAGGCAGAGAAGAGAATTATCTCATGTTTAGAGCCCACTGGGAGCTTCAGAAATGTGAAACAATGACTTCAAGTGTGAAATCATTCTTCTTCCCATTCTTCAGTTGGTTTTATTGGCCCAAACTCACGTGTCTAGTTGCACGAACACCAATTTCTCACAAATAAAATCTGTGTGGACATTTAAAATTTTTTATGCAGGGTAGAAATATTATCACATTTTTGTACTAGCACCTAGCACACACACAGAGACCTTTTGTAAATAAAAACTAATTTTACTGTATTACATAAGCATAAGATTGATTCCAGTTTGGATTGAGTACCAGTACCTTAATTTTGCTTTCCAATTTATAACTTACGAAGTGTTTTTATGTATACTGTCTCACTTGGGTTTTTATAAGTGATAATTCCATTTTACAGAAAAAGGTAGTGAGTTTCAGTGTTGTTTAATGTGATGCCAGGAATTTGTCTATAGTGGCAGAACTTATGAGTATTAGAAGTAAAATATTTAATCAAGATTTTTTTTGGACTTCAAGCCCAGAGTTCTTTCCACTCTATAATACTAAATCAGTTTAGTGATGGCATGATCCTTAATGAGATTTTTCTGATAGTGTTATTTTTTCAGTCAGTGAAAGTTATTATTCATTCATTCTTGAATTTTTCAGTAAAATGTTCAGATTTTTACATGCCAGGTTTCCTGTTAAGCAGAGTAGGTGTAACCAAGGAGGAAGTGAACAACTGGGGAGAAATGAATTAGTGAGAAATTAAAAGGTTTCTGCAGAGGAAACTACCTTTTGTAGCGAATGTAGATGAATAGTTTACAAGTAAAGATGTAAGAAATAATTTATATGAGTCAGTGTAGCACTTAGAACCTGACTCTTGTGACAGAAAATGCTTCATATTATTTTCTAAAAGGAGAATAAAGCCTTTAACTCAAGAAAACAAAGGACGACTCACTATGGTAAAGCAGAATTGACAGAGGTGAGGAGAGTCTTGACTACTTGGCCTTCGTCTTTTAACTAGACTTTTCATTGGGCCCCCTGCTAAGAACTCTCACGGGAAAACTTACTTGCCATCAACCCTGGATGTCTGATGTGTTTCTATATCTTGCTTTACTATTCTTACTGGTGAGGGTTCAGATCAGTCAGATTTTGATTGGCGTTAGTTATATGGGAGGAGAAGAATAACTGGTTTGAATTTTGACTCTTCTCTGAACTTGCTGAGCTTGGTTGGTAATGGCCAAGTTCATGCAATCAGTGTAAGAAAATCATGATTAATACGTTGTATTCAATATGAGTAATTGGAGGAAAATGTTGATTTCTGAAGACTAGTTACAAATGACTAGAAGAAAACAAAATCAATATAGAAGTTAAGGATATATTTCAACCCTGATTTAACTCCTAAAATTTCACTTATCTGTTTAAGCTACTTTTAGTCTTTATGTTTTTGACATATTCACCTATACCCCATATAATCAAGATCTTTCTTAAATGACTTTATCTTTCCAAACTAGCTTCCCAACCACATTTTCCCCTGTGGGCTTTCAGATGGTATAAATCCTACCCTATTCAGAGTCTTCAATATTACATTTCTTAGTACCCTTTTTCTGTCTATATGAGCTCTCATTTATTGAGCACATATTATATTCCAAACACATGGCTAAATCCTTTATATTCATTTTTCAACAGCATGGATGGACTTGGAAAACATGATACTAAGTGAAATAAGCCAGTCACCAAAGAACAAATACCATATGATTTCAATCATATGTGGAATTTCATGAACAAACTGAACTGCCAAGCAAAACAAGAGAAGGACTTATCAATAGAGAGCAGGCAGACAGCTCTGGTGTGTGTGTGTGTGTGTGTGTGTGTGTGTGTGTGTGTGTGTGTGTAAGGAGGGAGAACTCGTGGACCTGGACAACAGTATGGTGATTATGGGGGTGGAAGGGATGAGTGGAGGTGGAAGAGGGTATAGGGGGATAAATGGTGGTGGGGAAATTTTAAAAAAATGGATGTAATCTTCTCAATAACTCTTTGAAGTAAATCAGATCAGATAAAGATACTAAAACTTTTATTGGCCGAATAGCCAATAAATTATAGAGTTGGGATTAAAGCTCAAATCTCTCTAAAGTTTTGGCAGAAATAACTAATTGCACCTCATTATCTGACATGCCCTTCTCTATGTTAATGGAAGTTTCATATGAGTGACTATGTAACAGCTTTCTTTGCTGCGAGGAGAGAGCATGTGACTGGGTTCTACGTAGTGAACAATTTCTGGGCCATGGCCATACAGAGAAAATGCTCTCCTATATTGCTTCCTTCCTTGCTACTGGCTGGAATTTGGTTATGAAGGAGGAGGTCATCAAACCCCCTTGGACCTCAAGATCAAAGCTGCATGTTTAGAATGCAGAGCAGTAAATCAAAAGATGACTGGGTTCCCAGCACCAACAAGTTGCCGTTAAGCACCCACACAAACTTATGAACATTTTATTTTGTAGTCTTCTTTTTGTTTATTTTTTTGTTTTGCTTTATTATTGTTTAGTTTTTGTTGTCCTTTTATTAAATTTATTGGGGTGACATTGGTTATATAGGTTTCAAGTGTACAATTCTATGATACATCATCTGTCTATTGCATTGTGTGCCCACCACCCACAGTCAAATCTTCTTTTGTCACCATATAATCGACTCCCTTTACCCTTTACCAGCTCCCACTCCTTCTCTCTGCTAACTACCACACTGCTGTATGTGTCTATGAATGTTTGTTTGTTTTTCTTGTTTGCTCATTGTTGCTCTCACTTTTATATCCCATATATAAATTATGTCATGTGGTTCTTAACTTTTTGTCTGACATTTCACTTACCATGATATTCTCAAGATCCATCCATTTTGTTGCAAATGGCAGTATTTCATCTTCTCTTATGGCTGTGTAGTATTCATCTATATCAGATCTTCTTTATCCAGTCATCTATTGAAAGACACTTTGGTTGTCCTTGGCCACTGAATAATGCTGAAATGAGCATAAAGGTGCATATATTTTTGGAAATAAATGTTTTCAAATTTTCAGGTAGATACCCAGAAGAGGGGGTGCTGGGTCATATGTTAACTCTATTCTTAATTTTTTGAGGAGCCTTACACTGTTTATCATAGCAACTGTACCAGTTTACATTCAATTTTGGGGTCTTTTATGTCAGCCCAACTTGTATCCAGACAACCAGAATAAACAGTTGAAAGAGAAATCATTTAATAATAACTTTTGGGGGATTACAGAAACAGTTTGAACAGGTTTTGATGATTTATGCCAGAGGAGAAGAAAACCAGGCTAGAGATCATTAATAGTGACCAAGAATAGTGGCCTTTAGGAGTGTATTGGCAGTTTTACTATGGATAGGTGAGTGAGGGTTTAGGAAGAAATTTGAAACATCCAGAATAATTGTGATCCAAAGAATGAGAGAAGGTGTAGAATATTAAGAGGCTCAGGACAATTTGCCTAGCAAAAGTAGAAGGAACTGGGAGTAGTCAGAATGCAGTTTCAGAAATAGGGTTAAGTGTGAAGAATCTGAAAAAAAAATTCTATAAGGTTCATTTTTTTCTGGGTCTGTTACATTGTTTCTGAGTCTGTCACAAATATAATTTATTTTTGTCCCATTTAGATGTTGTACTTTTAATGAATGTGCCAAATATCTTCCTTTTCTTGCCCATTAATACTTTGGTTAGCTATTTCCTTTTTACATAAATATTAACAACTGCCTTGTTTTCAATAGCTAAAACTATTATATTTTTAAAGAAACTAACTTTTCAAAATTCAGCATTTTATTGCCTTCAAAGTGCACTACCTTCATTTAAATTGATTATATTTGAGGAGATTTATTATCATTTTGAAATATTAAATAAAAACTATTAAAAACACAACATCCATATTTAATTTTCTATAACCAATATGAATCATAGACTGAATTCTAATTTATGACTTTCCTAGATCTATATCAGATATGATCCAATACCCATTAAAATTCATTCAAGAATCAAAAACATGGTTGGAGTCTAAGCCATAAAATTCCTTAAAACTTCTTTGTGGAGGAAGGGCAGTCATGCAAAGCAAAAAAGAGATTGACTTTTCATAATAGATCATCGATCATCCTGAAGGGATCTGGGAAATTGGGTGTTCCCTTAAGGGAAAGAATTTACTCATTATTGGAAATTCAGATAATAAAATATTGCTCTGAAAGAATTCTGGTGTAATTTGCTATGATGTTTCCTTTACAGTTTAAATAAAACACATATCAAATACAGCAACTTTCAAGAACTTGGTTCTGCAATTATTTTAAAGGATGATGAAATATTACTTTAAGTATAATAATCTGGAAAGGCAAAGATAGTAGAGTCCATACTTTAATTAAAATTACTACTTTCTACTTGTTTTATTCCTTTGCTTTCTTTTTGAATTCAAATGTTCAGAAGAGAACGATTCCAATGAAAATCTTTGAAAGGCTTTCCAATTCATTCCATTTTATCACCAGTCATTATAAAGGATAGATGCAAGCTGTAGTCTGGCTATGGGAGGAAATATCCTTCTGGTATATGATCATATGTTGCAGGGTGTTAAATTGTACTTTCCAAAAATGGCTGCATCCATATATAGCCCATCCCACATCCTTTTCTTTCAATGTGGCCTAGATGCTCCTCTACTGAGAGGTAGAGTGTGGGGTCCCTCCCCTTGAACCTAGACAGGCCTTTGTAACTTCCTCAACCAAAAGAATGCAGCAGGAGTGATGCTGCATGACTTTGAGGGCTAGATCCTACTTGGCTGCTAACTGGTTTGCTCTCTTTTTTGGGACACTCGCTACCATGTCATTAAGAAGCACAGGCTACATAAGGAAATAACACGTGGATATTCTGGCTTACAGTACCAGTTAGTTCTTCAGCTGAAAGCCAGCATCAACTATTGTACATGTGAGTGGATTGAAAACTTTGGATGATACCAGTCCCTTTCAGCTAATACCCTGGAAATCATGCTTTACCCAACTTCACATCTGACCTAAAGAAATTATGAGAGATAATTACTAATTATTGTTATTGAAAACAATCTAAATATGAGGGTAATTGATAAGTAGTAATGACTAACTAATACATGTGGTAACTGGGCACCCATAGTTATGAATAGGTTTTGAGGGCCCTTTGATTTATCTGCTGGCTTTAGAATGACACTGATAATTCTGTTGCAATATCACCCTACAATGACTTTTTAAAAAGTTATAGCTTCTTGAACAACTCAACAAACAAAGAAATCAATCTAATCCTTAGATTGCTAGGAACACATGCAAAAGTTACTAAGCCTAAAATGACTTTGAGGTTATTCATATGAAGAAATACAGTGAATGATTTTAGAAAAAACATCAGCTATCATCTTATTTTCAACACAAGATTTTTTTTCAGTTCAATAATTTCAATGAAGACTTCATCTGATTATTTTGTTTGATGTATTTATATGTATTAGCTTCCAAAAGTCTCTTTTAGAAATATGTAATTATATTGAAGAAATTGGTTTTTCCCTAATTAGTTTTCTAGTTGTTTTTAAAATCTGAGCAAGTACATCTCATTTTGAAATGAAGTCAATCTTGTTGCAGGTACCAGATGGACAGAAGTGGTAGGTGCAGTTCTGTTTTTAGGCTGAGAGCAGATGAAGCTCCAGGGGTATGAATCATTCTCCTCCACACCGTCCTGTCTCTGAACATTCTGTTCAACTGTTCCGCTCTGGGGATCACCTGACCGTTGTCTTTCCATTGGGGCTTCAGGAATAGGCATTTATTTTAGTATTTAAAGACTTGTGATTCCCCCAGGAATTGCAGTTAGGCCCTCATTTTATTTTCATAGATGTTTATATACTGAAGGGCATGGAGTAAGTGGCATATTTCCTTATATGCATTTTAAAAAAATATATTTTTATCTATTTTAGGGAGGAAGGAAGAGGAAGAAATAGAAACATCAATGATGAGAGAGAATCATTGATTGGCTGCCTCCTACTGGGGACTGAGCCCACAACCCAGGCTTGTGCCCTGACCGGGAATCGAACCATGACATCCTGGTTCATAGGTCGATGCTCAACCAACCATTGCACCACACATGCCAGGCCCTTGTATGCATTTTTTTTAACCCAATTGTGATGGGGGAATTTGAGTTGAGGAGTCTCTTGTCTCATTGATCCTCATTTCCTTTAGCATAGGACATGGAACATGTATATGTTTTCTGATGAGGTATATATGTTTTATTTCACTGAATATTAAAGATGTTTTTTAAAAGTATAGAAAGTACTCAGTGGCATAGAGTACTAATATTACTGTGGCTTATTAATTTTTCCATTTTATAGATTCAAATTTCAGCATTTAATGCACTTAATACATAAAAATTCTCCCAATTAACATATTAACACAATTATAGCATTTAATAGACTGATGTTTGATTAGGCCCTATAAGGCCTCTGTGGAAGATGGCTTTAGTGTTCCAACAATATCCCGTTCTCTTGCCACTTGGAAAGGCAACGTTATTTTGTTGTGTGTTTTTTCTTGCATTTATAGCCCATTTTGTCTCTGGTTTGGCATGCTGGAAGTGCAGAGGAATGAATGGCTCCGGGAGCAGCCCTCAACCAATGACTGACAAGAGTTGGTATACAAAATTATCCTTTCTTCCTTGCTCCTTGGAGAGGTTAATGCTGAGGTTATGTTTTACATGGGCTCCAAAGTGTCATTCTAAAGATTAAGCTTCAGTTGCCTGCAGTGGTGGCTGGCTGGGTAATGTAGCCCTTCATTGGCTGTTTTCCCTTCCTTGTTTCACATTCCCATTCTCCAATGCACATTTCTCCCAGGCCCACTGCCTTCTCTGCTGCCTAGAAAGAAATGCTTCTATCTTCCCCTCTCCTAACACATCTCAGTAGACTCATGCTGTTACTGAGTGTTTGTTTTGAGAGGCATGATAGTGTCCTCATATAAATTCAGCTCTGTTGCATCTCTTCTCACCTCAGGTCCTGCCCTTCCTTGGAAACTTGTCTGGATGGAAGCCATAAAAACTATTAGGTTTTTGAAAAGTGTGTATGTATGTGGGGGAGAGAATAGGAGTACCAGGCAGTACAATAAAGTTTACCTTTAAAGTTTATATAAGTGTTTGGGAGTCAGGGTGAAGAATGCACTGCAGAGTAAAATCACTAGTAAATATTTAGCTCTGCCTCCATATGGATGGCCAATCCTGTAGTTTGGGACTCAGTCCTATTCTATCTAATAAAGAGGGAATATACTAATTGACCCTCACACCATCACAAAGGTGGTGGCACCCACAGCCAATAAGGATGAAATATACTAATTGACTGCCCCACCCTCAAAGATGGTGATGCCCACAGCCACAAGATGGCGGCGCCCAGTCCCTTCAGCCCCACCGGGGTGGCAGGCACACTCCACATACATGCCTCCGGAGTCCCCCAGTCCCCTCAGACCCCCAGCCACCCAGGGCTGGCCCAAAGTGAAGGCAAGCCTCAGATGGCGACTTCCCAGCCTCCCAGGGCCACCCGAGGCTCAGGTAACCAGGGCTGGCTGAGGCTTGCGCTGCCAGCCGTGGCAGCAGCAGAGGTGTGATGGGATGTTGCTTTCCCCTGATCGCCAGGTCACCTCCTGCCCCTGAGGGCTCCCGGACTGTGAGGAGGGCAGGCCGGGCTGAGGGACCCCCTCCTCCAGTGCATGAATTTTCATGCACTGAGCATCTAGTATTAACAAAGTTGATACTGACCAATTCCCAAGGGGGACAATCTAAATGGTGCCAAAGCATCACGTGGTACAAAAATAAGGTAGCAATAATTTTATTTATGGTGAGCCAGATGAGTAGAATATATATTTGTAGGAATAAGGTGTTTTAAGTTTGAGGGAGTTGAGACAATCAAGGGGGCTAGTCAAATAACAATAGGAAGTGTGTTAGAAAAAAATCCAATCCTCCTCCAGTGTGTGTCCTTTATTCTCACACACGACTACCACCCTTACAACACTTCTGACACTTGTAGTCACCAAATTCGTGGAGGGCTTTTTCTCTCACCAAGTAATTTTCTGCAACACCAGCAGGGAGGTCTCAATTTAACTCAATATCTACCAAAAGAAAGTGTCAGATCCCACAGGTTAAGGGGTCAATCTCACAAGACGGCCCTTACTCTGCTTCAGATGTCGATTGCAAGTCCAGGTTCTCACCTGTGCTTCTGACCCATCCATCCACTGTAAACCTCTTCAGGTTGAATTAATTTGCTAGAGTGGCTCACAGAATGCAGGAATACAGTTACTTATGCTTACCAGTTTATTAAAGAACATGATTAAGGTTACAAATGAACAGCCAGATGAGATACAAAAAGTGAGGCCTGGGAGGGTTCTGAGGGCAGGAGCTCCTCCCTGGAGGTGGGTGTGTCAGCTTCCAGGGTGGAGACATTCAGCAACCTGGAAGCTCTCTTTACGCACACTACTGGGAACTTATGGAGGTGTTCTCACACTGGCATGATTAATTGTTAACTCCATGTCTAGCCCCTTTTCCCTTTATTTTTTTTTTCTTTAAAATATATTTTATTGATTTTTTACAGAGAGGAAGGGAGAGAGATAGAGAGTTAGAAACATCGATGAGAGAGAAACATCGATCAGCTGCCTCCTGCACACCTCCTACTGGGGATGTGCCCATAACCAAGGTACGTGCCCTTGACCGGAATCGAACCTGGAACCTTTCAGTCCACAGGTTGACGCTCTATCCACTGAGCCAAACCGGTTTCGGCTAGCCCCTTTTCCCTTTAATAGGAACCTTGGGGATGGGGAAAAGGCTGACAAATCCAAGCTTCTACTCATGTCTTGGTCTTCCTACTGATCAGACTCCATACAGGAGCCCACCCAGAGTTGCCTCATTGTAACAAAAGATGCTCCTAGTGCTTTTACCACTTGGGGATTTTCAAGGTTTTTAAAGAGCTTGTGTCAGAAACCTGGGGCAGAAACATGTTTTTTTTTCTATTATCTTACATGTTTTATATCTTTCAGATGTTGAACTGCCTTCTAAGGTACATGGTTCACTGCTGGTCTTTGCTTTGCTTAGAGGGGGCATGTGAACTTGGGCCTGAATCAAATTATTGAGGACAACAAGGGAGATGTAAGCACTGCAACTAATACCTTTTTCTCACAAAGTACCCAGCCTTTCTTCTTAATAAATGTTAATAAAATTTTTTGAAAATAACACTTACAAGGCATGTCGAATTATTAGCCTTTTCCAAGTATCCATTTCTCAGTTTGGTTTGGTTGGTTGTTTTCTGATAATACATTTTGTTATTAAATATACTACCACTGACTCCACTTCTTGAAGTCACCATAAATTATTAATAGAAGTAGGTGAGACATAAATTATAAATTAATAATATTATCAACATTACTTCTTAAATTTGTTTTTACAGAAAATAGAATATAAATCCATCAACTCTGCTTTCATTAAGACACCCAAAAGTCTCCATGCTGTAATTAAAATTAAAATTTGAAATTGCTAGAAGTATTAGCAAGTTAAAAAACTCCAGAAAATATGATTAGTCTTTTCCTTTTTCTGATGCTTCTGGAACTTCCCTTAAAATACATAAATGTGGATACTTTTAACAGGGTTTTAAAATATACTTATGCTTGTTATGGGCTGAAGTATGAAATAGACTTGAAATCTAGAGCAAAATATGGTTGAAAGACTATTTGTTTTTCTTTGGGAGCTGAAGAGCTTATGAGTTTGGAATTGTAGTAGCCATGGTTGTAAAATACAAATAAAATTGTTAATCAGCTCCCTCCTGATATGTGACTGGGAATTACTAACTATCAGTCGGATGTCAGAGACCTTGTGGTTATCTAGTCTACGACCTAGTATTCAGATAAAAGCCAATGAGGATGATTCTGATTATCATCACAGACTCTAATGATAAGAATCTATTGATGGAAGCTATAAAAAACAACACTATGGCAAACATGTAATATTACATGTACTCTGTCAGTACTTCTGGTGAAGTATCTAAATGCATGATAATGGTCACAAGTTGTTTTTTTTTATCTTTTTACTAGCGCTAGAATAATCCACTTGCTATGTTCATGTTTGATGAAGCATTTTTGATATTTCATCTATTATTTTGCCCCACTTTTTTAAAGCCTATGATCCTTATTCTCTCCCATGTAATTTTATTTCTTTTTCATTAAAATTGGCTTTAAAAAAGAAGACCATTAGGATACATTCTGTCAATTAGCAGGCCCAGAGAGTTCCTAAAATGATAATAGTTGATTTAGCACATTAGCTTGTTGAAGTTATCTACATGGCAGAGATGTCAGTATTTTGTTTCCAAGCCCAACTTCCACATGCAAGGAGTAACAGCGCATGTCTTTTCTCCTTTTATCTTCCTCAGAAGAGCAACTGAGTGGCATAATCAATGCTATCAGCCTGTGTATTTCACCTGATGTTTACTTAGTTCATTGCTTTGAGAGCTGCCCTTATTTTACCTTTTAAAAATCTATTTGCCTTTTCTTCTTTATCTTATAAGAAAATAAGATTATTTTATTGCAAGGTCATGGTACATTCATTAAACACTCATAATATTTTTTTTTTTTGTCAGCATGCACAAAGCAGTGAAAAGTTGTCCTAATTGCTGAAATAGTGTCAAGCTTTGGATATACAAAGAGTAATCCCTGTATCAGGTGCTGCGGGAATTGGAGCTCTGCAGATGGCTTTGACTCAGTAGCTTTGCTGGTCACTGACATATATTATTGTACCTAGGAGAAATCAACCATTAGACTGACATCTTTTGTACTATGAAAATAAAAATCCAGGAGGTATACATTTGGTCTTTAATGGATTAAAACAACTCTGTTGCTTTACAGAATTCAAAGGCAAAAGTTAATTCTCAGATTTTCACAAATGACCAAGCTGGCTTTGTCCTTTAGGTTTGCTGTGCATGTTTCCAAGCCACTTAATTAACAAGATCAGGATGCCATTTCTGCGTGTTAAAGGTCACATTAGGGAACTTCAGGCCTTTTCTTTATATTGCTGTTTTTTAGCAGTCAATACCAGCCACCTGGAGGAATGGCTACTACTAGGCCATCACTTCTTTTGAAGTGACATTTGCTCAATAAATTTTTGTCTGGGCAATAATTGAAAAAAGTCAAAATGGTGTGAAGAAGTAAATGTCATATTCCCATAATGCAATATAAATGGAATTCATAAAGGCTCAGTGACTCACAAGACAGGTTAATTAAAGCCTTCACATGGCACATGGAAGTTAGCACAAAATTTGTTTGACCATGTTATTTTCATGAGTGCATGGAATGAATCCCTTAATTAGAATACCTAGCCGATACTGTAATCTGGTGTCAAATATAATCTATGTTATTGTTACTTACTTTCTTTTGAATTATTTTATTTCATTTCCCATTGCCAGGCAGTGATGTTTTGAGGACTGGGTTTTAATGTAAAAAGTCAAGCATTGCTAAAAGGCAACACAAGCCCTGTCTCATAGGAGTTGCTCTAACTGTACCAGGAATGGCATGTAGGATCCACAGCAGTAAATGAAGAAAAAGCAGCTAGGGCTGTGAAGGAAACCACGCTGTGGACTTGGAAAATCACATTGTCTATTAAGTATGATCCTACTGGTTTCTCATCCCTACATGTTCCTTGGCTCTCTAACAAAACGGACCCTGATATTTTGGAATTAACTTTTTCTGCTTTCTTCGAACTAAGGAACAAATGGCAATAAATATACCCAAGACAGAAACATCATTAAGATTTAGAAGAGGTTGTGGCCCTCTTGTACCTCCGGGCTAGCAGAACAGCAGCTTACAGTCCAGCTTCTGGGGAGGATTAGCTACTGCCCCTGTGTTGCCTAGGAATGCTCCATACAGGTCAAAGGAGGCAAGAGCCTGAAGAGGAGGGGCGGGCCTCTTTTTACGTATTATTATTATACTTTCATTGATTTCAGAGAGGGAGAGAGAGAGAGAAACATCAATGATGAGAGAGAATCATTGATTGGCTGCCTTTCCCCCCACTGGGAATCAAGCCTGCAACCCAGGCATGTGCCCTTGACCGGAATTGAACCCAAGACCCTTCAGTCCACAGGCCAATGCTCTATCCACTGAGCAAACCAGCTAGAGCAAGGGGGGCAGGCCTCTTGAGCCTTCTAATTGTGGCCTGCTTGTCTGAATACTGTAGCAGAAGCATTACTGCTTCTTTATTCTGCGAAGATGGAAAAATGACATGAAAGCAATATTGAATTTTTTTTTAAAAGAAGTTGAGAGATTTTCGTTTGTTTCAACAAAAAATTATTTTCAGTCCTCGTAAGAGATAATGCACGAGCTTATTTCACTACAACCAAACCCATAAAAAATGTCTAATTTTAAATCTTGAAAATAGATTAACTTCCAAGTTATCCATATAGCTCCTAGTTATACAGATATATATAAAGATACATATGATACAGAATGATAGAATATATATAAGTATATAAGTTGGCCTTCCTTTCCCCGGCTGCTGGCACCAGCTTCACTCTGGCACCCGGGACCCGGGCTTCCCTCGCAGCCCCACCTTCACCCAGAAGGTCATCCAGAAGGACGTCCAATCTAATTAGCACATTACACTTTTATTATTATAGATATTACATGTAATAGCTATGACAGTCTCTGACACAGAAGAAAAACTTTATATATCCATATTTCTTTGTGTCAGAGACTTCAGGTTTCCTACCGTGGTACCTTTTCTTAACATATTTTTAGCTTAGCACATGGTCATGCAAAATGAAGATACCTTGAATGCACAAGCAGAGCAGTCAAGTTGCTGCTGCTGCTGGAACTGAAACCAGTGGTGCTTCCAGCCAAGGACCCTCTAGAGAGCAGAGCACCTTTCAGAGGCGAGATAAAGACACTTTTGTCTTGCTTAGACCATTACTATTTTGCATATTTCTGATACTCCTTACTGGGCACAGTCTTACTATTAGAGTGGTGGGATCATCACAAAACGATTGGGAGTCTGGGTAAAGTATTTTAGATCCATTCAGAAGTTCAAGTCTGATTCTTGCCTCTGCCTCTTGCCAAGTATGTATCTTTGTGCAACTTACTTCATCTTAGTTGTTCCATTTGTAAAATGAGGTGGCACCTCCTACTTGACTAAGGAATAAATGAGATATTGAAATATTTGGGATGAACAAACCTGTTTCCATAAAATGATCATATATACCCTAACATGCAAGTGAATAAGTATCTGAGACATATACCTACATATTTAATAAGGAAAAAGAAACACTATCTTTTGCATTTTATCTGAACATTTTCAGTAAGTAGACTTCAGAATCTTTTTTATAAGATAAAATTAGTGTATCTTCTACTTTATTAGAATCTAGCTTTAGGTAAATCTCAGTCTCTCAGGATCTCGGTATTAATATGACTTTCTTTGCACATTTAACTTTACTTTGCACTCAGCTAACCATCACTCTGACTTAATTACTATTTGCTAACATAAAACTGTATAGATTTACTTAAGATTACAATAGGGAAAAGGCAAGAAGTTCATTTTTTGTCACTATATCACACTGGGAAAATTACTACAAGAGCAGTGATTTCATTACTTGTAATAAAAACTTAATGACAGTTCTGAAGCAATATTTGATAGTAACTTTAGAGTATTTATTAAATAAATCTATATAAGTAGCATATAAAGCTACCTTAAAATATTCAGAAAATACATAATTTGCTTAAGATATCTAAAAGGAGCACAATAATAACCAAATAAAAAACATAAAAAAATATGGGTTGTGGATATTTCTATTTTCCACATCCAGTGCAGCTAGAGAACGGTCTGGTTCCTGAGTAGGGGTGGCTGGGGATTGAGAAAATGAAAGAAAGAGACAGACACAGAGATAGAAGGAAAAAGCTGGGGCTGGGTGGGACCACTGTCCCCTGACAAGGACAGGGACCCAGAGCCAATACAGCGTGTTTATTTTATACAGCAAAAAACAGGAAGTTTTACTAAAAGTCAAGACAAAGGAGATTATGTGCATTCTTGAGTGGACCCAGGTCTTATTCATTCCTGGTGCTTGGCTGGGTTTAAATAACAAAACCCACCCCCTGGCAACTAGGCTGAAGGTTAAGCTGACAACACATCTGCCTCTGGCAAAGCGTGTTTCCAGGACGTGGCTTTGCCAAAGCCACTGGATTCAGCTGACAACAATTAAAGAAATGCCCATGTGCCTTCCCAGGGGCTCTTTCCATCTCACCTTTTTTGTTGTTGTTGTTTTTAAGCTACTATAATAAAAGTAGAATTTAAACATCAAGAACAAAGCTCTGATATTAAAACAATTGCAAACAATGCCAAAGCAAAAACCAAAATACATAAATGTTATCATTTTAAAACTTGAACATCAAGAGCAAAACTCTGGCTATTAAAATAATAACAAAACAATGCCAATGCAATGCAGCAATAAGAGAGAAATCAAACTACAGACATGTTAACATTTTTAGCTAATAAATGAAAGTTTCTTTTGCTGCTGGTATATATTTACTCAGAGTCCTCAGACTTGGCTGTACAAGACTTTACAGAAGACTGGCAGCTAACCAATACTAGCATAGCCAGAAACATGGTTGACAAAGTAGCTTCCACTTCTTGCTTTTCTACTATCTGCTGGGCTTTAGTCATTAACTTCTTCAGATGAACCCATGTTGGCACCTCAGTCCCTTGTGTAGCCTTTAGCTTTCTTCTTCTTCCGCTTTGCTGTCATTGGGGGAACTCTCAGTCTTTTTGAGTGAAGGGACAAGGAGCTTCTCTGGGTCTATTGTGGTGATGCACATAATGCTCTGGCACCCAAATTGGCTGCACTGCTCCTTCTGGAAAGATACAAAACACAACCTCTTCCCCACATTATTACTGAATCTGATAAAACTCTTGTCTGGTTTGTGCATCCTTCCACCAGGCTAACTCGGTGGAGGCTATTATACAGGAGGCCTGATGCCTTTTGGCTGCTGTATGACCTCTGCATCGCAATTTAAAAAATTTAAGATATAAAAAGCATGACTGAGTTTGTTTTGAGGTGACACATAACATCCGTCTCCCCCTTTCTGTTTTAGTAATTGCATTTTAAGAGTACGATTGGCTCTTTCCACTATTGCTTCACCTTGAGGATTGTAAGGGATACCAGTTTTATGACAAATTGGATATTGCTGACAAAAGTGCTGAAAAGCAGAACTAGCGTATGTGGGTCCGTTGTCTGTTTTTAGCTCTAAGGGAGGTCCTATGACTGGAAAAGCTGCTAGGCAGTAGTTAATTACATGCTTTGCACTTTCCCTTGTTTGGGGAGTAGTGAAAATGAAGTGTGAGCATGTATCTATGAAAACATGGACTCACCGAAATCTGCCAAATTCAGGTATATGAGTAACATCCATTTGCCAGATTTGGTTAGGTTTAAGTCCTCGGGGATCTACCCCTAATGCTGGCACAGGGAGGTGGGTAACACACTGAGGGCATTGCTTGACACTTGGCAAGCCTGTTCTCAGGAAATATGGAGTTCCTTGTGCAAGGCAGAGGCATTTTGATGATGTGGGGAATGCGAGGCCTGTGCTATGGAAAACGGGGTGACCTCCTCTGCTGAGGCAATGAGGTGATCTACTTCATTACCTGTAGCCAAGGGACCTGCAAGGCCAGAATGGGATCTAATATGGCCAATGAGCTGTTTCAATAATTTTGGCTTTACTTACACATAAGCACTATCACTATATAGGTTGATGGACTCCATAGCAAAATCTGTCAAAGGCATAAATAAGAGCTTGTATTTCTATGCGTTGTGCTGAAATATAAGGGGTTTGAAGGACCCTTGCTCCCCTACTGCAGTAAATCCAGCCTTTCCAGAACTGGATCCATCTGTAAAAATGGTTAATGCCTGAAGTATAACATCTCTTTTAATGCAGAAGCTAATACCATTTCCTGAACATAGGCTGGTGTTTTTATGACTATTCATTTAATTCAATTAGCCAATTTACATCAATCTGAAATAAGGTTTATTTTTAACTTTACTTGTCCTAGGTTATGGACAGTAAATTACATTAATTAAATTTCTGCTATTAGTTTTTGAGTAACTTTACATAAGCTTTGTCAGGGAGGCAAAAACACAAATTATTTACTTTTCTTCTCAAGGCCTAACATATAGATTTTTAACTACAGTTAGACATTTGAAGGAAACCTCTTTGTTTATTTCCTTCCCAAGTAATTTTTAGGCCACATGGTTGCTTTTTGAGATTTTAACAATTACTGCCACAAAGTCATATATTTCAAGCGATTTTTCACTTATGGTGACTGTAATTATTGTCAGATTTAGTATTTTAACAACAACCTTTAGTTTACCCTGTAAATATTAGCAGAAGAGATTTAAAATTTTTTAAATTTCTCCTTTTTATTAAGCTTAGAATTATATTTTTAAAGAATATCCCCTTAGGCTTATTTGCATATATAGAGGCATCATGGGTAGTCCCAGTAACTTTCAGAGGGTTTAATTAGAATTTAATTGTTTATAAAAATATTGGCTTTTCATTTAGCTGAAATTATATGAAACCTTGATTATAATTTAAAAAACTAATTTATAAGTAATTAAAGTAGGTGTTTTTATTGAAAAGGCAAAGCAAGTGAATTTAGTAAACTTATACATCTGATTCACAAGGCACAAACACTGCCTCACCTCCAGCCTATTTAAAATGCAGGCGGCTAGAGGTTTTTTGTCTTTTAAATTTCTGTTGCTGAAAAATTTGTCTGTATTTAAGAAATCTATTGTTACTTTTTTTTGCCCTTCTTAGAGGCCAAAACCTTCATAACATTTAAATATATGTATATAAGTAGAATATTGTTATTAATTTTTATTTGATAAAGCTTTCCACGTGATCTCAAGTATATTAGATCGGCTAAATTTGAAATATTTCTTTCAAGAAAAGAGAACAAACTCTTTGAATCACTCTGGGCCCTTGGAGTTTTCCAAGAATTATCTCTCAGTTAAAGCCTTGAAATTTAACTTGGAAAGACTATCAAATATATATATATATATATATATATATATATATATATATATATATATATATGATTTAAAGATTATATATTTTCTATAATCATTTTAAAGGATATCAATTAAATTTAAACTGTTTTTTGTATTAAAAAATTCAGTTGGGATCACAGAATTAATCCTTTTTTAATTAGACCAATAAGTAACATATTTTGAATTCCTAATTATTTCAGAGAAAACACAAAATTATTTTCTCAAAAATAAATTTCTATACTTTAGGCATTTAGTTACCACAACTACATAATTTATCCCAATTTAATTGAAACTTAAACTTTTAGAGCTGGCAAGTCAAATATTTAGCATTTCTCAGAATAATAACACCTTTATATTTTTCAGAATAAATTTCAAAAATATAAGATATAATCAATTAATAGATTCAATTCTGTCCTCTAGATTTTATACAAGGCATACTCAGGTTAATATTTCAGTATTATGTCATTTCAAAATATTTAGATATAAGTTTTTATCATTTGATTTAGTAAACTTTAAAGTTTTAAGTTTCCAGCAGCTCTGGAAAACCACATTTGAGTCTGGCAAAACAGGCTTGGCCTAGCTGCTTGACTTTAAACCAACCATAATTTTTTCTGCTGGGGGAAGTCAAGAAGCAAACTTGTAGCTATTCAAATGCAAAATTGCTATCTTCTTCCTGCTGGTTACTCACAGCCTTTAAAAGAGCCACATTTTATTTCTTTAGAGATTGCCTTGGGAAGCCAGCCTTCTTAATTAACAAAGGGCATAGCCAGTCTTCACCTGGGCTACTTAGATTTTTATAATTAATATATTATTTATTTATGTTTCAACAATATTTAGAACCTAGAGTCAATTATAATTATTTCAAGGCATTTTCATTGGCAAATTTTTTGTAACAGAGACAATTTACTTATTTTCTTGGCGGCTTTAATGTTAACCTTTGAACTTAGTCCTTTATTATTTTAAAAACTACCTTTTATTATGGAAACACCAATCCTGTTGCCAGAACCCAGCCTATATCCTTTCCCCAGGTCAAATCTACCATCCTTCTGAGGGAAAAAACAGTCCTGGGCTTTATTCTGTAGCATTCACAAAGAGATCAAGTTCAGCTCAAAACTAATATCCGAAATCTGACGGTGTGCGCACATTTTTTTTAAGCTAACTTCTCTCTTTACACGTGCACAGAAATCCCAGACACATTTCTAAATTTTGTAAAACTTTTAAATCACTAGCTGGAAAAAAGCATGGTGAAGATGAGACCTTTTAAAATGGCTTTCTCAGGGAGTGGGCGTCCACACAGGATTGCCACGTGTCTCCCTTCCCCCACCTCCTTCTTCTTTGAGGGAAAATTCAGTAATGGTCTGGTGTCTACTGTGTTTTTTGTTGTTTTTTTTTAGAGAGAAAGAAAAAGATTTTTTAAAATAAAGAATTATTGGCAGTTGCTGAGAAATTCCTTTAAACCTTCCTACTTGGTTCAGCCTAATACAAGTAGTTAGAGCCTCCAGCAAAATGAAATATGAAGTCTCTTTCACTTTCAGCCAAGGCTGGGCAGCTGTGGGCAAAACCTTTCTTATTATCTGAGTCATCCTACTCACAGTGACGCTTGTCCCTCTCTGCCTCAAACTCTAGCTCCTGCTCATAATTTTGAGGTAAATCTTTATCAGGTGGGCTCTTTTTTTTCCATTTTTTTTAATTAAGGTATTACATGTGTACATATCTTCCCATTGCCCCCCCCACTCCCATACATGCCCTCACCCCTCAATGTCTTGCGTCCATTGGTTATGCTTATGTGCATGCATACAAGCCCTTTGGTTGATCTCTTATCTCCCTGACCTTTCCCTAACCTTCCCGCTGTAATTTGACAGTCTGTTTGATGCTTTACTGCTTCTGTATCTATCTTTTTGTTCATCAGTTTATAATGTTCTTTATTATCCACAAATGAGTGAGATCATGTGCTATTTTTCTTTCATTGACTGGCTTATTTCACTTAGCATAATGCTTTCCAGTTCCATCCAGGTTGCTGCAAATGGTAAGAATTCCGTCTTTTTCATGGCAGCATAGTATTCCATTGTATAGATGTACCATAGTTTTCTGATCTAGTCATCTGCTAACAGGCACCTAGGCTGTTTCCAAATCTTAGCTATTGTAAATTGTACTGCTATGACCATAGGGGTGCATATATACTTTCTGATTGGTGTTTCTAGTTTTTTAGGATATATTCCTAGAAGTGGGATTACTGGCTCAAATGGGAGTTCCATTTTTAGTTTTTTGAGGAAACTCCATTCTGTTCTCCACAGTGGCTGCACCAGTCTGCATTCCCACCAGCAGTGCATGAGGGTTCCTTTTTCTCTGCATCCTCACCAGCACTTGTCATTTGTTGATTTGTTGATGATAGCCATTCTGACAGGTGTGAGATGGTACCACATTGTTGTTTTGATTTGCATCTCTCTGATAATTAGTGACTTTGAGAATGTTTTCATGTGTCTCTTGGCCTTCCTTCTGTTGTCTTTCAAAAAGATTCTATTTAGGTCCCTTGCCCATTTTTTTATTGGATCATTTACTTTCCTTCTATTAAGTTGTATAAGTTCCCTGTAGATGTTGGAGATTAAACCTTTATCAGTGATAACATTTGCAAATATGCTCTCCCATACAGTGGGCTTTCTTGTTGTTTTGTTGGTTTCTTTTACTGTGCAAAAGCTTTTTATTTTGATGTAGTCCCATTTGTTTATTTTCTCTTTAGCTTCAATTGCCCTAGGAGTGGTGTCAGTGAAGAAATTGCTTCGGCATATGTCTGAGATTTCTCTGCCTGTGGATTCTTCTAGTATTTTTATGGTTTCCCATCTAATGTTTAAGTCCTTTATCCATTTTGAGTTTATTTTTGTGTATGGTGTAAGTTGGTGGTCTAGTTTCATTTTTTTGCATGTATCTGTCCAATTTTCCCAACACTATTTATTGAAGAGACTGTCTTGACTCCATTGTATGTTCATACCTCCTTTGTCAAATATTAATTGCACATAGTGGTTTGGGTCAATATCTGGATTCTCTATTCTATTCCATTGGTCTGTATGCCTGTTCTTGTGCCAGTACCAGGCTGTTTTGAGAACAGTGGCTTTGTAATACAGCTTGAAATCTGGTATTGAGATCCCACCTACTTTGTTCTTCTTTCTCAGGATTGCTGTGGCTATTTGGGTTCTTTTTTTATTCCAGATGAAGTTTTGGAGAGTCTTTCTAGGTCTGTGAAATATGCCGTTGGAATTTAAATGGGAAATGCATTGAATCTATAGATTGCTTTGGGTAGTATGGACATTTTAATGATGTTGATTCTACCAATCCATGAACACGGTATGCTCTTCCATCTATTTATGTCTTTCTCTATCTCTTTTTTCAATGTCTTGTAGTTTTCTGAGTAGAGATCTTTTACCTCCTTAGTTAAGTTTATTCCTAGGTATTTTAATTTTTTTGGTGCGATGGTAAATGGGATTGTTTTCTTAGTATCTCTTTCTGTAAGTTCACTGTTGGTGTATAGAAATGCAATAGATTTCTAGGCGTTAATTTTGTATCCTGTTACATTGCCGAATTCATTAAGTCTAATAATTTTTTGATGGAGTCTTTAGATTTTCTATGTACAGTATCATGTCATCTGCGAATAAGGACAGTTTTATTTCTTCTTTTCCAATGTGGATGCCTTTTATTTCTTCTTCTTCTCTAATCACAATGGCTAGTACTTCCAGTATTATGTCGAACAGGAGTGGTGAAAGTGGGCATCCCTCTCTTGTTCCTGTTCTTAGGAGAAATGGTTTTAGTTTTTGCCCATTGAGTATGATGTTAGCTGTGGGTTTGTCATATATGGCTTTTATTATGTTGAGGTATGATCCTTCTATTCCCACCTTGCTGAGAGTTTTTATCAAAATTGGGTGTTGGATTTTGTCAAATGCTTTTCCTGCATCAATTGATATGACTATGTGGTTTTTATCTCTCAGTTTGTTTATGTGATGTCTCACGTTTATTGATTTGCGGATATTGTACCATCCTTGCATTCCTGGGATAAATCCTACTTGGTCATGGTGTATGATCTTTCTGATGTACTACTGGATCAAATTTGCTAGAATTTTGTTGAGGATTTTGGCATCCATGTTCTTGAGGGATATTTGCCTGTAATTCTCTTTCATTGTGTTGTCTTTATCTGGTTTTGGTATTAGGGTGATGCTGGCTTCATAGAATGAGCTTGGAAGTGTTCCTTCCTCTTGAATTTTTTGAAATAGTCTGAGCAGGATAGGTTTTAGTTCTTCCTTGAATGTTTGGTAAATCTCCCCTGTGTAACTGTCTGGCCCCAGACTTTTATTTCCTTGAAGCTTTTTGATGACTGCTTCAATTTCTTCCATAGATATTGGCCTACTGAGATTTTTAGATTCTTCCTGATCGATTTTTGGAAGGTTGTATTTTTCTAGGAATATGTCCATTTCCTCCAGGTTGTCTAGTTTGTTGGAATAGAGTTGTTCATAATATTTTTTAACAATCCTTTGTATTTCTGTGGGGTCTGTTGTTATTTCTCCTCTTTCATTTCTAATTTTGTTTATTTGGGTTCTCTCTCTTTGCTTCTTGGTGAGCCTGGCTAGAGGTTCATCAATCTTGTTTATCCTTTCAAAGAACCAGCTCTTGGTTTTGTTGATCTTTTGTATTGTTTCTCTTGTCTCTATGTCGTTTATCTCCGCTCTGATCTTTATTATTTCCTTCCTTCTGCTTACACTGGACTTTTCTTGTTGCTCTTTTTCTAACTCTTTGAGTTGTAGGGTTAGATAATTTATTACCATTGTTTCTTGTTTTTTGCAGTAGGCTTGTGGAGCTATGAACTTCCCTCTAAAGGATGCTTTCGCTGTGTCCCATAGATTTTGGATTGTTGTATTTTCATTTTCATTTGTTGCCATGATGTTTTTTATTTCTTCTTCGATCTCTCTGGTAACCCAGTCATTGTTTAATAGCATGCTGTTTAGTCTCCCTGTGTTTGATTTTTTTTTTTGCATTGTTTTTATTGTAGTTGATTTTCAGTTTTATGCCATTGTGATCTGAGAAGATGCTTGATATGATTTCTATCTTCTGGAATTTGAAGAGACTTTGCCTGTGTCCTAATATGTGGTCTATCCTTGAAAATGTTCCATGTGCACTGGAGAAGAATGTATATTCTGTATCTTTGGGGTGGAATGTTCTCAAGATGTCAATTAAGTCCATCTGATCTAGTGTGTCATTTAGGTTGCTGTTTCTTTGCTGATTTTTTTTGTTTAGTTGATTTATCCAGTGGTGTCAGTGTGGTATTAAAGTCCCCTACTATGACTGTATTGCTATCAATCTCTCCCTTGATATCTTCCAGAAGTTGTTTTATGTATTTGGGTGCTCCTGTATTGGGTGCATATATGTTTACCAGAGTTATAACTTCTTGATGAATTGCTCCCTTTAGTATTATGTAGTGGCCTTCTTTATCTCTTGTTATGGCCTTTACTTTGAGGTCTATTTTGTCAGATATAAGTATCACAATCCCAGCTTTTTTCTCATTCCCATTTGCCTGAAAAATGTTTTTCCATCCCTTTACTCTCAGTCTGTGTGAATCCTTTGCTCTGAAATGGGTCTCTTGCAGACAGCAAATATATGGGCCATGTTTTCTTGTCCATTCAGCTACCCTATGTCTTTTGATTGGTGCATTTAATCCATTTATATTTAATGTTATTATTGACAAGTACATGTTTGTTTTCATATTTTTCCTTAATGTTTGTGTTTCTTCTTGCCTTTCTCTTCCTTCTTTTTACAGCAGTCCCTTCAGCATTTCTTGCATTGCTGGCTTGGTAGTGATAAACTCTCTTAGTCCTTTTTCTCAGTGAAACTCCTGATTCCACCTTTAGTTTTGAATGATAGCCTTGCTGGATATAGTATTCTTGGGTTCAGTCCCTTGCTTTGCATCACTTTGTAAATTTCATTCCATTCCCTTTTGGCCTGGTGTGTTTCTGTTGAGAAAACCATTGATATTCTAATAAGAGAACCCTTGTAGGTAACTTTCTGTCTCTCTCTGGCAGCCTTTAAGATTCTTACTTTGTCGTTGGCGTTTGCCAGTTTAATTATGATGTGTCTTGGTGTCGGTCCTTTAGGGTTCATCTTGTTTGAGACTCTATGTGCTTCTTGGAATTGCATGTTTTTTTTTTCTTGCTAGTATCAGGGAAGTTTTCTGTCATTATTTCTTCAAACAGGTTTTCTATTCCTTTCTTCTCTTCCTCTCCTTCTGGTACCCTTATTATGTGAATATTGTTTCGTTTTGTGTTGTCCCAAAGCTCCCTTAGGATCTCCTCTTGCTTTTTAAGTCTTCTTTCCAGTTGCTGCTGTGTTTGTGTGTTTTTTCCTACCTTGTCTTCTAATTTGCTGATGCGGTCCTCAGCCTCTTCTAGTCTACTGTTTAACCCTTCCATTGTGTTCTTTATTGCAGCTATGTCATTCTTCATCTCCTTTTGGTTCTTTTTCATGTTGGTGACATTCTCATTCAGCTCCTTGTAATTCTCATTGAGTTGTGTGTATTTGTCATCCAGCCATTTAAACATCCTTATAACCATTACTCTGAATTCTTTCTCTGTTAAGCTGCTAGCCTCTAATTCATTTAACTCCCTTTTTGGTGATTCCTCTTTTTCTTTCCTTTGGGGGTTGCTTTTTTGTCTTCCCATGTTTTCCTGTAATGTTTTAATTGTAGATCCAATTGCTTTGCTACCCAGGTTCTTTTGGTGATGGTGCTACTGGCGTAATCTCTCAGTTCTCCTGGGCTTGGTAATCTAGTGTAGCTCCCTACTTGAGCTATTTGGGTTCTCTTGATGTAGGCCTGCGAGCTTGAGAGGCACAATTGTGGTATCTAGAAGTCAGCAGCTGTGGAGGGGAGTGTCCCAATTTTTGCTGTCTTGCACCCTTAGTTGAAATCACGTGTGCCCAGCGGGGACTCACAGTGGCACCCAGGAACTGTCTGTTGGGGTGATGTGGTTCTGGGGGCCTGCACTCTGGAAAGGCATGACTGTGGTGTCCAGAGTTCTGTAGATATGAGGTGGGCAGACTCAGCTTTTGCTGCTGTACCTGTGGTGGATAGGCGCTCACTCCCAATGGTGGCTTACAGGGGCACCCACAGTACGTTTGCCTGCAAGGCACACTGAAGCTCTCTGAAGGGCCCTAGCAGTGTAGCCATGTATTTGAGGCATCTGTGAGCAGGTCTCCAGGATGAGTGAATTCAGAATTTCTGCTGCTGGGGGGAGTGTGCCCCTGTTTGTCTAAGATCACACCCAGGGAGAGCTCTCAGTGGCTCCCATTAGTGCCCTGTGGGTAGATGGGCTCAGGGTGCCTGCCTGTTGGAAATTCGCATCTGTGGAGGTGCGTTTGCCAGCGCAGAGCTCTGACACACTCTGAGGGGTCCTGGCACTGAGGTTGAGCAGCTGGGGTAAATGTGGGCAGTTATTCAAAAAGAGGGCGTTCAGAATTTCTACTGTGGGGCAGCGCGTCCTTGTCTGTACAGAATCACACCCAGCAGGGGCTCAAAGCAGCTCCCCAGAGGACCCTGTAGATATATGGGCTCAGGATGCCTGCCCTTTTGAAAATGTGTGCGTCTGTGGTGGTGAGTTTGCTGGCACAGAGCTCTGATGAACTTTGAGGGGCCCTGGCCCTGAAGTTACCCTGCTGGGGTGTCTGTGCAGGTGTCCAGGATGAGTGAATTCAGAATTTCTACTGCCGGGGCAGCACGTCCCCATTTGTCCAAGATCACACCCAGCCAGGACTCACAGCAGCTCCCACAAGCGCCCTGTGGGTAGATGGGCTCAGGGTGCCTGTCCATTGGAAGTGTGCACGTGGACTGGCAGTGCGTTTGCCTGTGCAGAGCTCTGACACACTTTGAGCAGCGGCCCTGGCACTGAAGTTAAGCAGCTGGGATGTATGTGGGCAGTTATTCAGGAGGAAGGAGTTCAGAGTTTCTACTGTGGGGCAGCGCGTTCTTGTCTGTATAGAATCACACTCTGCAGGGGCTCAAAGCAGCTCCCCAGAGGACCCTGTGGGTATATGGGCTCAGGGTGCCTTCCCTTGTCTGTGGCAGTGAGTTTGCCTGCGCAGAGCTCTGACGCACTCTGAGGGGTCCTGGTACTGAAGTTGCACAGCTGGGGTGTCCGTGGGCAGTTATTCAGAAAGAGGGAGTTCAGAATTTCTACTGCAGGGCTGTGTGCCCTTGTCTGTACAAAATTACACCCGCGGGGGCTCCCAGTGGCTCCCAGGCGCTGCCTACAGGAGTGGTGTGCCCTGGCTGCCTGCGCGCGCTGGAAACATGCGAATGTTTTATCTGGAGTTCTGCTGCTGGGGAGGGGGAAGTTGCACTTACTGCTGCCAAGCGGTGCACTTTTGGAGGTGGAGGTCCCAGGGTTCGTGGGTCTGTGGGTGAGGCAGCAGGATTTTGGTGGAGTGGCTGCTGGGTCGCAGGGCAGTTCCAATGCCTGTCTGGTTGGTGGTGTTGATGAGTTCCTAAAAAAAGGCCGTCCTCCCCTTCAAGATGGTGTGGGCTCCATGCTCGAGTCTGGTGGTCCAGGGAGTGCCTGCAGCGGTGGTAGTCTCTCCTTATCCAAGATAGTCTGTCTGCCAGCCCCTGCTGCTCCTGCAAGATTTCAACAGGTGGGCTCTTGACTGTAGTCGCAGGAGTGACAGGTGGAGGTGGGAGAGGCACAGAGGGGAGAAGTGGTATTTTTAGAGATTCACAACTCCACTGTAGGCTGCAAAGCTGTGGCTACACCCTGCTTACACATTCTTAAACTCTCCTGTGCTGGATCAAGGCAATCATGAAGTAATGTAGGAATAGGAATCTTCTCTGGACCTTCCGCTGTGTATCGGTCATGCAACTGCTTTCTGACCTTTTCCCATGTTTGAAAGTTGATGATTCTCTCTTCAGAAAACCAAGGGAAAGTTTCATTAACAAAACTTAAGAAATCAAGAATTTGACTACACTTAACAGAGCATCTGGGAGCTTTGAGCATAGTTTTAAGCATTTGAGAGTAGAGATCTCTTTCCTGAGACCCTGAATTACCCATGTTTTACACCCAGCTAATACAACTTACAACAATCCGCTCCTTACTTTACTTCTTTAATCAGTTGTGCGGCACTTCTCAAAGTGACCCCCTCGCCTGATTTTGAAAGTACCCCTGCACTCAAGTCCCTGTTCAGGCGCCAAATGTGGATATTTCTCTCTTTTCCACATCCAGTGTGGCTGGAGAGCGGTCTGGTTCCTGAATATGAGGATTGGGAAAATGAAAGAAAGAGACAGACACAGAGATAGAAGGAAAAAGCTGGGGCTGGGTGGGACCACTGTCCTCTGACAGGGACAGGGACAGGGACAGGGACCCAGAGCCAATACAGGGTGTTTATTTTATACAGCAAAAAAAAAACAGGAAGTTTTACTAAAAGTCAAGACAAAGGAGATTATATGCATTCTCGGGTGGGCCCGGGTCCTATTCATTCCTGGTGCCTGGCTGGATTTAAATAACAAAACCCACTCCCTGGCACCTGGGCTGAAGGTCAAGCTGACAACACTCCTGCCTCTGGCAAAGTGTGTTTCCAGGACGTGGCTTTGCCAATGCCACTGGATTCAGCTGACAATAATTAAAGAAATGCCCATGTGCCTTCCCAGGTGCTCTCTACAATGGGTCACAGACACAGATGCTTATTGCAATCCTGACTTTCCCATAATACCTAGCCTCTAAAGCCAGATGCTGCATCCCACAAGTTGCTACTATTTTTTTATAACACATATGCATAACATATTGTTTAAAATATGTTTCAATGAAGTTTATACGTTTAATAATTCTTTGAGAACAAAGAGCTTATATTTTCATTGTTGAATGGACCTTTATTTCTAAGAAAACATTAGAACTGAAACTTCAAAAGTGCATCGTCTTCCTCAAATGAAATGTAACATAAAAATCACTTTCGATCATTTGGCAAAATTATACCTTGGGCATAATGTACAACCTAATTTCTGATGACTTTTTATGTTACCTTAAGTTGAAAATATTCATATTACTTGAGAAATAATGTAAAAAATATCCTAAACTAAATTATCTCATGAGAGGTATGATTAATATTGAGAAGGTAGTAGATGAATTACAAATTTAATATTCCTAAGCCACTATAGGTCAGAAAACAAAAGTTCCATATACTACACAGCACAAACTATTATTTTTCACATATTAAATTGCCATTCTTAGTACCAATAGCTCCTAGCCAAGAAGACTGAAAAGTCCTATTTAAGTTGTAATCCATAATTATCACCATCTGTTAGTTTGTGGTTTAAACATAACAAAGCCTCACACAAGTTAGAGAGGACAAAAATGTCTGGGGATTTTAAATCTCATGTTTGTCCTAGCAAAGGATTTGCTTTGGTTAGATATTCTCAATCCGTTACTTAGGACCCAGAAAACTATTAAGAAAAATCTATATTCCCTTCAAAATACAGACATTGTCACTTTCTATAATCTCTACATGAAAACACAATTAGGAAGCCTCAATCCTGACCATAAAATAATGTTAAGTGACACTTCATGCCCACCTAACCTACTCTCCTTTTATTTTTCCTTTTCTGCCAACTTTCTATATATTTGTCTGATTTTGGTACCACTGTGTTTTAATTCATTTAATGTTAGGTAAACTGGCTTCTGTCCCACCCCTTTTCTTAATTTTTTTCTTTTCAAAAATATTTATCATTTCCTAGTGGCCAAATCACATATTTCTTCTGATAGCTTATCCTTTTTGACTAACCTGTTGTGTGTGGGATTGGTAACTAGCTTTCTTTCTGGTTAATATATTTTATTAGGACATTTATTCACTTCCTCTCCATGTATCCATTAAAGTTTCCTCCAAGTAGGAAGGGTGCTTAAGCAGAACAATAATTTTGGAGCATCAGGCAAGGCATGGGCTTCCCATTTACTCTGGGTTTACTAGTATGTCTGTGTCTATGCTAATCAGATTTCCATTTACTTATCAGATAAGTATTTATGGAACACCCATTATGTGCCAAAGCACCCAGTGCTAGAGATACAGTGATGGACACTCAAAATCTGCTTGCTGGAAAGGACTTTAAGGACTCAATCATTAATGCACCCATTCATACAAAAATATACTTTATAGAATACACATTATGAGAGAGGCACTAGTTTAGGCACTATTAATATAGCAGTAAAGAAAAAAAATAATTCTTGCCTCATAAAGTTTATATTCTCTGGGAAAAAGAGACCATAAAATAAATGAGCAATATAATATGACAGAAAGTTATAACTGCTATGAAGAATATCAAATTAAGATAAGGTTTCCAGGGTGAGAGACAAAGATGCTATTTTTAGATGGGGTAATTAAGGAAAGCCTTTTTAAAAGAGGTGTTTGTGAGAGGAATTTGATGGAAGTAGAGAGTGAGCCATTGAATGTGTGAGGAAGACCATTTCCAGCAGAGGAAATAGAAAGTGTGAAGTCTTGAGATGGGATTTTGTTTTGTATATTTCACATACAGAAAAGCCAGTAAGGCTGGAGGGGAGTGAAGGAAGAAATTAGATTAGAGTTAAAGCCAGGAAAACCATCTCATCATGACCCTTGTAGAGCATGGTACAAATTTTATTCTAACTATAGTGGGAAGTCATTGGAGAGTTTTAATGATTCCTTTAACATCTATGCAGAAAATAGACTGTAGTGGAGTAAGAAATGATGAAAGGGGACCAATTGAAACTAATACACTAACTTGTCCAAGGAAGATATGAAGGTGACTTAGCTAAGGCGGTAACTATTGAGCTGATAGGTTGGGGGTGGGACTGTGTAAGAAAGAATACAACCCAGGGATGTTCACCCAACTGAGTGGAGAAGACTGGAGAGGACCAGGTTAACTTACCCTGCTTGAAGTGAAAAATACAAGAACAAGTAAACTTAAGTTAAAAAATCAAGAGTTTGAGTTTGTTCATATTAAATTTGTCAGGTCAACTTGACATCTGAGTGCAGCTATCAAATGAGTTGTTGGATACATTGAGCTGGAGTTCAGGGAGAGCTGAGCATTAGAAATCTGCATTTGCCCGTCTTCTGTCATGGGCCGGGTGAGATCACTAAGGGAATGAATGCTGATGAAGAAGAAAAGTCAAAACTGATCTCCTGTCACTCTGATTTTTAAAGTTCAGCAGTAGGAGGAGGGGTGAGCCAAATAAGATAATAAAGTAGGAACAGATTCAGAAATGTGTGGTGTCTGGGATATCTAGTGAAGAAAGTATTTCAAGGAGAAGTCAATCTTCAACTCTGTCTAATAAATGCTGTGGAAAAGCTGAGTAAATGATGTCTTGAGAATTGTCCATGGGTTTGCCAATATGGAGGTCACTGATAACCTTATTGTAAATACTAGGGGCCCAGTGCACGAATTTGTGCACCTTGAAAGGAACTGTGGGCTGAGAGGCTGTGGTAGGCACCAGGGCAAGTCTCGGCCCATCCTCCATGCCCCCACCCTGCCCCTTCCTTTGTGGCCCAAGTCCCCTGTCTGCCTGCAGCCCCACTCCCGCCACCACTCCCACATACTGATGGTGCCAGCCCTGCTCGTACCTGCTGATGGTGCCGAGTGATTGGGATGGGCACCAGGCACCGGCTGCAGGTGCGAGCGGGGCCAGTGCTGGCAGTGGGTGTGAGCAGTGGCCCCAGCGCTGGCAGAAGGTGAGAGTGGGCTGGGGCTGGCAGCAGGTGTGAGCACCGGGTGGGATTGCAGGACCACGGGACCATGGTGCACGGGAGCAAAGAATTTTCAGTAACCACCAGAGGCTCACCGCAATGACAGTGACTGGTGCCCCGCCTTGGTCTGGTGCCCCTGCTCACCTGCTCCATCATCCCACCATGGCTGATGCCCATCATGTTTCGCACATGCCCCCTAGTGGTCAATGCATGTCATAGCAACCGGTTGTTCAGTTGTTCAGTTGTTCCAGTTGTTCCAGTTGTTCCAGTTGTTCTGCCGTTTGGTCTATTTGCATATTAGCCTTTTGTGATATAGGATTTTCAGAGAAGTGTGGATAACAGAATGAGGGGGTGAGTTTAAGAGAGAAATAGGCCCCAGCCTGTTTGGCTCTGTGAATAGAGTGTCATCCTGCAGACTAAAGAGTTCCAGGTTCAACTCCAGTCTAGGGCACATGCCTGGGTTGTGGACTAGATCCCCAGTAGGGGGCATGCAGGAGACAGCTGATCAATGATTCTCTCTCTTGATGTTTCTATCTCTCCCTCTTCCTTCCCCTCTGGAATCAATAAAAATACAATTTTTTAAAAAGAGAGAGAAATAGAACTGAGGAAACAGATACAGCTAATACAGATAATTATATTGGAGAGTTTTTCTTTAAAGTGGATCCTGGAAATGGCGGTGAATGTTGGGTAAAAAGAGAAATAGCTCTTGTTCTTGTTTAAGTAGGAAAAGTGATAGGATCGTTTTATGCAATGAGAAATAGTTTAAAGAGAGGGAAATCTTAGGATAAAATAGAGAGAGCAGGTATAATTATGTGAAAATGATGGTATTGGTCACAGAATAAACACAATAGTCTAGCATCAAATTTGAGTGTGTTGGAGTTTAGGAGATGACTGAAACCTATTTGTGTATCTCCTTCCAAATATTTCTCTGTCCTAGAGTTAGTCTCTTTATTAATCATCTATTACTGCATAAAAATCATGCCAAAACTTAGTGACTTAAAACAGTATTCATTTACTATAACTTAAGGTTGGGACATATAGATGAGGACTTTGTGAGAAGCTGAGATAGGCAGCTCTGTCTCAAGATCTTTCATGACATGAAGTCAGGTGTCAGCTGGGCCTATAGTTTTTGGAAGGCTTTTCTGGGGCTTGAGGATCCATTCCTAAGGGGGCTCACTCATATGGCTGGCAAATTGATGCTAACAAAGTGTATTCTCTCCAGGTGGGCTTCTCAAATGCCCTTACATAGTAGCTGGATTCATCTGGAGCAAGTGATCTAATAGATCAAGTCAAAGGCTTCAATGCCTTAATGACAGAGACTTGAACATTATACATTCTCACACTTACCGTATTCCACTGACCACACAGATCAGTCGTGATTACAAGTGAGAGGGGATTACACAGGGCATAAATACCTGGAGATGAGGATCATTGGTGGCCTTCTTGGAGGCTGACTGCTGTAATCACTAAACTGTTTTTGGACTTTCAACCTTTCACTATCCTCACCTGTCAAATATGGGGATTTTGCTGCATGAGTTCAAGTTCATTTTTAACTATAAAATTTTATGATTTTATTTTTTACCTAGGCATATATCTCTCAAAGAGAACATATGAAGGAGAGAGGGTAAAGTCAGCTGGAATTTTCTGGTTTTTAGCTTCCTACTAATTTCTATTCATTTTTATTTTTAAAAAGTAGAGTATATATGGCACTGCATATTCAAAAGTGAAAGAAGCAGCTTTTTTAATAGTAAAATGCTCATCAGCTGGTTCTTAAAGTTGACTGGGCCATGTTTATAAACAAAACGACTACTCCCACCAAAACAAAAATTCCCGCCCTAGCCAGTTTGGCTCAGTGGATAGAGCATCGGCCTGCAGACTAAAGGGTCCCCGGTTTGATTCCAGTCAAGGGCACATACCAAGTTGCAGGCTCGATCCCCAGTGTGAGGTGTGCAGGAGGCAGCAGATCAATGATTCTCTCTCATCATTGATATTTCTATCTCTCTCTCCCTCTCCCTCTTCTCTAAAATCAATAAAATATATTTTAAAAAATTCCCCTGCTGTATTGAAGTTGATTTACTAAATCATGATTAGAGAGTGCAGCCTAAAAATCCTTTAGGAAAAATATTAAAATACTATAAAAAAGAGAGTGTGCCAGTGTGCCAGTAAAACAACTGTTAGTGATCTGATGGAAGGACCCATCCATGTCTTTGAATCAGGAACCAGATTTGAATTCTCTCTCTGTCTTAACCAAGCAGCTGATCTTCAGCAATCACCTAGTCTCTGTGAACCTCAGTTACCTCATATGTAAACACAGATGATACTTCACAAGATTCTTGGAAGAATTAACTATATGAACAATGTGAAACAATTATGACCATGCTTAGCACAAAATAGGTGTTAATAATAGTTATTTTTCTCTGGTCTATATATTCTTCCCTAATCTCATTAAGCCCCAAGTCACTACTGGTGAGTAAAATTTTCTTTCCTGATTCATATATATTCTTATTTGTCATTCTATCAAATAACCAATTTCTAGAACACTTAAATGACCCTCTGAGACTGGAGTAGCTAATGTGGTGGAAAAGAGTATATAACTAGCTATTTACTAATATCCAATGTCCTCCCTGCAGGAGAATTATGTTTCTCTACCTGTTGAACTGAAGGACAGCCATGTAACTTTCTTTGGCCAGCTAAATAAGATAGAGTGTGTTCTGTGCCATATTCCATGTTTCCTCCGCCACTGAAGCTATCAATGTTCCAGAAAGTGGTTGCATGTCAATGACAGTACAGAGTAGAGCCTTAGCCAATGGTCATAAAATGAAAGCAAGGTATACATCTTTGTGTCTTCAAGTGACTGAGATTTGGGGGATATTCTTTCTCTCTCCTGACTTATATACTTACCATACTTGTTTAATACTATCTAAGAATGAGACTTTCTCTACTTCATTTTTTACCACAATACCAAATTGAGAGACAAAGAAAAGAGACAAAATAATGTGTACAGAATTTCAAAGGCATTAGACAGAGCCTGCATCACACTTTGAAATTCTATATCCACTTTGAGAATCTAAAAGATCATTTTTCTAGAATAATTTTGTGGTCAATGAAGAGATTTAGTTAGAGACAGCAATTGCATTTCTGTACTTTAGTACTCCATCTTACACATTTTGGCGGGTGGGTGGGGTGTAGTGAATGCTGATTCTAGCTAGAGAACTTCAAGCAGGAACACTGGGATCTATTCAAAATGTATTTTTTGAAGTTGGGAGATACAGAGGTCTGGAGCCTGAATTCTGCCCCAGAAAAGTGGAATGAATGGATTGTGGATTGGGATCTAATTTTCTCTATGAAATTTAAAGGACAAGAAAAATACTAACTGTGTGAGAGCTAAGTGAGGAGGGTGCTACTTTATTGGGATCTGCTGGTCTGAAGTTTTACAGCTTATCTGGGGAAAAGATGCATTTGTATTTGTGAGGCACAGGAGTAAGCCACCAGGAAGAAAGAAGTGCTTGGAGGGCATTGTGTCTCCTATCTAACAGAGCCTCATGGAAGGGCAAGAAGACTTCAGCAGAAAGAAGGTGGAGGTCTGGGAGGTCCTGGCATTCAAGTGAAGGCAAAAAACAGAAAACATCTGCCAAGATTAAAGGAACTTCAGGAGAAACTGGCTCAACAGATAGTCTATTAAAATCCTTAAGAACACCTCACAAAACCGAGTCAACTTTTAACTATTAGCATGGTCAGAGTATAGAGCTGCCCAACTAAATAATTACTGTTTTATCCTGTACTCTTCTCCTTCCTCCACACTTTGACCTCAGGTTAAACAGCTGCTAGTGTGTTGGTGGGAGAGGTGACTATGAAGAGAATGTATAGCAAAGGGACCATCCCACTGTGCAAAGGGAGCAGGGCCGACATATGTGACTATGTGATTGTGCAAAGTGCCACCTCAACATTCATCATGTGTCTGTCATCTGAATCCTCTGAGTGGATGAGGTGGGATTAAAGTTCAGTGAGTTTCCATTGGCAAATCCTTCTCCCTGGCAGTGGATTCTAGTGTGCCAGAAAAATGGGGTACTTTTTTATAATTTTCACAGAGATACCCTATTGGCTAACAGAGAACCTGATGAGAAGAAGATTAATGGTAAACTAAAGTCACATTTTTTATCCATATTATGAAATGATAATTATTAATGAACTTATTAATTTCCAAATTGAGACACTTAACATGACTTAACATGACTATGACATGATGTATAAGTGGGAAAAAAGGTAATTTAATATGCTGGAGTTGTCATAAAAAAGAAAAGGAAGATTGGCATCACTGAATATAAAAGGAGAGTAGAAGAAAAACTGAAATGCAACTTTATTAGGATCTGCATTACTCAATGTATTATGTGAAGTGCACAGAGAAAGATAGGGAGATAGAGTAACTAGAGAAAAAAGAAAGAGAACACGTAACTGAGCAAGGCAGAATCCTCTGTCCTATTCATCGCCCCCCCTTTTCCACAGCATCTCCCCTCTATCCACTAAAAGGGCCTTATAGAACAATAAGTTATCAAGTTAATATGATGCTATAAGAGGCAAGTGACAAATATGAACAAAGGAGAAAATTTGTTATTATTGTTGTTTGGTGGTGCCATTTTTGTTGTTTTTGCTATTACTGTTGTGTGTTGGTTTTGTTTACTTTTTGAAATTTTTTGGTATATTTGTTGTTTTTGTATTTACTCCACCCTGAAGAATGTAGGAATCCACTATGTTGTATTAGGATAGAAACATCAATTTATCACTCTAGCCTTGATTTCACAGGATTGCAGTATGATACACAAGCCAGGAGCAGAAGAGTAGCCAAAAACAAAAGCGGAAGGGAGACTAAGGGAGAAATTGCTTTTAGGCAGCCATTCAAGTTGGATTCACTCCAAATTCTAGCAATCAATTGAGATCAGTAACTAATTACTTTGCATCATCCTCTAGTTTCTGAGTTTGGCTGTGATTATTGACTGCCAAGACTATTATTTCTGATCATAGAAATTAACTATATATTCTTCCAGAAGTTTCTGAAATCTACATCTATATATGTATAGTCTGATAGATTGACAAATGTATATATACTAGAGGCCCGATGTGCGAAATTCATGCAAGAGTAGGCCTTCCTTCCCCCGGCTGCTGGCACCAGTTTCACTCTGGCACCCAGGACCCGGGCTTCCCTCGCAGCCCCAGCTTCATCTGGAAGGTCACCTGGAAGGACATCGGTCTAATTAACACACACATATGTGTGTGTGTGTGTGTGTGTGTGTGTGTGTGTGTATGCATATAAATAGAAATAAATTTCTAAGGCTCTTATTAATATTTTTGTATTTATACTCCCCGCTATATACAACAGTGTTCTGTGCAGTACTGTTTAGCATTGAGTTTATAAACATACTGCCATTCAAAAAGTGAGCATACATGAATGTAATTTAGTTAGTAACTTGAGTAGCAATTATCTAAGTTAGCCAATCAGTTTCTCCAGATCCATACCTATTTCTAAAATGCAACCACTCTAAAGAAGACTCTAGGCTTTATCGTGTCCATTGTTTTTGGTGTAGAATTTTGTAGTTGGAAAAAAACAAGAATAATGTGTTCTAGGGATATAAAGAAGTGAAAGGGCTTTAGTTTTGTGATGGAAGGAAATTCTGAGGAATCCCCTGGGATAGGAAAGGAGGGAAGACGGTAATGAATTTGGAAGAGAGGATTCTACTTTAATGCTAAATTGAAGAGCTCTGGAATCTTAAATTATGTCTATTTCAGGTGGCTTGTCTTCTGCCTCTTGATGAAGTATCCATCTCCATGTGTTCTGTTAGTTTGCTCTCTGAGCTAGTTGTTCATCTCTTATCAAAAACTCAGGTGGCTGACAAAGCCATAGCCAGCAAAGCTTTAGCCAATAGTCTGATATCCTGGCAGCAGACGGCATGCAGGAAATTAGCCAGGAATGCACATGGATCAGTGGTGAAAGGCCTACCTCACTTGCAGTACTGGCATAAGTGTGAGGTACTACCAATCCAAATGATGGCTGATAAGGCGCAGTGAACTTGCAATCATTCAGGCTTATGTCATTAATCATGGCATCCATCTGTGGAGGTGGGGAGTAGGACTTTGTGACAGGACTTTCCCAACAACAGTAACTCCAACTTCAGAGTCAGGCTGCAAGTACGTTTTATATTAGGGGGACTCTGCTTCTATTCAAAGCATACCTAGAGCCATTAACTATTGGCACAAAAAATAATTGCTATATGTATGTGTATGTATATGTGTGTGTGTGTGTGTTTATATATATATGTGTGTGTATATATATATGTGTGTGTATGTGTGTGTGTATGTGTGTATATATATATATATATATGCTGACAGGGGTTAGGCTGTAAAAACCACAGCCAAAAAGCCTAAACTTCATTGGAAGTTTCTTGTTCCAGCATCGAATTTAAATACAAATCAGTGAATGGGAAGAAAGCCACTCCTCTGGCCAAGTCCTAACAACTGAGAGGATGGGAGAAAGGATGGAGCATAAGAAAAAGGCTGCAGCTCTTTGGGTTTGGAGCAGCCTGGCTTGGGAGATGAATAGCCAGTTCCATCCATTCACTAATGCCCCAAGCATGAACATGATTATTTATGAGAATTGAGGACAGACAATGATGTTTGAAAAGTTTGAGTGAATGAAAATCTCCAATAACTGCAGTTGAGCATGTTTAGGAAAAGTAGAGAGATACAGGGCGTATCAAGGGAGGATTGAAAAAGAAAGGGGGAAGGATCCAAGGACATGTGTCCTATATTTCATCATGGAAGGTAGGGAAAAGAACCCAGTTCACACGAATTCCCAACCAAATCTTTAATCATTGAACTTGGAAATGCTCTGAGGGCAGAAATCCCTAACTGCACCATTTCTAATGAAGCTCAGCTTCTCAGTCTCAACTCCAGTCTCCGAAAGGGGCCTAATGGGGCAAGACTCCTAACACATTATTTAATACTAGGAGTCCAGTGCACGATTCAAAATAGCGGGGCGCTGCCCACCCTTGAGTCTCCGGTCTGGCCCTGCCTCGCTCCCTGGGCCCCACAGCAGCCACTGCTGCTGTTGGTTTGGCCCTGCCTCACTTTCCAGGCCCCGCAGCAGCTGAGGCTGCTGCTGATCAGGCCCTCCCCCAGCGCAGGCGCGCGAAGGCCCCTGCCACCCCACCCCCGACTGGGTGCGCACAACCTCCTCCTGTCCGGTTGACCTGTTATGGTGTACCAGTTAATTAGCATATTTCTCTATTTTATGTATATGTATAGATTCTCAATAGACAGTTCTATATTATATCTTTGGAACTAAAAAGCATACCTTCTCACCATTACTTCATAATGAGACTCAGCAACAGACTGACTAGAATAGACAAGTGTTTTCTCTTCTTTGTCTTTCACCAAGGAGCTGAGGGATCCTTTACACAAATGAACTTGTGATGAGTGCCAGGCATTTTAAAGTCAGACACAAGAGTCTTAGGGGCTACCTATATTCCAGGTCCTGGCTTTATATATTTAAAATATTTTAAATGTATGTTTCCACAAATCTTATTTTAGCAATACAGCTCTTCAGCTTTTCTTAAATTTTTGAGCAAATATATAGCACACAATAACAACAAATCAAATAGCATTATATACATTTCAGTCCAAAACCCTGAATCTCCAACGCTTGGAGAACTGAATCTGCTTTTAAACTTGGAAATTATCTTCTCCACTATTGAACCTAAATGCCACTATAATTATAGCCACCTCAGACTTATTCCTATAATTTTTTCTGCAAGATATACAATTAAAATAAAGTGGTAATCTAAACAATGAAAATAAATTGGAGCCCTGCAATTACATAGTCAAAATTTTCCCATGTTAGAACAGAATGAAGAAAGGCATTATTTAATTAAAATACCAAATGCCAAAATCCATGAGGAAAACCAAGCATGCCATAAGTATGGAAGATAGCGGGTGATCTTAGAAACAGAACCACATGTCTGATGCTTGTCATGAATAAACCTGAATAGTCCTATTCTCTGTGGTCACCATTAGTGACTATATTCCATACACATAATTTTTAAAACATAACATGGAGGAAGAAATGTGCCTGCAGCTGACTAGCTCCTTCTCCTGCTGGCCACAAGCTCCCCGGCATGCCAGTCTGACCCACAACATCCAGCCAACTTTGCTCTTGTAACCAGCCCCTTTGAGTATCTGAGATTAGAAACCCTAACTGCAACCCCGTCTTCAAATGATTTTTTTGTAACTCCTTTACCCAAATCCAGAGCAGCAATGTTGAGAACAAAGCAAGTCACAGTGGGAAAGAGTCACTTTCAATCCTTTTAACAATACTTACCTGTAGCATTAAGTCCTGCCAAGCTTAAATATTAAGTATGTGATGACACAAGTACTTCATTTAAAAATGCTAGTGATTTTTTTGCTAGGCTTATTAGTTGATATTCTATTTAATACTAAGTTGTTATTATAAGTGAGTTTGATGGACCATCACTTCCTGATTATCTGCAGGGAAGTGTGATCAAACTATTGGCAGTTTACAGTAAATGGTTATTTAATAAGTAAATAGAATATGTTTAGTTTCTAAATATATCATATTTTATAATAAAACAAAGAATCCATATACATATGAATATAAGAAGTATGACAAATCATAGTATATTAATGAGGAGAACCTCACTAACAATAATAGCTTATTATTATTGAGATAAATGTAACTAGCCTGCCCTATCATAATTTCCAGGTTTGAAGGTCAAAAACTATAACTATGTAATACTAGAGGCCCGGTACATGAAAATGCATGCACAGGAGGGGGGTCCCTCAGCCTGGCCTGCCCCCTCTCACAGTCCAGGAGCCCTCAGGGGTGGGAGGCAACCCGGTGATCGGGGGAAGGTGACACCCCCATCACAGCTCTGCTGTTGCCACTGCCGGCAGCTCAAGCCTCAGCCGGCTCTGGTTACCTGAGCCTCGGGTGGCCCTAGGCAGCCGCCATCTGAGGCTTGCCTGCGCCTTGGGCCAGCCCTGGGCGGCTGGGGGGCTGAGGGGACTGGGGGATTCTGGAGGCAGGCGCATGGAGCAGCCGGACCCGCCTGGGGGAGGGCCTGGCCATGCTGTGCGCCTGTCGCCCTGGCAGGGCTGAGGGGACTGGATGCCGCCATCCTGTGGCTGTGGGCACCGCCATCTTTGAGGGCATGGCAGTCAATTAGCATATTCCCTCCTTATTGGCTATGGGCACTGCCATCTTTGTGAGGGCATGATGGTCAATGAGCATATTCCCTCTTTATTAGATAGGACATATAATTATATAAATATACAATCTACCTAATAAAAGAGTAACATGCTAATTGACTGTACCTTCACGATGCCCACCAGCCAATCAGGAGTGAGTATGCAAATTAACCCAACAAAGATGGCGGGTTAATTTGCATACACAGGCGCCGAGTGGCTGGGGGCAGGGCGAGAAGAGGGAAAGGCGGCTCTGGGCTGGAGCGGAAAAGTGGCTCCAGCCAGAGTGAAGGCGCTGCCGGCAGACAGGGGAAGGAAGGCCCATTCTTGCATGATTCTTCGTGCATCGGGCCTCTAGTATATTATATATTATACAAGTATAATTTATATATATAAAAGCCTAAGAGATAGTTACAACCAAATGAACTGAAGGACCTGAACGACCAGTCGACCAGTAGCTATGATGTGCACTGACCACCAGGGGGAGACACTCAATGTAGGAGCTGTCCCCTGGTGATCAGTGCACTCCCACAGCCAACCTCCCCTGGTCTCTCTCCCCAGCTGTCAAACCTCCTGCGGTCCCTACCCCGCATACGGCAGGCTCTGTCCGGCAGGCCCTGTCCAGCAGGACCCAGCCAGCCTGGCCCTGATAGGGACTGGGCAAGATGGCCCTGAGAGGCGCTGATTGCCAGCCAGGCCTAGGGACCCCACCCATCCATGAATTTCATGCACCAGGCCCCTAGTCCTATATAATAAAAGCCTAATATGCTAAGTGTCCAACCATTTGTTTGACTGTTCAGCCAGTCGCTATGACGTGCACTGACCACCAGGTGGCAGGCCCTCTGACCAGTAGGTTAGCTTGCTTCTGAGGTCCAGCTAATAGGAACTGGGTGAAACTGGGCCGGACATGCCCTGGATCCCTCCAGTGGTCCCTTCCTAGCCCCGATTGTGCACCAGTGTGGTCCCTCAGCCTGGCCTGCACCCTCTCACAATGTGGACCCCTCAGGCGATGTAGGAGAGCCAGTTTTGGCCCAATCCCCACAGGTCATGCTGAGGGACCCCACCAGTGCACAAATCTGTGCACCGGGCCTCTAGTATATACTATAAATGTAATAGGTAAATTTATATCTGTAAGTTGAAGGGTCAGAAAAAAGTTTAATTTATTTATGCCTTATATACCCTTAGATATAGAATTTATAACATTAAATGAAGTGTTTAAAATATTTACCTTAAAAATTGCAGCTTACATTATAGTTATCATTATGGCAAACACTTAAATACATATGTAATGTACTAGGCATTCTGTAGCATAAAACAAAACTACAAAAAGAAGATTGCTGGCCTCCAGAATGATAGATTTTAGTTGAAAAAACAAGATTCTCCACAAAAAAAACTGACCCTGTCCTGACTGTCCTCATGGCATGTGATTGGTTTCATCTCCCTCTGCTAGTGTTGATACCTTCTCCTTTGTAAAGCAGTGTTGATACCTTCTCCTTTGTAAAGCAATGTCTTCTGCTTGCTCTTTTCCTCCCTCATGTGTTTTTTTTTTTTGTGTGTGTGTGTGTGTTTTTGTTTTTATTTTTTTGTCTTTACATGAGCATTTGGTATTTATTATCTCATGTTTCTAGCCTCAATTTTCCTCTCTTTCTTATGGTACACGTGTTGCAAAAGCAATACTGCTTTCTCTATAACGTTGATGCCGATGCTGTTAAACTCTTGTCCTATTTCCAACTCAGCTCATTGTTATGCCCTTGCTATTAACACTCAAATCTCAATTTCCAGCTCAGATCTTTCCTCGGAGGCATGATGTCTACTGGACAATATAACTGTTGCTCATTTCCAACATTAATGTCTAAAAGCACATCCTTAATTTTACTGACTTTAAAGCCTGAAACATTTCCCTCCTTTTTAATTTATTAGCTAAGTTAAGGACACCACCACACACCTAGTGGAATAAGCTAGAAATCTAGATGCCCAATTTGACATCACCTGCCCTCACCACCTACATCCATGCAGGTACCAAGTCTTTGTCAATTTTGCCTGGTTGACCATTTTAGGTAGTTTTCATTACTTTCCATCCCCTTTACCAGGCAGCCTTAATTAAAGTCTTTACACTTTCTAGCATAGGTAATTGACTATCCTCCTAACTGCTCTTCCACTTTCTTGGCTGTCCCATTGAGGGCATAATAATGCCAGAATGATTGATCTTCCCAAAATGTAAATATGATCATGCCATTTCTTTGTTTTTAATACTGTATGGTTAATCAAATTTTTAGAATAAATTCCAAATACACTGGTCTCTGACAGAAGCTTCCTCATGTATAATTTTCAGCTCTTGGTTAATTTCTTGCCACTTGTAGCTCAAGCTCTACTTCCATAAATACAATGTTGAAATCTATATAAACTGTCCTCCAAGTCTGTCTGTGCAATGCTCACTGTCTAGTACACTTTGTTTCTCACATTAACATTCTTTCTCTCATGTTCTTCTTAAGCACACACAAATACACACTTTACTTGGATAAATACAATTGTTTCTTCAAAATCAACTCAAAGTTTTGGAGAAGATTGTCCAATGACAAAACCTCTCATGTCTTATGTATAGTCTACTAAACTCCCACATGGTCAGGTGAGCACCTTTTTAAAAGTCATATACACACTGGATCTTAATAAACTTTAAATAACTCTCCCTCTAAACTCCCAAGTTTTTCTTAGAAGAGTTATTGGCACTTGGAAGTGTTTATATTGGTAGCACTAATTATTAAGCAATGTGGAAGAAATTGTAGGAGAATATAGTCCTAGTTAAAATGTAGTTGACAGAGGTCAAGGTTATGGTGTCGCTTATTCTTATGGAAGAAAAAATTATTTAAGAAGAAATTATTTTATTTTCCTCTAGGGTCAAAGAGTAACAAATTATAGTTCTCAGCATATTTTCAATACAAATCTGTAAGTAGTTTAATTATTTTCAATCAATATTAAATTACCTTTTGAAATTAAGGCACAATATAAGCAATAATTTAAATATACTTTTTAAAATGAATTTTCAATTTGTCACTTTTCTCTTCAAACTTTCTGGTGACCCCAGCTTATTAAAAGTAGAATCCAAAGTCTTTACTGTCTACAATGCCAAAATGATTCAACTCACTTTGCCCTATTTGATTACATCTCCTTTCATATAGCATTCTATCAATAAATATTAGTAAGCAAATTCACTGTTAAATATATTTTCAGAATTCTCAGGAAGGAAATGCATAGATTAGTTTTGAAGCATACCTCAGAAAATGATAATTGCTTATGTTCCCCATGGATCTCATTTGCTGATGATTCAAGCATCTAGTTAGGTACTTCTTTTGCAATAGAAAAACCATCTCAAAATCACAATTCCAAAACACATGTTTTGTGAAATCTCCATGTGATATATAATTACTATGGAGAAAGCATATGTTGAGAATTAAAATATTTTAAGCTAAGTTTAAACCCTAAATTTGCTGCAAAATTATGTGTTTGGTTTCCTTGAAACTGATAGTGAAGTTTATGTCAGGTATTTATTTGAAAATAACTTTGTACACTTGGAGAAATTCTTTATTCTACCTAATCACTTAAGAGTAAAAGGATAAATTCTGATACTCCAAGAGGAGTATTATAGATGATTAGATTGAAATTGAGTTAAATGGAGGGAAAAAATCTAACCTTAAGCTTGCTATGGTATAAAAGATGTACTGAAATTATAATCCCTCCATTGAACATGGCTACATTCTACAAGCAGCATTACCTAGGACTTTTTACACATATTGTATAAAAGTTTATATTGTTATTTGGTTAATCAACATATCTTGTCTTTAAAATAATATAGGCTTTCCATAATTCAATGTTTAAATGAAGAAATGTGTAATGTACTGTCTACTTCAACATATTTTTGGAGTAATTATATCTTTTATGATTGCTTTTTTTCCTTTTGGTCAGCATCTACATTCTTTCATAAAAAGGACCTATCTTCAGGGTGAAAGTGTGGAAATGCACAATGAAAATAAGTCTATTACTTTACTGTTTGTTAATTAACTGAACACTTGCAGCAACGGACCTATAAGCTTGCTTTCCTGAAGTTTTAAAGACTAAGCAATGTGAGAAGGAGGTTTTTTGCAGTATATGTGGTATGGAACAATTGGATTTATTTCATCTTATGTACAATAACATAGTGTGGAAATAAATGAGGACTGAAGGCATCAGTAATTAAAAGATGCTTTGTTTTCATTTTATATGAAATGCCTTCATTCTATTTCCAAAAATAAAAATCCTTTCAAACACACAAGCAAAAAGACATACATACATACACACAAAAGATGAAAGTCATGAGAATTATAAAGGTGTTCAAGTTTGTGCAAACAATGAATACCAACTCAAAACAAGCTTATTGCTGAGAATGGACTAGCTATTAGAAAATTTGAACTCTGGATTCCAGATATGTGCAGTACAAACATAAAATCTTCCAAGAGATACATTTTTATAACTCTCAGAGAAGAGAAGATTTTTATAAAAACCAGGCCATAAAATTCATTAATGAATTAAGTAAATAAACTAACAAACAATTTGAATTTACCCACAGAAAGTCTAGGAGAGTTAATTAGTAGGAAATCTATAAATATAATCATTACTTAACAGTATGTTTTATCTAGGTTATACAAATTAAACAAGATATCATATATAATAAAAAGCTAACATGCAAATTGACCAAATGGCGGAACAACTGGAAAAACTGAACAACCAAACAACTGGTCGCTATGACGTGCACTGACCACCAGGGGGCATGCGCAGAACATGGCAGGCATGCCGCGGTGGTATGGTGGAGCAGATGAGCAGGGGCACCAGACCAAGGCGGGGCACTGGTCGCTGTCATCAGGCGAGCCTCTGGTTGTTACTGAAAATTCTTTGCTCTCACACACCACGGTCCCACCTGGTGCTCATACTTGCTGCTGGTGCCGGCCCTGCTTGCACCCACTACCGGCGCTGGAGCCACTTCTCACACCCACTGCTGGTGCCCTGTGCTGGCCCCAGTCGCTTGGCACCATCAGCAAGTGCGAGCGGTTGTCGGCCCTGATAGTCCCTGAGGGCTACTCCACTTCCTCCTGCTCCTGAGGGATGATTGGGGCAGCAGCCGCCACTCACACCAGCTGCTGGCACTGGCCCCAATAGCTCAATGCCTTTAGCAGGTGCAAGTGGGGCCAGCGCCATCAGCGTGTGGGAGTGGTGGTGGCAGGAGTGGGGCTGCCAGCAAACAGGGGACTGGGGCCGTGGCAGGAGGGACTGAGCGGGGGCATGGAGGATGGGCCGAGACCTGCCCCTGTGCCTACTGCAGCCTTGTGGCCCACAGTTCCTTTCAAGGTGCACGAATTTGTGCACTGGGCCCCTAGTGTTATATATTTATGTATATCTATATAATCTATATCTATATTTACCTCTTCTCCTAGGGTGCACTCTGACTATCTCATCTATGTCTTAGAGGAGCTCTAGGACATCTGCCTATGAAGTCATCCCAGGTGCCCATTCTTGAGCATCAGTTCCATGTGAGTGGCATGTGGATCACTCCTCCTGACTAGCATGGTGGGATCAAGCAAGACTGGGTTGCCAGAATTGTACTGATACACTGATTTTGCATGATTTTCACTCACACGGGACACAGAATGAATTCTGGGCTTTTGGTTACCTGTAGTTCAGCACCAATCTTTGGGTTTGAGCATTGAGTACCCATTGGCTCTTGCACATCTGTCTATAGCATGGCAGAAGTCATCTTTTGTGATGTGTACCAATTATCACCTGTACTTATGATAATCAGGCAGCCCTACTGATAGGACTTTTAATGGGCTGTCTGAGGCTCTCCACTAAAGACGTTGTGCTTGATGGCCATGAAAAGTAAACATGCTGTTGCTGACAAGCCAGAAATGGTATATAAAGAAATTCTCAAAGATCCTGGTGCTCTATCTGAAGTGGTTTGCAGAATCCCAAATACAACATTTCCACTAAGAGACTTGCACTTGAGAGAATGTGCTTCAGAAAATACCAACCATGCTGTTTACAACTTATGTGGAGTCACTCCAGAACCACCTATTGCCAGAGTCTAGTGACAGGCGAATGACACACTTTCAATGGTTCCAGTGTCATACTCATGTCCTCCAGCCGAATGAGCACCAGCAACACCTATTTGCTCTTCTACTAATTTGCCAGTCCGCTCTGCTGCATGTAGCAGGGATCTACATCCCTTCCTCCCTTCCCTGTGGTGGCACCACACGCTAAGGTGTTTTTTTAAACAAACAAACAAAAAGGAACCACAACAAAAACACCTGAAAAATAAGGGAAAAACAAGTAAACTAAAGCTGTAGGGTGCAGAAGTGGGGAAGAGTGGTTATCCAGCCAAACCTGTAACCAGCAGTTTACACTTATCTCTTCCCAGAACTTTTAGACAGTTATTTCACAATGCCGAGAGGCCCTTCTTATAGACTTCCTCTTATGCTTCTAATTGATGTTGTGATATCATGCTCTTCTTGGTTGTTCTTAAGCAGTGCCACAGGTGGGAGAGCCATTTATTGCATGAGAGGATGGCTCATCTCACTCATCCGATGGCCACTCTTGCTGGTGTTGCTGTGTGGAAGACAGGAATGCAGTCCACATGGAAAGAAATCACATTCTAGAAATGCAGTAATTACAGCCTAAACTGCTCAAGGGAGAACATAGAAGATGTGTTGTTCTACATTTATGCCATAAATAGCTTAAAGGTAAATTGATCATGACCAGAAATAAAATGATCATCAACTTTTACCTGCATACTCTGGGTAAGACTTGTACTTGTGGTCATCATCAATAAAACACAGTAGCGACCTTTAAGAAGTGGCAAGAAATATGTTGCAGCATCAAGAGTGGTGGTGTAACCAGAATTAAATAAATGGCACTGGGAGTTATAGAGTCAACAGATCTGTATTGTTTCAATACAAACAGATTCTAGAGAACTACTGCTTTGTGATTACAGGTTATTCCTTTTTCTTGAGGAAGCAGATATTAAACTAGCTAGAAATGACTCATTTGGCAATGAAGAACAGAAAGGATGGTTCTTAAACATGAGTAAGAATAGACTCCTCATTTTGAATACTATTAAGAACCTCCACAAGCTCTGATTGGACAGTAAATGTGTAATTACCTCTTATCTACCCATTATTCTGAATCATCTTTGATAAATTACTGTACCCTGCATGAACCCATGAATTTTTTTTATTGTTTGAAGTATTACAAATAGTAGTACATATGTCTCCTTTTTTTTCCCCATTGACCTCCCCCCTGGCCTCCCCTACCCCCCAGTACATGCCTTTACCTGCCCCCCCACAGTGTCTTGTATCCATTGGTTATGCTTATATGCATGCGTACAAGTCCTTTGGTTGATCTCTTACAGCACCCCCCCCCCCAATCTCCCCTGCCTTCCCGCTGTAGTTAGACAGTCTGTTCAATGCTTCTTTGCCTCTGTATCTAATTTTTTAATGCATTTTGAAGCTCTGCAAAGATATATTTTCCTTGAGTCCCACACACGAGAGCGGGTGGCCTTCAATGACAATATATTAATAAAGACATGATATAACTAGCCTGGCTGGTGTGCCTCAGTGGTTCAGCATCAACCTATACACTGGGAGGCCGAGGTTCAATTCCCACTAGGGGCACATGCCGGGGTTGCGGGGCTCGAGTAGGGGGTGTGCGGGAGGTAGTCAATCGATGATTCTCTCTCATCATTGATGTTTATGTCTCTCCCTCTCCCTTTCTCTCTGAAATCAATAAAAATATATTTTTAAAAAGATGTGATATGACTAACTCAATCAATATTGAAAAGATATTTGAAAATTTTAATGTATTTGTTTAAAATGTAGTAAAAATTAAGTTGTGGGTATTTTCTTAACAAAATATGTGTTTCAATCTCAGAACTAACTTCATAATTATTGATGAAACAGTAGAACCTTTAGAATTAGACAAATCAGGATTTGAGTCCAGTTTCTATCACTGACTAGTTTTTGGTTCCAGGAAATAGTTACTATTAAAGCCTTAGTTTCCTTATTGGTAAAATAAATAAGTCAGTCTAATCTATGTCAGGATTGTAGTAACAGTTAAATAAAATGTTGCTTGCAATACACTTAGCAATGTTCTTGGAATAGTAGAAGTTAATAAATAATTGTCTATTAAAACCACCATCATCCAAAATGAGAAACAACTTTACAATGCATAGGATAGTCATAAGAACCATAGGATGTTAGTGTGTAAAGTTGTGAATAAGTTGTGAGATGCATATTCTTGGATGTTAAAACTAAGTAAATATTATAAGACAGTTCTCTCCATTTTGTTTTACATATTTAATGAAATTCTAGTCCAAATTCCAAATTATATTTTAATTTAATAAAATTAACTATGATCTTCATATGAAAGAATATATGGGCTATAAAATCTTTAAAATTTTTGAAAAAAAGTAATGAGAAAAGGTTTGGTCTATCAATATCCTATCTGATAAAAGAGTAATATGAAAATTGACTATACCTCCACTACACCCACAAGCCACACCCACCAGCCAATCAGAGCGAGTATGCAAATTAACCCAACCAAGATGGCTGTGGCCACAGAGAGCAGGAGGCTTGGGTTTCCCCAGCAATGGAGGAAGCCAAGCTTTCTGCACACCCTGCCCGGCCCAGGCCTCCACTCAAGGTTACAAAGTTTCAATTATAGAAGATAAATAAATCCCAGATACCAGGGCCTCTGCTTGGGTTGCTGGGGGGGCGTGGCTGGCCTGCAAACCACTACAGGCCCCTCACCCAGGCCACCCCATGCCCCAAGGGAACCCCCACCCTGATCTAGAACACCTTTCAGGGCAAACCAGGTGGCCCCCACCCATGCACCAGGCCTCTATCCTATCTAATCCTATATAATAAAAAAAATAATATACAAATTGACCATCACTCCAACACACAAGATGGCTGCCCCCATGTGGTCAAAGATGGCTGCCCCCATGTGGACACAAAATAGCTGCCACAAGATGGCCAGCAGGGAGGGCAGTTGGGAGGGACCAGGCCTGCAAGGAAGGGCAGTTGGGAGCAATCAAGCCTGCAGGGGAGGGCAGTTAGGGATGACCAGGCTGGCAGAGGAGGGAAGTTGGGGGCCACCAGGCCTGCAAGGGAGAGCAGTTAGGCATCAATCAGGCTGACAGGGGAGTGGGTAGGGGGTGATCAGGCTGGCAGGCAGAAGTGGTTGGGGGCAATCAGGAAGGCAGGCAGGCGAGCAGTTGGGAGCCAGCAGTCCTGGATTGTGAGAGGATGTCCGACTGCCCATTTAGGCCCGATCCTGCCTGGATTGGGCCTAAACGGGCAGTCGGACATCCCTCGAGGGGTCCCAGATTGGAGAAGGTGCAGGCTGGGCTGAGGGACACACCCCACCCCCCGTGCACGAATTTCATGCACCGGGCCTCTAATGTAATTATATAATGCTTGAATAATTAAAACTGGGAAGTACTTGCATAAAAATAAGCGGACTGATACTAAAACTAAAGGGCCTAGAAACAAAATTTTGAACTTATGTAGATGCTGATGTACACATAGATATATAGGTATAGATATGAAGTTAGCATGCCCAGATAATAAATATATAGACTATTCAATATACGATGTGGAAGAATTGAGTGTACAAGACTAAGTTGTAATATCACCTCTTTGTGTTATTTATAACTTCTGGGTATCTCAAAGACTAAATAGAAAAGAACAAAACCATTAAAAATAATAAGTAATTCTTGCCCTGGTTCTTGTGGTTCAGTAGGTTGGAGTGTCATCCCATAAATTGAAGAGTTGCAGGTTTGATTCCCAGTCAGGGCATATACCTAGGTTGTGAGTTTGATCCCTGAGCAGGTGTGTATGGGAAGGCAACCAATGTTTCTCTCTTACATAAATGTTTCTTTCTCTCTCCCCCCTTGCCCCCAGCCTTGTCCTCTCTCTAAAATCAATAAGCATGTCCTTGGGTGAGGATTAAAAACATTAATAGTAAGTAATTATATAGAATGTATTAGCACACAATTATGTGCAAAAAAGTAATGGAAACATAAGAGATTAATATATTGGGTACATTAAATTTCTGTGTTAAAATTGTAAACTAAACTTTAAAATCAGTACTCTCACTAATGCATAGAGCCTGGAACACTGTTTAGAAGACAAGTGTTCAGTCTTAGGAGTACATTTTAGTTATTTATGACACATCCATATGATGGAGACTTTTTTGCTGCCATTGAAATGATCTTTTAAATGGCTTTTGATTATTTTGAAAATAATTATAATATGATACAAAAACCTGAAGAGATTACAAATGCTTAATTATATGGGAAAATATTTAAAAAAGAAAATAAATGAAATTTTAACAGCAGTTATCTTTGGGTGATTTAAATATTTTGTCTGTGCTTTATTCATTTACAGTATACAATTTTTCAAATCACACTATAGTCAAGGTACATTTTAAGTTTATGAATCAGTAATATGGGTCTCTAATGATAACAAGAAATTTGTGAAGAGAAGATATTTTTAATTAAATGGTTAGAAGGTAGGAAATCTTTATAGAAATTTTCACGTGTAAGTAGCTATAGGGCTTGCAAATGGACTTTTTTTCCTGATAGATAGAAAGGATGAAGGGAAGTTAATGTTAAAAATGTAGTTCGTAGTTCCCTACTGGTGAGAATTAAACCAATAAATCACATGAGATTGTGGGTAATCATTGAAGCTGGCAAGAATAGAGCATATAGTATTAAACTTTAGACCCACATTTACTTCTTGGGTCAAGGTTGACATATCAGGAAATGAAGTCTGGGATATGAGCAGCATGAGAACATGATACATTTTTTGAAGTTAGGGTAAGGGAATATCCATGGAGAAACACTTCCGTTATGTAGTAGAGAGTTCTAGAGAGAGATAAGACTGAAGTTGTCATTAAATGTAGCCAAGTCCTTGATGTGAGGGATTTCAGTTCATTGTTGAGGACACAGATTGCAGAAGCATATGGAAGCAATTAGAGGAAAGTAAATGGAGACTGAGGGTACAGGCTGCTTGTTTGCAGAGCTTGACTAGATAAAAGGAATAATATAGGATGAGATCTAAAAGAGGCAGTGAGGACTCTGGTGTCTCCTTTCAGAGCTGCGGAAATATGAGCAGGAAAGACCAAAGGAGAAGACAAAATTGATGCTTCTCTAGTAGGGGGTAAGGGTGGGAGTACATGAGTGAAAGTAGGGTCTCATTTTGAGCCAATAGCAGGTTCTGCAGCAAGACTGAGAGGTTAGATTTCAGATAAGAAGATAACTTCTCCTCAGCTGAGATTAAGGGGAAGGAAGCTCTGTAGATATAAAAAATCAAGAGACAGGCAGCTGGGATGGGGGAGCAGTGTAATATGTGCGGGCAAGGAGCACTGGATCTGAAGATGAGACTGGCTCTTTATAAATTAGATGCATGACCTGAGGACATGCCCAGTGTTTATTTGGCTTATTAACCTTGCCAAGTCGGCTCTGTTTCTCCTTAAGTGAATGGGGATATGATACATTCCATATAATTTTCTAAATAATATAGTAAAATTCATTAAATTTGGAAAATCTCTTTAAAAGTCAAATGCCTTCTTATAAGTAGATGGTAATTTTTACCATGAAATGTGGTGAGAATAGGGATAAATGAGGGCAGACAAAAGTTATGTTTTCAGAAAAATTCATGATAAATTTCAGTGCAGGGCTTGTGGCCTAAGAGAATGGAAGCTGCTTAGCCAGCTGGTGGCCCTGACAGGAGCTTGTTAAATTTCTCTAACCATTGCCCAACAAGCTTGCTTTCTGAATATGATGCTATTGACAAGTGCCTCACATATTTGAGCTTAAAGCTTTCTTGTACACTATCTTCATTTACCAATGTGGACGATTTTATTGGCCCTTTTCTTTCAAAACCTCTCTGAGGCTTCTCCCATGGTGGCCTTTTAGATTTACAGTGATGGGTACTATGGAAATATTTTAGAATCTAGATGCACAGTGGGTCCGTGGGAACAGAGAGATTCTCACGCACAAAAAAAGCTCCATAAAACATCTACAGCCATTGTCTTAGGTTGCTCAGAGAAAATGCATTCATATTCATAATGTACTGTATAATTATGAGATCCTGATTTTCATATTTCCCAGTGTGCTTTTTCAGCTCTGCTATATTACCAAATTAAAGGAGACAGCACAACTTTACAAAATTAGAATATTCTGTTTTGTATGTTGCAGTTTGGCAGTACTCTATTTTTAATTTGCTCATCATTGATCCTAATAAAGACAAACTGTCACTGTAACCATTGCCTGGAATGCAATACATTAGTTTTATTGTCTCTGTAACAGCTGCTCATGTGTTGCTTCCTCTGTCATTCAATAATGATGTGTCCTTTTCTACATGCAGTGCCAGAAAAGCTGAGAGCTCACAGTACACCTCCCTGTGAACTGGATTCAGTACAGGAAAATCTAATTGAATCTCATCATTGTGTTTTTACTACTTAGTTCAAAAAAAGGGGACGTATAGAAGGAAGTTACTTTATAATATGTGCTGAATAAGTGAAGACTAAATGTTATGTTTTTACATTTTTACTAGCTTTGTACGTTTTGCCTTTCACCTAATCTCTCTTGTCCTGGGTTTCCTCATGTAGAAATTGAGAATGATAGCAACTTCCTTACCTGCCTCTGTGAGGATCAAATGAGCAAACTTTGTTAAACTCATGTCTCCAGCAGAGATTCAAGGCTATCACTTACCTGGGAAATATTTACAACAGTGCCTTAAATCTCAATTAATGCATATGGAGCTTAATATTTCATCTTTCTTATTTGAAACATATTTTGCCAAAAATGTTGCCTGTTTGCATATGTTTGCAGGGGTCTCCTGGGACAGCCTAGGGATCTAGCAGAATCTCAGTTTAGGATGTGATAACAAAGACTGCACCCAAGCTTAGCTACGAAATAGGGCAAAGGAAACACATGATGAGGCCAACAGTATGTTGTTAAAATGGAGCACAAGAGTTGCCTTCTTCCTTGGCCTCCTTTTCCCAAGATTTGTCTGTAATGGTCAAATGTGCTGCTCAAACTTCCTTCTAGGGGGCAACAATGCCTTGGAATTTTGCCAACATTCCCTTGTCTCTCTTTAAACCTAGTTCAGTGACTCAGGTCTTCAAAGAAGGAAATCAAAGGAAATTATTGCATACTGATATTAGCAAAAGGTAATAGTCTACCCAAAGTTGGTAGAATGGGACGGTTATTAGAGACCATCTATAAAGAAAACACCATAAAATGATACAGTTAAGAGAAACTAATATATCATAAAAGACTGTGCAAGAAGTCCTCATTTCACTATTTAATATGTAGAGTTTATTTTTATTATCACACATATTATGTACTTTTTTGCTATTAAAATTAAGGTTACTAGGGATAAATATGTCTTTAAAGAATAAAAATTTGAGACATGGGTTTTTAAATATATGAGATTTAAAATCTGTTGGTGAAAAAAAAAAAAAAAAAAAAAACTTTCCCAAGAAGTGTAAATAAGTTTTAGAGGAAATGCACCTAAGTCTGACTTGGGTTTTGTTGAATTTACTTTGATTTTTTTAGAGATATGTATTGAATTGATTATATTTATTTTGAATGAGGTTATGATTTTAGAAAACAACTCAAAGAACTGAACAGAAATCAGGACACAACTTTTGACTCCTCTACTGGTCCTCTACTATTTGAGATACTAGGCATTAGTAAATCTTGACACCAGATTATACATGAATTTTTATTTTTTATTCCAGCTGGCTACATTCAGTTAAAGTTCTATTTATAAGGACCTTATTAAAATGTTTGGAAAGAATTTTAAAAATATAGTTTTGTATAATGATCTCTTTTATCATTATCTGCTAGAACTTGGTTTCAAACTCTAGGAGTAGGAAGTGAGTACTTTGGCCACAGTGACTCATATGTCTGGGATTACCTGGTAGGAGAAAGATGGTGGCTCCAACAGTTGTTACTAAAAATTAACCCATAACATCTTTCCTTTTCCATCACTATCTGGGTGGAATGAGAAACACTATCACTTTACCTCTTGTTTTCAATCAAATCTTCCCTTCATGGTAATTTGTCCTGAATTTTTATATAATGACTAGAAGCCCAGCACACAAAATGGCGCCACCCCGCCCACCCCCGTGTACCCTGCCATGCTCACAGCCCCACCCACCTGCACGTACCTCACCACACCCACCAACCGCCAGCCTTGCTGCGATCGGAGCCTGTAGGCCGTGGGGGAGGGACCGAGAGGTGCTCCATGCACTTCATGGTGACTGGTTGTTTGGTCATTACGGCATTATGGCCATGGGCTTTTTATAATATAGACTAGAGACCCAGTGTATGAATTCGTGCCCATTGAGAGGAAATTAATTAGAAGAAATATTTTAATACTGCTATTTGCCCTTTCTCTATAATAGAAGTGTCAACCAAATTCACGATCGACAATGACAGATCGAAACACATACGTGCAATTAGCACCAGCGAGAGCTTTATATGTATCGTGCATGTGCAAGTCAACTTAGCTTTTTATAGATATAGAATAAACTTGCATAATTAGACCTGCTTTCTGATTTAACTAAACTTTTTCCAGTCCAGTGAAGCATCCCAACTTCTCTTTCAGATAATATCAGCAATAAATATCAATACAAAGCTGATTATTATTGTAGATCACGCAGGGAGAACAAAGGGTAAAATATTTAACTACAGCAGTGTTTGACTATATTCTGTGCAGTGAGAAAACCTGAAGTCATTTTCAAGGCTCACCATTTCTTACTTCTTTTCAGTCGGGTCAAGTTTCTAAACTTTCTAAATCTCCATTTTCCGGCTAATGAAAAGAAAATAGGATTCCACCAAGTCTCCTATCTACCTACTCCAGGACTTTTGTGAGGATAAAGTGAGATGAGACACGGGAAAACACTTCACAGACATTTGGTTACAGTGTAAAGTGTTTCCACCTGTGTTCCTGGGCTGAAGAAACTCCAAGGAGGCTAGTCGCTAGGAAGAGGAAGCCAGGCGTTGCTATGTGACATCATTAACCTGATGGAGGGAAGGACACTTAGCATATTAGCCTTTTATATATATATATATATATATATATATATATATATATATATATATATATATATATACTAGAGCAGCGGTTGACAACCGGTGGTCCGCGGACCACTGGTGGGTCCATGAGGCTCAAAAAGTTGGGGACTGCTGTACTAGAGGCCTGGTGAACGATATTTGTGCACTGAGGGGGTCCCTCAGCCCAGCCTGTGCCCCCTGGTGGTCATTGCGCATCATAGCAACCTTATCATTCTGCTCTTCAGTCAATTTACATATTAGCCTTTTATTATATAGGATAGATACTTCAGAATTATGATAGGAGTGAGGAGAAGAAAAAAAAGTTTGCCAACAGTTCTAAACTGTTCTGTAATGACCGCACTTATTATAACACTAAAGGCCTGGTGCATGATATTCGTGCATGGAGGGGGGTTCCACTCCAATTGGGGACCCCTTAGAGGATGTCAGACACCCACGGTCAGGCACCCCTCTCACAATCTGGGACCACTGGCTCCTAACCACTCACCTGCCTGCCTGCCTGATTGCCCCTAACCCCTCTGCATGCCTGCCTGATTGCCCCTAACATCTCTGTCTGCCTGCCTGATCGCCCCTAACCTCTCTGCTTGCCTGCCTGATCGCCCCTAACTGCCTCTGCCTGCCTGCCTGATGGAGCTGCCAACTGCTCTCCCCTGCTGGCCTGATCTCACCCCCAACTGCCCTCCTCTGTCGATCAATTTGGTTCTGTTTGGTCAGTTTCTATGCCAGTCAGCGTCAAAAGCTCCGCCTCCTAGGCAGCCATTGGCTCCTTACTTTTACCCAGATTTGGTTCTGATTGGTTGGTTTCTATGCCAGTCAGCATCTCTGGGTCTATCAACTGGGCCTGGTCAGAAAGGCAACACACTGATCAGCAGCCCCATGGAGGCCTGGAGAGAAATTGAGGCCTGGCTGTTGGCCAGGCCGGGAGAGAAAGAAAGGCAAGTTCTGATCAATGGCTGACACAGAGGCTACAGATCAGACCCTGCCTCTCTCTCTGCAGGCCTCTCTCCAGGCCTTATCCGCAGCCCCCTAGGCAGTTAGTGCTGGGTTGGGGCCCCAGCAGCAGCCCCAATCAGTGCCAGGTCGCTACGGCAACCCAGCACTGACTTCAGGTCTGATCAAGCCTTGGGTCCTAACTGTCGTTATGACCCTGGCTTTTTATTATATAGATTAAAGAGAAATCTTGCTTGATTGTCATTATTTTTCAGAATATATGGTACTGACATTTTCCCTTTCCCCAAAGGAGATAAAGTAATAGACCAAATGGGTAAAACTTTTCTCTGAGTTATATATAACTCAATTTTTTTTTAGTAAGTTCTTACTTATCACTCTTAATCATCAAATCTTAGTGCAATGAAAAAAATAGATTGCCACTAATCATATAATGAGATCTAATATTATTTATCTAGAAATATTCACTTTTTAACAGGTTTATTCACTTAACATTTGGCAAAATATGCAATTATTACTGGATGAATTTAAATATCCTTCAAACACACTGTTCTTTTTTTTTCTTTAACATTTCCTTGTCACTCATTTTAAAATATTTTATATGGTATTGATGCAATGGGAGTGACACTTCAAAGATAAATTCAGAAATGCCCCTTTAGGATCAACCATTAGACATGAAATGTGAAATTCTGTCACACTGACATGAATGACTGCTGCTATAATCACTAGCTTCTCTTTTATTAGTTTTTTTTTGTTAATTAAATGTAAAGCCTACCATTGGCCTTATAAAAGTGCTCATCTGTTTTCCTTTAATTTCAAATATATTAAAAGTGAGTTTCTGTGTTAATTAAAATCTTAGAATTTATGGGGGTTTTAATTGCAAAGAACATTTCAGTGGTGAACATGTATATGAGAGGCCCGGTGCACAACATTCTTAGTTCTGTTTGGTAATAAACCTATTATTGAATAATGACAAGACATTTGAAGAAAAACACACCATTAACTGTATTGTCTATGCTTAGCTTGAAACTTGTCTAGATAGAGGAAGATAAGAAGATCTCCTTGGGGAGTTATAAACTTTTACACTGGCATCTGAAAATTTCACTTTTACTTTGAAAATGTGAATGGGTTTAAAAATACTGTAAACATTCAAAAATTATTATCAGGATTAATCAATTTAATGGAAATATTTTGTCATCATACTATGCAACTATAATTTCTTCTATCTTTGAGTAAGATAGTTTATAAGATATAGGGTAAATAATGTCCAAAAAGTCACTGGAAGTATCGCATTTTATTATTTATTATCTTAACCAGAGCCTGTTGAAAAAAAGTAGGTCCCTTTTCTGTGGCGACCTGTAGCACAGGTATTTCCCAACTGGCATCTTTGCATGTTTCTCCTCTGGCACTGGTCGGATTTAGCCTTGTCACACCGGGCTTTTAAGGGGAGCTCTATCTTTGCAGCCCGGGCTATGTGTGACAAGATTAAATTGGCACACTTTACTTCATAGCTCTTGTGTTCCTGGCAGTGCTAGGCTTGCTGATACCTCTGAGAGTAGGCTCAGCTGTCACTCAGTGACCCATTAACACTACTGCTCCATCCTGCAGTGTCATTTTTCTCATTCTCATGGAGATAATGCTCCCTGGAGATCTCCAATACCTGCAGGAATGAAAGAGAACAGCAGAGACAGGCTAACTATCAAAGAGGGAGCAAACATCACAGAAGACCACGAATTCCAACAGCAGAATTTTAAAATGAGTGAAGAAATGAAACCCATTATGATGAGTGGGTTGAGAAGGTGGGAGGAGGATGGAATTTTAAGAGAAATTATAACTTTTTAATAAGCTATTTTATCCTTCCTGCCTAACTATCAAAAGATGTGTCCAAAACAATACTTGCAACTAGATAAAGAGAAAGCAGCTGCTTTGAATATGCCCTAGGGCAATTTGGGTAAGAATTTATTTACAAACAGGGATTTTGTATTTTATTTGTATGTTTATTTACAAATAGGCAGTGGATATAAAACAGTATACATTAAGGTGAATTCCTTAACAGTCTAAATAGAACAGGATCTCCAGTCATGATTGATTTATTCAGGTACAAAATCACCTTCCTAGTAAAAGCATAATATGGAAACAGGATACGTGATCTTTGTAAACCTGGACCGGAGACTTCTTTTGTCCTGTGATTGAACTGTTACCAGTTGCTTAAGCAAACACAGTATTGCTCTCCTTCAGTCCAAACTATATATTGTTGAGTGGGTCACTTTATAAAAAATTACACTTTTTAATGTTTACTATATAAAGAGGCATTAGTAAGAACATGTTTTTAATTTTCCAGACTAATACTGGTACTATTTAGATTGCTATAAAAGCAAAAGACAAAATCACCTGAATCTTGATATTTTCTATGGGAACCTGTTAAAGACATTATAGGAAATGACTAAAAAAAAATTATTTTAAAAAGTAAATTGGTCAGAAATTAGGACTAAAATTGGCTGGAAAGAATTCAGGATTATAAGAAAGATGCCATATAAAAAAAAACTTGTTACATCAATCTGTATCTCAGCCCTGCCTTCAATTTCCCCACACCAAGCAAAGCTTAGTATTGGGTTTAGACTATTATTATTCTCAGGCTGGGGCTTGTACCTGCTTCACTGCCTCCCCAAGTGAAAACAGGAAAAGGATGGATGTGGTGTATTCTGCTGGAGCACCAACTTTTCTTTAAAAAGTGTTTGTTTTTAAGTTAAGTATTTAAACTGCAAATAATCTGTAGATTTTTTTTTTTACATTAAACTACATATGGTATATTTTCAAGTAGGCTAAAACTTTCATGCATATGTTAAGGATTTTTAGAAAGATCTAATAGAACTCCCCATGAGAATATCTTCGGTTTGAACTGTCAGAACTCCGGTGTGCCTTAGGAACTGCGTTTGTTCCTCTCTCCCATTGGTACACGGTCCGGAAGCACTGCTATGCAGCAGTTAGCGGGAAAAGGACTCAGACTATTATGGTGCAGCAATGCCAATGGCCTTAATTAAGATCAGTGTGCAGTTCAGCCCCGTCTTCCAGGATAAGAAACAACCTTTATTCTTAATTTTGCAGTCGGAAGGCCCAGTAACAATCCACCCCTCCAGGCTGGCGGCCAGCGATCGGCCCAGCGCCCATGACGTGGCCTCGGTCACCAGCGAGGCCATTGTGTCGCCATGCGCGATCGCGGAGGAGCGGGCCCGGGCGGTTGGGAGGTGCCCGCCGTGGTCTGCTGACCTCCCTCCATGAGGAAGATGCTCGCTGCGGCTGTGTCCCGCGTGTTGCCCCGGGTCGCCCCGAAGCCCGCCAGCAGAATGCTGGGGGCGGCCGGTAACTCCTCCCATAATGCCACGTTTGACGTGAAGAAATGTGACCTTTATCGGTTGGAGGAAGGTCCCCCTGTGACGGCAGTGCTCACCCGGGAGGAGGGGCTCAAATACTACAAGGCGATGCAGATGGTTCGCCGAATGGAACTGAAGGCAGACCAGCTGTATAAACAGAAATTCATTCGCGGGTTCTGTCACTTGTGCGATGGCCAGGAGGCTTGCTGCGTGGGCCTGGAGGCCGGGATCCATCCCACCGACCACGTCATCACGTCGTACCGGGCTCACGGCTTGTGCTACACCCGGGGGCTCTCCGTGCGGTCCATTCTGACAGAGCTGACGGGGCGCAGGGGAGGCTGTGCCAAAGGAAAAGGCGGATCCATGCATATGTACGCCAAGTGCTTCTACGGGGGCAACGGCATCGTGGGCGCTCAGGGACCCCTGGGAGCCGGGATTGCCCTGGCCTGCAAATACAAGGGAAGCAACGAGATCTGCCTGACCCTGTACGGGGATGGCGCTGCCAACCAGGGTCAGATCGCCGAAGCTTTCAACATGGCAAGCTTGTGGAAACTGCCGTGCGTGTTCATCTGTGAGAATAACCTCTATGGCATGGGAACAGCCGCCCAGAGAGCAGCCGCCAGCACTGACTACTACAAGAGGGGCCATTTCATCCCCGGGCTGAGGGTGGATGGAATGGATGTGCTCTGCGTGCGGGAGGCAACGAAGTTTGCAGCTGAGCACTGCAGGTCTGGAAAGGGGCCCATGGTGATGGAGCTGCAGACGTACCGCTATCACGGGCACAGTATGAGTGACCCCGGCGTCAGTTACCGCACGCGCAAGGAAGTCCAGGACGTGCGCAGCAAGAGCGATCCCATCATGCTTCTCCGGGACAGAATGGTCGACAGCCAGCTGGCCAGTGTCGAGGAGCTGAAGGAAATTGATGTGGACGTCAGGAAAGAAATTGAGGATGCGGCCCAGTTTGCTACAAGTGATCCTGAACCAGCTCTGGAAGAAATAGCCCATCATATCTACAGCGATAATCCACCGTTTGAAGTGCGTGGCGCCAATCAGTGGATCAAGTTTAAGTCCGTCAGTTAAAGGGAGACTGTGAATTTATTTTTAGTCCTTCAAGGGGACATTCATGGTCAACTTGAAGAATATGTGTGCCCAATTTTGTTAAGGAAGAATAAATAAAATCCAGAAAACAAACGTCTTGTGTGTTTTATGGAAAGAAATTGAGATCTTAAGAATCTATTCTAGGAGATTAAGAGAGAGCAGTGGAAAATGTACACTCAATGAAAAGGGATATTTCATTCAATTGTACATGGTTGCATTAAAAGACACTGTGAAGCTAATCATTTAGTAATTTAAACGATACACTGGAGCGCGTTAAAATTTTCAAGAGCTTCTTGGAGCACACATTGGTTCGAACCAAGCAGTGCCAAACCAGAGGTATACAGAAGCCATCCTCCCACAGGAGCTAGGGGAGAGGGTCTTCTAAAGAAGCAAAACAAGGAAGTCCCTTATTGGTCACAGCTTAAGCATTGTCTTATTTAGAAAAGCCTAGTTGCCCAGGGTTTCTGATTGGTTGTTCCCGAGTTTCATTTTCTCAGGTTTTAGTGCATTGACTCTGGCTTAGATTTTGGTTTGATTACAAAGGCTACTGAGGCATTAAGGCCACCTTAGTCTGATGGCCACTGTGTCTAATTATTTATACAGTGTGGATATCTTAAAAGAGTATTTAAAATTTATAGAAGTCTATAATAGGAAAAATAGAAAAACACACAAGTATTTAACTTCCCAATACTTGTTTGTTGTAATAATTCTATTTGATTTAGCTTTATGTTATTTTAGTAAATACTCTTATTCAAAGGAAAAAAATGTTCTCCACCCTGTCAGGGGTTTGTGAGTAAAATCACTATCCTGAGGTAGAGAGGTAATTTCAAGCCACACCAAGGAATCAGGACAATTTATTGCTATGCATCTTACAATCGTTTACTTGCATTAACCATTAATACTACCTACTATAATAGCATGCCTGTGAGCATACACATGCATGCATATTCAATATTAATGTTGCAGCCAGTTAACAGACTATTTTCCAATAAAACATGATATATACAGGACAGAAGGACATAAGAGATGGACATTTTTCATGGTGTACTTTATTGCAATATTTTTTAGTATAACAACTTAAAGGGAAAATATAAAGTAAAATCTAGGGTGAGGGATGGAACTGCATTTTGCTTTAACCTTCAAGTTAAAGCTACTCTATGTTATAGTCCATGTATACTATTATTTGTTGCATAAAAAACTATCTTGGTAAATTTCAGACTGAAAAATGAATGAGCAGACATGGTGACATCAAAGAAACTGAGCAGAGGAGGTGATGTTGATAAAAAGTTGGAAATAAAATCTGCGTTGGCAAGAACTGAACATTCACAGATCACGTTTTTCAAAGGAAAATCTCACTCAGAATGAATAAGTGTGATTTTCTCTATAGGGCAATACCATGTCAATTAGCAAGTCACGACTTTGTGAAAACTTTTTTTATGGTTATATTTGACTAATGACCTAAAAACCTATTGAGCATGAAGTTTGGCATATCTTCCTCCTCTGAGATAGACTTACTAAAGTTGGAAGTCAAAATTTGCCTGTGATTTAAGAAACAGTTTACAGAAAACACCAAAAACTCAGTTTTTAAAGGTTAAATCCCATCACTAGTAAAAACAGTTGTAACTATTCATGGTGATGAATGATAACAACTTATTTTAGTGATCATTTTGTAATATACACATATAGCAAGTTGCTATGTTCACCTTTAATATTACATTATATATTAATTTTATTTTAAAAAGTTAAAACTTTTCTTTATTGTATCAACTTCCACAAATGAAGGCTAGATACTTTTTAACAGAAAACCAAATTTTAGAATTCTGTGAGTGCATGAGCATGTATGTACACATATGTACAGGCTTAATCTCCATACCTTTCCCCAAACAGGTTTAAGCAAGTAAGATAACCGTAACATTCTGAAGTGACAAAACAGAGATAAGCATTAGGTTTGTTTATAAATCAGAGATGTTACTAATGTGTTTTGATGAATAATATTTAGCTTTGAGTTACCCAGATTGGATTCTTTACATAGAAACAAAGCATTTCATTGTAGTCAAAATAATCTCATTCTTTGACAAAGATTCTTCTACATTTTATTTGTTTGGGCATATATTTTCATAAACCTGCAAGTGGAAGATAAGCTGTTAATTAAAGCTATTTTCTCTACAGAAATCATTTAAAAAGTTTGTTTATATCATGGATTCTTTTAATATCAGTAAAATTTAAGATGTAAATAATTGATTACAAATGAAACCATCACTAAACCAAGATGCACAGATAATTCATTTCAGGAAAAAAAAAATTTAATTTTACCAAATTAGAGAAATAAAGTATACTTGTCACAATCTATAATAATAAAAGTGTAATATGCTAATTAGACTGGACGACCTTCTGGACGACCTTCCAGACAAAGCCGCAGAGGTAGAGCTGAGGCAGAGGCCAAGCCCCTTGCATGAATTTCTTGTATCGGGCCTCTAGTATACATTATAAAATCCCATTAAAGCATGGAGTTTTCAATATTAAATGATGTCCAGGCTTTTGTGTGTACATTTAGAAAGTACAGTCTTATTGCTGGTTGTACACAATTCTGTAATGATGCAAAACAAAACAAATAAAAACCGAAAGAAGCAAGTACCGAAACAAAAACCCTGTTGTTTTTTTCCACTTAGAACAATGTTACTAACAATGTATCAAGCTGTAATTTAAAGAGGTATAGAAATGCAGCAGTTGACTATTTCCTGCCTAACTACTGTGCTACTCAGTCTATTTTATCCACATATTAGTAGACCTAATAAGTCATGATGATCATAAGAATTCCACTGCTGCAACAATGCTAGGCGGTCTAAGAGAAAGAAGAGTTCTTATTACACTAATTTTTGTGAAACTCTGTAAAGGTAAAGGATTGTGTGCATATCTGTAATGGAATGAGAAAGGAAGAAGGTTAAGAAATTGTCCAAAGGGACTACTTAGATACATTAGAATTATGTTTATTTTTAAAATAGATTTGTCAGCCAATTTGGTGCACAAAAACAGAGCAGATGGTGAAAATTAACCTAACTTATTTGTGATAGAGAGCTAGTTTTAAAAATTGATATATAAATCACGTTACCATAAAATTTATCTTTTAATAGTGTACAATTTAGTAGATATTCGTGTCCACAATATTGTGTAACCATTTTTGCTGATTTTAGAACATTTTCATCACCCCAAAGAGAAAACTCTTATCATCAGTCACTTTAAATTTCCCCTATCTCTCCATCTTCTGGAAAATATGACTCTATTTTCTGTCTCTGAATCTGCCTATTTTGGAAATTTCACATAAATCATATATGTGCTCTTCATGTCTGTCTTCTTTCACTTAGATGTTTTCAAGTTTTGCTGTAAGATACTTCAGTGTTATATTCTTTTTTTGTGGCTGAAGAACACTCCATTTTATTTAACCATTTATTAGTTGATGGATATTTGGACCTTTTCCAATTTTTGGCTACTAAAAATAATAAAAGCTAGTATTGATAAGAAAAGGTTCAGTCCTTTGCTTATAAACACAAAGATAAAAGAAATTTTAAAGGTACTAGGCAAAGGTAAGGCAATAGAATTTCTTTTTTTTTAAAGGCTTTTTATTTATTTTTAAAATTTATTTATTTTTAACCTATTTTTATTGATTTCAGAGAGGAAGAGAGAAAGAGATATAGAAACATCAATGATGAGAGAGAATCATTGATAGGCTGCCTCCTGAATGCCCCCATTGGAGATCGAGCCCGCAACCTGGGCATGTGCCCTTGAGCAGAATCGAACCTGGGACCCCCAGGGACCCTTCAGTAGTCAAGCTGACGCTCTATCCACTAAGCCAAACTGGCTAGGACTGCAATAGAATTTCTTATAATACAATCTAAATTAGATAAAACAACTTGAAGACAAGTGTTAAAATATTCTACTGTTCTAATTGAATTTTGATTTTTAATAGACTTTAATTTTTAGAACAATTTTATTTTTATCAAAAAAATGGGAACCCATGAACAGACTTCCTATATGCCATGCACCCAGGCTCCCTGATTATTAGCATCTTAGAGTTCCGTGTTTCCCCAAAAATAAGACAGTGTCTTATATTATTTTTGCCCCCAAAGACACGCTAGGTCTTATTTTCAGGGGATGTCTTATTTTTCGGTACACATTTATTATTAAATGAAAATAAAGGAAATTTATTACCTGTATACGGTACGTTAGTACGGTAGTTGTCAACACAAACCAGACAAACTGTGAATCCTACAGTATCAAGAATTTACTCATTTATTCAATGACAATCATGTCATCATCTTCTGGAACATCATCATAACAATCCAATTCCTGAATTTCCTGGTGAATTTCTTGTGACTCCATTTCTTTCAGAATCAGTGGACCAAATCTCTCATGTTTAGCAATAGCACTGTCTTTAAATGAGTACTTCTTGTCAAGGTAGCCTGCTCGCAGTGCATTTGCAATGCAACTGTCAGTGATTTTCTCCCATGAATTCTTCACCCAAGTCACAACTTCTTGCAGTTTAGGTTTCACAAATTTTCCACGCTGATTTCTCTCCATTCTATTTTCAATGTAGTCATTAATTTCCATGCGCAAATTGTCTTTGAATGGTTTGTTTATTGCAATATCAAGAGTCTGGAGATAGGCCGTCATTCCTGTGGAAATCATTATCTGATCTATTTTTCTTTCGTAAAGAAATGTCTTCATGTCTTTAGCGTGGTGAGTGCTGGCTGCATCCCAGACTAGCAGGCCTCTTTGGCTCCCTCGCATAACAAGCGGCAGCATTAAATCGACCCACTTCCTTATAACTGCTTGTGTGGCCCAGGCTTTTTCAGTTTCAAGAGTAAAAACGCCCAAAACACGTTCAATCTTTTCCTTCTTGACCTTAGAAATGATTAAAGGTGGGATTTTAGTGCCATCCAGACGAATTGCCAAAATACAGGAAACACGTGCACTTTCGTAAGCAGTGGAGGGAATGTACGCTAAGGAGGCACCCTGCTGTTCAATTGTTGTTTGAGATGATTGGCCCATAAACACTGCAGTTTCATCCATAGCAATCATGTTGGAAAGATTGTATTTAGAGAAGTCAGCATCATCAATAAAGGACTTGAATGCAAGTGCTCGCTTAATAACTTGAGTATCTTCCAACCTAAACAATGTTGTAGATCTTCTTAAAGACAGTTCACTTCGCTGAAGGAAATTATCCAGCCAGTGTTGTGATGCTTTGAAGTCTTCGGGGGCTATGTCAAACTGTGGTGCCATTGCAAGGGCAAATTCTTGAATCTGAGCCCTATTCACAACCAAAGCCTTTGCTCTCCTGTCAACAACCCATTCACAGATCAGGTCTTCCAGCTTGGAAAATAATGGTTGCCGACCTGATCCACACTTGCACTTTTTAGCATTTCCCTTGTCCACTTGTTCAATGAGGTTACCATACTCTGCTCGCCATTTTCGGACCAATCAGATACTCAACATCTTGTCTTTGCAGAAAGCAGTAAGATTTGGCCCCAAGAGTCTTCCACGATTCCTTTCTTGTACTCCACGGAGTAGCTTTTTCTTTTTGCGCTCATTTCTAGGGGTAAAAAAAAAAGGAATTGGGCTATCAAGGTGGGGGGAGGGGGATCACTCAAAATGACACAGGGGGGATGAGAGGGGGGAATCAAAATGGCACAGGAGAATCAGAGGGGGGATTACCATTTTAGTAACCCCTTTTGATCCTCCTGTGTCATTTTGATTGTCCCCTCTGATTCTCCTTTGTCATTTTGATTGTCCCCTCTGATCCTCCTGTGTCATTTTGATTGCCCCCTCTGATCCTCCTGTGTCATTTTATGTGATCCCCCTCCCCCCACCCCTGTGCCACTGAACACCTTCACCAGTCATCCCCCCTACCCCTTTATCAGATATTTACCCCCTGGGGCCTGCCTGGGGACTGTCACTGGGCTTGTGGGGGCCTGGATCTGGGCTGGAGCAGGGTCTGCCACTGACTGAGAACCTTCAGTCATCATGAAGGCGGCCGCGAGCATCAGGTAGTGTCACCAGAGACAGACCAGCACTCACCACCTTCGCCGCGTCCCATCCGCTCTAATCCTCCTGTTCTTCTACACGCATCTGCGAAAGTCTCCTCCTCTCTCCCGCCCCACGCTCACTCCGACCTTCGCTCCACCTCCACACAGCAGTGACTTCAGGACTCCGCGTAACGTCACTGGTTGTTAGACCCCAGTCGGGGCGGCCCTAGTGACCAGTTTATGGTAAATTAATTTTCATTCTGAGACAGAGCATGGGGGCCTTATTTTCAGGGGATGCCTTATATTTCACTCAGAAGGAAACCTATAAGTAGGTCTTATTTTAGGAGGATGTTTTATTTTCGGGGAAACATGGTAGTATGTGGGAAGGAAGGAATAATCCCAGCTGACCTAGGTTGCTAAATCTATGCACCTCCCAAGGAAGGCCTGTCTTCACACTCCAGGGAGATGATTTCTGAACTCTTGGAGTATTCTGCCCAATGAGAGTGTTTCTGTATGCCTGAGGCTTGAGCCATGCTGTACTAATTTGTCCAGAGAAGTTTATCTTATGTTCCCATGTTACCCCACTCAGAGGAGATATCTGGAAGCCTGATTTTTCTTGGACTTTTCTCCATGAGTCTTTACCCTTCGCTGATTTTGCTCTCTCTCTTTTTACTGTAACGACCATAAGCATTACAACAACAAAATTCAAGTTTCTTAATTTTATAGAACAATGACATATGTAAAAGAGGAGTCCTAGAAATATTAAATGACTAATTCAGGCTCACACAGTGAGTAGTAATAACAGCTATTAATCATAGCTACTGTTCTTTTCTGCTAGTGCTTTTGAGTGTGAGACAATATAGCTTAGTACTTAATATACATCATTTTATACAATATTTGAAATAGCCACATAATATAAGCTTCTTAATCTTCACTTTACAAAAGAGGAAATTGAGGCTCCAGTACATTGTTTAAGATTGCATAATTTATAAATGGTAGAGCTAAGTTTCAAAGCCAGGCAACAAAGTCCATATTTTGAAAATTGCTTTTTATTGTATTACTTTCTTATCATTGCTTCTTGTAACACTCAACCATGTAATAGGTGACAAAGTATGTTAAGAAATGAATGAATGGAATTGAACTAGAACCAAGGAATTTTATCAATTACTTCAGTATGAACTGAATTCAGATTTTCAGGCTCCGAATAGAAACACAAACTAAAATTGAGAGAAAAATGGACAGAGTATAGGGAGTACCTGAGATGAAAGACAGCCACAAATTCTGTGATACTCCTTCCACTGAGAGTGGGATTGATGTTCCTTCCCTTTGAACCTGGTGGGCCTGTGTCTCCTATGATCATTAGAAGGCAGCAGATACGATGTTGTGCAGTTGCAGGACCCAAGACATAAGAAAAAGGCAGGTTTTGCTTCATGTGTCTTGGATCCTGATCTCTGGGAGTTGTGATTCTCCATTTGAGAAGTTCAAGTACATCAAGAACCCCCTGCTAGAGAGTATATGGTGACCAGTTCCAGCTGACTCAGTCTTCCAGCCTAAACGGCAAAGACAATGGATGTGTGAGTGAAGGCCATCTTGGGCCCTCCAGAAAGCCTATTGCTCACTGAAAGCCAGCAAGGGACCACAATGTCTTGAGGAAAAGAGGAGTCACTAGCCAAACTGCCCAGATTCTCCGTGTAAAAATCACAAGAAAAACAAAATGGTGGGATTTAAGAATCTAATTGTTGAGGTACTTTGTTACATAGCAATAGATAATGAGAACAGGAAGTGGCATTAAGCTTAACAGAAATGGGAATTACATTCTAGGCCAACACTGTCAGAACAGGTGAAGTCTAGTAAACCAAGTCAGAAGCAGAAAGCTTATATTAATGCAAAGGTTCACAATTTAGAAATTTCAAGGGGGAAGAAATGAGTCTTCAATTAAAATAAGAAAGCCCATGAATAAAACTACCACTGTTCAATATATATTTTTCCACCATCTTAAGCTGGTTTTCATATTAACTTAAGTACCTTAAACATTAGGTATTCAGGTTTTTATAGTAAAATGTTGTCAACCATAGATCAAGAAATATACTGCAGATTATATCTGCAATTTTCCCGGCAGAGGCTTTTCTCTAGTCCAGTTGGAAGTTTTCTTTGGATTGGTGAATATCAGGCTTTGCTGAGTTGAAGCCAGCACTTGAAATGCTAAGGCTGTATGCGATCTCCTTGGGAGATCACAGCTCTTCGTGAGAAGTCTACCCAAGTAGTAAAGAAGAACCTACACAGCCAAGCACTCAGTTAACAAAACCTGAGAGGCAAAGCTGGAATGAAGTCAGGAACTGAGCCAAATTGGTGGCTATAGATAGTAAAGAGACAAAAGATGGAACCAGAGGCCAAGAGAATAAGGTGGAAATTATCCTATATCATAAAAGCCTAGGTGGTGTCACACCCTCACGCAATGCCCTCATGTGATGTCGTCACAAGATGGCTGCCACAAGATGGCCCCACACACAGCAAAGACAGGGCCTGGCGGTCACTCCATGTGTGTGAGGCCTGGGGGTCCCGCAGCTCTGCGTGGTGCGGAGGAGGCTGGTCTCAGAGTCTCTGTCACCTCACATGGAGGAGGCAGGTCCCGGTGGAGGAGGCAGGTCATGGCAGGAGAGGGCAGTTATGGGAGATCAGGCTGGCAGGGGAAGGCAGTTGTGGGCGATCAGGCCTCAGCAGGGGAAGGCAGTTGTGGGCGATCAGGCTGGCAGGGGAGGGCGGTTGTGGGTGATCAGGCTGGTAGGGGAGGGCAGTTGGGGACGATCAGCCTGGCAGGGGAGCAGTTAGGGGGCTATCAGGCTGGCAGGCAGAAGTGGTTGGAAACAATCAGGTAGGTGAATGGTTAGGAGCCAGCAGTCCTGGATTGTGAGATCAGGCCTAACCCGGCAGTCGGACATCCCCCAAGGGGTCCCAGGTTGGAAAGGGTGCTGGCCGGGCTGAGGAACCCCCACCCCCCTGTGCATGAATTTTGTGCACCGGGCCTCTAGTAACAAATAAGGACAAAGGGAACTAGAAATAGTAGGTTGGCATGTTAGTGACCTTTGTGTTATCACAGAAGTCAATACCTATTGGATGAATTGAATCAGTGATATCTCATGTATTGACAGTCTCTACTTTAGAACCTAATATTTCCTATCAGTACAATTTGATTTTAAAGCAATCCAGCACTTATGTGACATGGAAATAAATTAGAGCCTGGACTTTTGGTGTTATTTAAACCTGGGTTCAAATCATAGCCCTGTCATCTTGGGGAAATGGAACTGTGAGAAAATGACTTAACTTTTACAACAGTCATATGCATCGGGTTGATGATCGCCCATCTGGTTGATGCATATGACTGTTGTAAAAGTTAAATGGAGTTATTGTAGCTTAGTTCTAGGTACACCCAAGATAATCAATAAATGGAAATTTCTGATACATGGGAAGAGAGAGCTATTCACTGAGAAAGACAAAATTTTGAAGAGACCACTGTTCCTCATATGAAAGCAATAAAAAATATTCAATTTTATGTAAATAGCTAGGTGCAAGGATTACAGTGGTCATAAGTACATTGTGAGATCAGGCCTAACCCAGCAGTTGGACATCCCCTGAGGGGTCTCATACTCTTGAGAGGGTATGGAAAAATAAAAGGTGGCTGAATTTGTGAAAATGTATTCCACATGCAGCCTCATATATCCAGCATTAGACACAGAAAATAATGATGAAAGACAAGCATGTTTGGACAGTAATGGAACTCCCCAGGTTGCAACCAAAATTTATTCAGAATTGATCTACAAACTAAAGTAAAGAATGTAGAAATTGTTTAGATCTTACTGTGGTAGAATTAGGGCTGAGAAAAACAAGATTTTGCCATTCTATTATAATATAGACTAGAGGCTCAGTGCACGAAATTCGTGCATGGGCGTGTGTGTCCCTCAGCGCAGCCTGCACCCTCTCCAATCTGGGACCCCTTGAGGGATGTCCAACTGCCCGTTTAGGACCGATCCAGGTAGGATTGGGCCTAAATGGTCAGTTGGACATCCCTCTCACAATCCAGGACTGCTGGCTCCCAACTGCTCACCTGCCTGCCTTCCTGATTGGCCCTAACCACTTCTGCCTGCCAGCCTGATCACCCCCTAACCACTCCCCTGCCAGCCTGATTGATGCCTAACTGCTCCTCTGCCAGCCTGTTTGCCCTTAACTGACCTCCCCTGCAGGCCTGGTCCCCCCAACTGCTCTCCCTTGCAGCCCTGGTCCCCCCAACTGCTCTCCCCTGCAGGCCTGGTTCCCCCCAACTGCCCTTCCCTGCAGGCCCGGTTGCCCCCAACTTCCCTCCTCTGCTGGCCTGGTTCCCCCTAACTGCCCTCCCCTGCAGGCTTGATCGCCCCCAACTGCCCTCCCTTGCAGACCTGGTCCCTCTCAACTTCCCTCCCTGGCTGGCCATCTTGTGGTGGCCATCTTGTGTCCACATGGGGGCAGGATCTTTGACCACATGGGGGCAGCCATCTTGTGTGTTGGAGTGATGGTTAATTTGCATATTACTCTTTTATTAGATAGGATGACTGTAGATATTCTTAATTCCAGCAATTCGTTCAAAATTAGCCCCACTTCTCTTATTGTAGATTTCTTTTTTAAAGATTGCTCCCAAATATTAATAAAAGCAATGGTCTGATCAAGCTTGAAACAAAAATTCAAACCCAAACTCTCCGTTCACTCAGTATTATAATTCTGTCTCATTGACTTAAGTCATATTTGTCTGATTCATGAGGTTGATCTATGCAGCAAAGAGCAAAGATAAGAGGTCTCTGTACTGGAATTTGATAAAGAGAGATGGAAATTTTCTGTTGAGGTTATGCACAGAAAAGAACACAATCAAATTAGGAAACACTGAAGAGCAACAAAGACAGTTCATACAATACTTTCCTTTTGACAAGCCAATAAATACTCAAGCTGAATAATTTACCAAAAGAAAAAGAACCCCCTCAAACCTCATGACCTTTGGAACAATGAGCAGGAGTTCAATTTTCCACAACTGTTCTATTAGAAGGCAGCTTTGCAGGCTGTGTGTTATTTCAGCAGTCATACGTTAGAATTATTAAAGAGGGAGATCACTGCCATTGTCGTTTCTGTGTCCTGCTATAGTTTATTGCTTCTTTTTTTTAAAAAACCTGCTGTCACATGAAGTAGCACTTTGCCAAAAAAAAGAAGGATAAAGTAGGAGGAAGCAATTATTTTAATAATATTTCTGGCGAGTTTGAGCTATTAGATTTCAGTGGAACACTTTATCTGCACATTACTAGAGTGATACTGTCACTTTAGAAAGTACTATATAATTTGCTTCCATTAGAGACTCAGGGTAACTTGCCAACAGTACCCAGAGAATTTCTCCATCACCACCCACATGGTCTGCAGTGCTGCAGAGTGCGCAGCTCATCACTTTTTGGGGGTATATCTAGGTTCCAAGAATTGAAGAGCTTTCTCATTCACTGGTGTCTTGTAAATTTCTACAGCTGCCCTCAGACAAAAGCTATGGAAGTCATATAGAATATCACATACTATATTTTGAAACCAAAGAACTACAATTTACTACCAGAATGAAAGCATATTATGAACTCAGTTCTTGGAGAGGTAGCACATTTCTTGTGATTTAAATTTTCTTAAAATTCCTTTGTCAGTTCTTTATCTTTTTTTTTTTAAATATATTTTATTGATTTTTTACAGAGAGGAAGGGAAAGGGATAGAGAGTTAGAAACATCAATGAGAGAGAAACATCGATCAGCTGCCTCCTGCACACTCCCTACTGGGGATGTGCCCGCAACCAAGGTACATGCCCTTGACCGGAATCGAACCTGGGACCCTTCAGTCCGCAGGCCGACGCTTAATCCACTGAGCCAAACCGGTTAGGGCTTTCTTTTAGTCATGATTTTTATTCAGTGATTTCTGAAACTTACTAAGCATTGCTCTTATTGCATTACACAGGTTATCAGTGAAAAATTTAAATGTCACCAAGCCTATAAATTGAGTTTACTGCCTATGTAGTGTAGGGATTAGTTGCAAAGAGTAGTGTGACTTGCCTATCCATATCATCCGGTCTACTTATTCACTTTGTACTATCCCATTTTCTAATAACCCTATCACATTCAATTTTGTCAAAATTTAGTATAAAACAACATATGTGATGAAAATTTTATTAGTGGGAAACCTTTCAAATCTCTAAAATCTATGAGCCTTACATATATTAGCTAATTTAGGAAGAAATTTGTCATATGTACAATAAGCTTTACATGTGTGTAAATGTTTCCTTTGAGAATAAATTTGATCTTTTTATTCCTTAATAAGCACTTCATTTTTGTGTTAACCAAAAATATTAAGGAGCAGGTGGTAACATTCTGTCAAGTGAAATGAGCAACAGTGGAAACACTATATTTATTAACATCATTCCTAAATATTCTCTAATAAACAGCATTAAACTACTTACTATTCACCATGAGAGTATAAAAAGTGCATTGGAGCTTCAAAATCAATGACATGTTGCCCTCTATCCAATGCTTCTCTTTGGCAAAGAGAAAAGAATCCACTTCTCAAACTCAGCATGCCATTTTTTAATTCACACTTAAATTTCCACTTGAGGAGGCAAGCCAAAACAAACTCGTCCTCCCTGAGATGCACCCTGGGAATAAGTGCCCTCCCAACTTTAATAATTATCTGACAACAGTCTTTCTCCCACTCCCCTTTTCCATCTGAATAGCAGTTGCTTATTAAGACCTAGTTGTTTTCTACTCCTCTATTTGCATAATTCACAGATGTCAACCTGCTGGCTCTCTTTGTCCCATAGAATGATAGTCTTTGTTTGCTGAGTAAATTGTTCTCTCTTCGCAGCTAAAATGAGGGATATACTGTGTAAAAGTTGTAAGATGAAACAACTGTCAGCATTTAAATCGATAGATATTACATGTGTTAATTAATCATGTCCTGCTTCAAGACTTGCTCTTCTTGTATAAAATAAATTATGTGCATGCCTGAAAAACAGTATGTGTATGTAGGAAATCTTTATTTAAACATAGGAGAGGTTAAAGATATCTAAATAGCTGTTACTGTCACATGATTCTTTATGTACTATCCTTAAAAACATATTACAGTACTGTACATGGAAGTGTAATATTACTTAGTTACCAGAGCTTGGTAATAAAAATGAGAAATTATGGCTTCAAACCCACTCACAATAACATCTCAACACTTTAAATAAAGTGTTTTCTCCAATTAATATTCTATGCAACTTATCCTAACTCTGCAAATATCACATATTTTTAATATAAATGTTTCAGCATTTTCTTTATCTAAATTAGTTAAGAAGGCATTTTTCAGAAGAAATTGATACACAAGGTTATAGTAGTATAAATAAAAGAGGCACATGTTTGAATCAATAGGGTCTGAAAGACAATAAATATAATTGTGTTGTACAGTGGTAGCAGAATTAAGTGAAAAACACTTCCGATCAGGATATTTATCTACAATAGCATTTGGGAAGCAAAATATTTGGGCTCCAATAACATGTAGTAAAATTAGGTTTACAAATATCTAATTCAATTGGGATCTTTCTGGAGTTTTATTGCATTAAAACTTTTCTCTGTTCTTTTAAAATGGTCATATTTACTGTAGATTGGTTCATCCAGCAGTTAAGTGCAGGCAAAATTCATTGCATTTGCTTATCTTTATTGCAATTTTGGATGAGGATTCTTGGCAGTGTAAGTTGATGTTAACAACCATATATCACAGCATAATTTTGTAAATATCCTATCTAATAAAAGAGTAATATGCAAATTGACCGTACCTCCGCTACACCCACAAGCCACCCCCACCAGCCAATCAGGAGTGAGTATGCAAATTAACCCAACCAAGATGGCTGCAGCCACAGAGTGAGCAGGAGGCTTGGATTTCCCCGGCAATGGAGGAAGCCAAGCTTCCCGCACACCCTGGCCAGCACTGAACTCCACTAAAGGCTCCAAAGTTTCAATTATAGAAGATAAATAAATCCCAACAAAAATGGCGGCAGCCACAGAGTGAGCAGGAGGCTTGGGTTTCCCCGGCGATGGAGGAAGCCAAGCTTCCTGGCCTGCCCTGGCCTTCCCTGGTCTTTACAAAGTTTCAATTATAGAAGATAAATAAATCCTAGATACCAGGGCCTCTGCTTGGGTCGCCAGGGGGCGTGGCTGGCCTGCAAACCACCACAGGCCCCTCGCCCAGGCTGCTCCATGCCCCAAGGGAACCCCCAACCTGATCCAGGACACCCTTCAGGGCAAACCAGCCGGCCCCCACCCGTGCACCAGGCCTCTATCCTATCTAATAAAAGAGTAATATGCAAATTGACCATCACTCCAACACACAAGATGGCTGCCCCCATGTGGACACAAGATGGCCACCACAAGATGGCCAGCCGGGGAGGGCAGTTGAGAGGGACCTGGTCTGCAAGGGAGAGCTGTTGTGGGCAATCAGGCCAGCAGGGGAGGGCAGTTGGAAGGGACCAGGCCTGCAAGGGAAGGCAGTTGGTGGCCATCAAGCCTGCAGGGGAGGGCAGTTAGGGGTGACCAGGCCTGTAGGGGAGGTCAGTTAGGGGCAATCAGGCTGCCAGGGGAGCAGTTAGGCATCAATCACGCTGACAGGGGAGTGGGTAGGGGTGATCAGGCTGGCAGGCAGAAGCGGTTAGGGGCAATCAGGAAGGCAGGCAGGTGAGCAGTTGGGAGCCAGCAGTCCTGGATTGTGAGAGGGAGCCAGCAATCCTGGATTGTTTAAACGTGCAGTCGGACATCCCTCGAGGGGTCCCAGATTGGAGAGGGTGTAGGCTGTGTTGAGGGACACACCCCCTTGTATACAAATTTCAATGCACCGAGCCTCTAGTAATTAAATAATAGTGAACATAAATTCTTAATGTAGAGTCAGCTTCTTTGGCCAGGATTCAGAATCAGCTTAATTTATTTTTTAGAAAAAATCATTTTTTTTTAAAGTTCAGAAAATTTGACTTGAATTTCTATCTTAAAATATGGGGTCTTTGATGGTAAAAACATGCAATCAATTTTATGGTTTCCATTTTTCGTATGCAAGATGCCATTTACAGGATGCAAGCTAATCACTATGTAGCATTATCTTTTCATTTTATACATGCCAGTTTCTTATATGTCCAAATAAAACAGAAACTCAATTATGATTGTGCAGGATTGTACTATCTGTGCTTCACCAAGAAAATTTCCCTGATATCTGTCCTATGATTAGCCAGTTATGATTTGCATGAACTTCTAGGGTCTTGTACTGAACATTCTACAATCTACTGGAAGGCATGTAGTATTTGAACCAAAGTATCTGAGGTAATTGTAGAAAGAAATGAGAAAAGTTATACACTTCCTAATGGACACAGGGTAAAAAATGCAGTTGGTTAGACTATATCTAATCTCTGCTTTCCTCAATTTAACTACGAATGAACCAAATTTAATTATAATAAATGTTATGTGAAAACCAAACATAGCAAGCTTGCTCATTATCCTCAGCACAGAACTCATGGTAAATGTTCCATAAATAAAGAAAATATATATTTTTACTAAAATAGGGAGAAAAATTGAATATGTAGGTTAGAAAAAAGAGAAAATGAGAAGTTACTTTTAAGGAAAACCAGCTTTCTCCATCTGGCTTTTCCTGAAGAGGTACTGAGAATAGATTTCTTGCCCCTTTCTTTTCTGGTAAAGATGCATATAACTCAAAGATAGATAAAATCAAAGAAAAGGGTGCCTAAGACTATTTTATTTTAACCATTGTTAGTATGTAATAGTAGCAGAGGCAACTTGGCAAGCCATATGCTAGTAAATGATATATGGAAAGTCATAAAGCCTTTCAGACATAAGTGTTTTTGTTTTTTTTTAACTATCCCTCCTTTTTAATAGCTATCATTGGTACTAGATGTTATTGATTTAAATTAGATGTCCCTTCATACTTATATGACCAAATGATTGAGTAAATAAATAAACAAGAAAACAAAAATAATGAACAAATCTCCCATGCAGAAGATTTTCAAATAATTTCTGTACGTACTCTGCTATCAAGTAGGTGAAGCATAACTTCCAACTCTTTAAACGTGGGCTGTGCATAGTGGCTTCCTTTCCAAAAGTACAGATTGAAAATAAGGAAGTTTGGTAATTTGACAGTTAGGAAACCTGACAAACACCACCTAAGTTAGGTGATCAAGTTCAACATCAACAATGATAAATCACGTTGATAGTATGTACCTTTGATATGATGTGATGGAAATGGCACTTTAACTCCATGGTCTTCTTCCCAAGACATGTAACCCGAGTTTAATCACCAGATAAACATCAAATACCTATTTAGCCACATTATACCAAACTAGAGGCCCGGTGCATGAAATAGTGCATAGGGATGGGAGGGTCCCTAAGCCCGGCCTGCACCCTCTCCAATCCAGGACCCCTCGGGGGATGTCCGACTGCCTCTCGCAATCCAGGACCACTGGCTCCTAACTGCTCGCCTGCCTACTTGATCTCTAACTCCTCTGCCTGACTGCCAGATTGCCCCTAACCACTTCTGTCTGCCGGATCGCCCCTAACTGCTCCCTTGCTGGCCTGATTGCCTGTAACCACCTCTGCCTCACCCCACACCCAGGACCCAGAATTCCCTCCTCCAGCCAGTCACAGGCACCCGGGACCCAGGCTTCCCTCCCTCTGGCCAGCTGCAGGCACCCAGGACCTGGGCCAGCTTCAGCCGGGCCAGCTGCAGCCACAGGGGATGGCTTTGCCTGGGCCGCAGCCACTGGCACCTGGGACTGTGGGGCAGGAGGCTTGTCCCTCTCCCGGGCCACAGCCTGTCTGGTCCCCATTCCTCTCTCACGAGCTCATTTATGCCTGGCTGGTCCCTATTCCTCTCTCCCCAGTGTTGAGTGTCTGAGCCTTTACAGCTTGATGGTGTGAGGGTGTGACAACCATTTGCATTAGCTCTTTATTATATAGGATGCCAGATTAGTACCCTCAAGGTCATCTAAAACAAGGGATATCTGAGAAACTGACAAGAGCAGATTATGGAGACAGGAGGACTAGTAATACAGAACTCTGAATGAGATCCTGGAACAGAAACCTGTTGTTAGGTAAAAACTAAGGAAATCTGAATCAAATATGAACATGAATGAATAATAATGCTTTAGTATTGATTCATTAATTGAGAATACACTAATGTATGACATTTATAATATACTAGAGGTCCACCATGCAAAATTGCGTGAGACCCAGACCTGGTGTGCGGGCGGGACCCAGCGTCAAGTTCCCGCCCACCTGCGCGCACCTCGCCGCACACACAGCCTCCTGGTGACCAGTCTTTGGTTGTTACGGTGTGATGGCATCATGACCAAGGGGTTTTTATAGTAGAGATACTAATGCATCAGTATTGAATCATGAGTTGTTTGAGATTTTCAAGGAAGATATTAACAATGGAGGAAATTGAGTGTGAGGTATATGGGAACTCTATACTATCTTTGCAATTTTTCTGTAAATCTAAAATTGTTCTAAACTATGAAGTTTAATAAAAATTCTTATTTTTTTAAATTTAGTAATTTAAAAATTGGATTAATTTTTACATTCTCATAGAACTTTCAACTCCAAAAATATATTTTAGCACTTATTTATTAACCTAGTATTTAATTAATTTACCCCCAAATATTTATTTATGACACTATAAATTACATTGTTTTGAGTGTTAAGGAAACATCATCAAACTTATAAGGCCTGTTATAGGGTAAAGAGGGAAATTCCAGCCAATTAGGATTTTAGGATATTAGAAAATATTAATGTATTAAAGGTTAATTAAAGCTTTATATAAATAAATGCTTATTAATGCCCAAAATGCTTGCCTATAGTCCATCTATTTTGGGAAGGAATTAAATTAATTTTGGATAAAAGGATAGGTAAGTTCAGATTAATTTGACTTATTGCCTACTTGGATTTTACTTTTGTATCTTATTGCATGCAATAGTATGAATTTTGAATAAACAAAAATATTAAACATATTAAAGATACTTGAACTTAAATTATTATGAAAAATAAGATATTACTGTTTCAGTCTAATAGTGTGTAATGTGCTCTCCCTTATTAAATCAAAGTTTAATTATCTTAAACACCTGGCCCAGTTAGTTCTGTTATGTAGTATCCAGGCTGCTACATGGATAAATACCTCAAGGTGCATAATCTCCTTGTGTTCAGATAATAAATTTGCTAAATTGGGTCATTTATTTTTATAGGAATTTATATTGATAATATGTAGTGTGGAATATTAAAGTAGATTATCAGGAGAGATTTTGAAAACATTATCAGTGAAAATTGAAATGGAAACAACTTATAATTTGTCAATAATCAGATCATGAACACAGAGCATTAAACATGGGAACATTAGAAAGATTTGAAACAAATAATCAAATACTCTGCTAAAGCATTTATAATTTCTATCTAAAAGGTTAAAGTCTAATTCCAGATCCTGGGTAAAAATGGATCTTTTCGGGTTATTTATTTTTGTATACATCTCTTCCTAAAGAAAAGAATCTGAATTGCAACATCTTATTTCCAGTCATGATCTGTAATAAAAGCAGAATGGCCTGACATCTACAATACTTCAGTGGCAATTACAGCACAGTTAATATATCAATTTAATTAAATTCCTATAGTGATTCATGACATAAAATATCAAAATAAGTTAACTTGCACTGAAACAGACCAAAAATCAATGCAGTGGGCAGAGATACAATGAATTAAATTAAAGTATAATTGCCATCTACTGAAAAGATTGTGAGCATAAGTAGGTTGTGTTTTCCTTTTGTAAAGCAATCTTTTAGAAAGACATCACTTAGGAAAGTTAGATAAGATAGATCCCAGCAGTTTCCAAAGATTCCTAAAGTCAGCCTTAAAGAAATGTCTAAATATTTTTTACTGTATTTTAAAAAAAGAATTAAGGAACTACGTTTGCATTAAATAGAAATAAATGGAATTCTTTCTATTTTTAAATAAATCTTTATTGTTCAGATTATTACAGTTGTTCCTCTTTTTTCCCCCATAGCTCCCCTCCACCCGGTATCCCCTCCCTTACCCTCCCCGCCCCGCCACTGTCCTCAACCATAGGTGTACAATTTTTGTCAAGTCTCTTCCCGCACCTCCCATTCCCTTTCTATGCCCCTGATTATATTATATTCACCAGTTTATTCTGTTCATCAGATTTTTTATTCACTTGATTTTTAGATTCACTTGTTGATAGGTATATATTTGTTGTCACTTTGTTGTTCATAATTTTTATCTTTTTCTTTTTCTTCCTCTTCTTAAAGAATACCCTTCAGCATCTACACTAATAAAAGAGAAACATGCAAATTAACCATCACTCTGCTACACCAAGCCACGTCCAGCAGCCAATCAGAGCTAGAATGCAAATTAACCCATCAAAGATGGCAGGTAAATTTGCATATGCAGGCTGGGCAGGCAGCGCCATGGCCCGCCCCTGGGGGTCCAGGTCCATCAGGGGCCAGGGGAAGCCTGGCGGGCATCACCAGACACTGCTGGCAAGGTACCAGTCCATCGGGGCCCTGGGAGGTGGGTTGGGCAGCGCCAGATGGCACCCGCGGGGTCCAGGTCCAACGCAGGTCCTGGGAGGGGCAGCGGCCTGCCTAGCCATGCCAGCGGGCCCCGTGAACATCGCTGCCCCAGGGAGGCGAGGCCCGCCTGCCTAGCCACTCCTGTGGGGTCCTGGGAACATCGCAGTTCAGGGGAGGCATGGCCGGCCCACCTAGCCACTCCCGTGGGGCCCTGGGGAGGAGCGGCTGGGCCTCCTTAGCCACTCCTGTGGGGCCATGAACATTGCATGCATGGGGTTGCTGAGACCCAGACAGGGCCTCTGGCCAGATTCACAGCTTTGCGGAGACAGACTTACCAGGCATCCCGGTGGCCATGTGGCTGGGCCACAGGGTGCCTGTTCAAGATGTGACACAGAGAGGAGGTGTGGGAGGAAATCCAGAGAATGGGATGTGGGGGTTCAAGACTCACTTCCTTTGGGCTTTGTCCTTCTTGGTCTTGGTTCTTTTCTTCTGGGCCTGGAGCCCAAGCACTGCAGGAGAGAGGGATGGATGAAGGCCGAATGTGGAAGAAGAGGCACGAGGCCAGACTGCGGGGCTGCCTGAGGGGCGGCTCCAGTGTGAGTGCCACAGCTTTGGCAAAGCGGCTGGCCAGGAGGCAGGTGTTCCAAGGGGCCCCGAGCAGTGCCTCGCCATCCCTCTATGAGGACACCCCACACAAGCTCTGCCTTAGCCAGCAGGCTCTGGGCGACATCTGCAAATGCTACTGCAACCTATAACATTCTGGGCAAAGAACTGACCCTGTGCCCCTCTGGATACCAGGCTTGCTAGGAGTGTGCTGTCACCAATGCCATAGATCAAAGGCAAAAACCTGGCGAGGCAGGTGCACCAGAGGGGGCTCAGGCTAGGGCAGGGGACCAGAGGGCAAGGATCTGCCTCGCCTGCAGAGAGAGAGGTTCTTCAGTGGCCCCAAGACGCGGGTGGGCCTGGCCAGGGATCAAGGGGCATGGAAGGACACCGGGGTGGAGGGGCAAGGACCCACACCCCTGAGGTGGGGTTTGAGGGGTGGTGCCACCTCAGTGGAGGGGTGCCACACTGCAGGGTACCAGACTGACTGACGTGATTCAGAGAAGCTCCCAGTGCTAACCAGCATGTCCCAGTGCCTTCACTGAGCTTTGATGGCCAATTGAGATACTATATAAGGAAAATGAGGGAAGAAGTGAGAATGTAAAGGAAAGGCGAACAACACAAAAGAAAGACTTGAAGGAACCTGTAAACCCATTGTCACTTAAATAGGGAATATAGTCAATAGTGTTGTAATGATGGTATGATGCCAGGTGGGTACTGGAAATATTGGGGAACACTTTGTAAAGTATGTGATTGTCTAACCACTATTCTGTAACTAATATAAAACCTGAAACCAATACAAAATAATATTGAATGTAAAGAAATGAAAATTGGAGTGAAATTTTTATAAATTTCCAAGTTTAAATAAAGGCTGTAAAGGAAGGAAGGAGGAGAATAAAAATAGTGTTTTTCATTTTACCACTTTATTTCCTTTTTAGTACATGAAAAAGACAGTTGTCTTTATATGGTGCTTTTATACTTTTCTAAGTCATTATCTCATTTTAATTTCAGGGCAACTTAAAGACAAGATAATTATTCCCTCCACTATTCAAAGAAAGGAAATCTTGGTGTATGGTCCCAATGATTCAATTGTCAAGCCCTTATTGTAAAACAGGGTTAGTAAAATTTTCTGTGAGGGGTCATATCTATACTAATAAAAGCTTTGGGGGTGATCAAGCCAGCAGGAGAGGGTAGTTGGGGGCAATCAGGCAGGCAGGCAAGTGGTTAGGAGCCAGCGGTCCCGGATTGTGAGAGGGATGCCTGAATGCAGGTTTAGGATCGGGCCTAAACCTGCAGTCGGACATCCCCGAGAAGTCCTAGATTGGAGAGGGTGCAGGCTAGGCTGAGGGACACCCTCCCCAGTGCATGAATTGCATGCACTGGGCCTCTAGTTTCATATAATAATGGTTTGGCGGTGATAGACTACTTTAGCTTTTTCTTGTCTGTGAAGCTCTTTATCTGACCTTCAATTCTAAATGATAGCTTTTCTGGGTAGGGTAATCTTGGTTGTAGGTTCTTGCTATTCATCACTTTGAATATTTCTTGCCACTCCCTTCTGGCCTGCATAGTTTCTGTTGAGAAATCAGCTGACAGTCGTATGGGTGCTCCCTTGTAGGTAATTAACTGTTTTTCTCTTGCTGCTTTTAATATTCTCTCTTTGTCTTTTGCCCTTGGCATTTTAATTATGATGTGTCTTGGTGTGATCCTCTTTGGATTCCTTTTGTTTGGGGTTCTCTGTGCTTCCTGTACTTGTAAGTCTATTTCTTTCACCAGGTGGGGGAAGTTTTCTGTCATTATTTCTTCAAATAGGTTTTCAGTATCTTGCTCTCTCTCTTCTTCTGGCACCCCCATAATTCGAATGTTGGTATGCTTGAAGTTGTCCCAGAGCCTCCTTACACTATCTTCATTTTTTGTTTTTCTTTTTTTCTTTTTGCTTTTCTGGTTGGGTGTTTTTTGTTTCTTGGCATTTCAAATCTTTGACTTGATACTTGGGATCCTCTAGTCTGCTGTTAGATCTCTGTATATTATTCTTTATTTCAGTCAGTGTATGCTTAATTTCTAGTTGGTCCTTTTTCATATCCTTGAGGGTCTCACTAAATTTCTCGGAGGTTTCTGGAAGATTCTTGAGTAATCTTATAACTGTGGTTTTGAACTCTATATCCAGTAGTTTGCTTTCCTCCATTTCTTTCAATTGTGACCTTTTTTTTTTTTTTTTTTTTGTCTCCACATTTGGGCTGCTTCCCTGTGTTGATAGAGTGGCCTTGTATGCTAGGTGTCCTATAGGGCCCAGTGGCTCAGCCTCCCCAGTTACCTGAGGTGGACACTCTTTGTGCACCCCTTTGTGGGCTGTGTGCACAGACTTGTTGTAGTTAAGCCTTGATTATGTTGGTATCACTAGGAGGAATTGACCTCCAGGCCAGTTGGCTGTGAGGATCAGTTGTGTCTACAGTGGGAGAACTTCTGTGCTGGAGACACCCTTATGGGGCAAGATTTGCTTCAGTGGGACTTGGCTCTCACTGAGTCTGCCCCCTAAGTGTGTCTCTTATGGATGTGAAGAGTTGTAATCTGGATGGTCTCACTCTGACTACTGGGTACACTGGCTTTTGGATCTCCAAGGAGGTGCAAAGTCAGCCACTGCCTGAGGCCACCCAGCAGGAGCTACAGAGAGATCTGTGGATTCCTCCTCTTTTTTTGGGGTTTGGAGGTGTCCAGATGAGGCCCAGCTGTAAAGCAATTCAAGCTGATGTCCCACCTTGGGCCTTCTTTTGGAGGTCTGGGGCTCTCTGACCCAGCTGCAGTTTGTTAGGTTTTAGATTGCAAAAGGCCAGGCCATTCATATGCAAAAACCTCTGCGCACAGCTTAGGTGGGGCTGTAAATTGGGTGGGATGGGGTCTCAGGGAATCACCAGGGTGGAGCAAACAGCAATGGCTGCCTGTCAGCCCTGCTCCTGAGAAGTCCCCAGTCTCTGTGTCCCATGGCACCATGCAGGAACAATGATTGCTGCAAGTACCTCTGAGAAAAAGCTGCCCACGTGTTCTGGCCCAATGCCAGACAGTCCAGTTTCTCCCCGTATGAGTCTTGGTCCCCAGAGTCTCACCTGGAACTGGAGTTCAGAGCAGTTGGAAGCTTGTATCTTCCTCCCGATTGAAAAAGACAACAGCTTATCCAGTTGCAAGCCCCTTTCAGCACGTTCCTCCATACCTCTGCCCTTCACTTCCGCACTTCCACACTTCCTCCCAGTCTCAGTGTGCTTTTCTCTTTCCTTCTATTTGTATAACTTCCACTCGGCCAGCCTTCCCGTGGTTCTGGATGATATCCGTTTTGTGTTGTAGTTGTAGTTTTGATGTGGTTGTGCACGGCAGCAAGTTCAAGTGTTTACCTATGCGGCCATCTTGGATCCTCTTCAAATGGAATTCTTTCTTACATTTCACTAAGTATAATATGAATTTTATATTTTCAAATGTGATTTTCCGCTAACTTTTACAGTGTTTTTAGATAAACTAATATCACTGAAACCCTTATGATGTAATATAAAAGCTATATGTCAAAGAAAAGATCTATGTGTCAAAGAAAGAAGAGAGAAACAATGAAACTGGTGGGTGAGTTGATCAGGTTCTCTAATATCACTACCATCCTGAACTAAGTATGATGGTGGAGTTCTATAACAGTTTTAGAAGTAAGGCTGATAAGCCTTCATGCTTATAAAAGTAATAGGTCTTCAGTATAAACAAAGAAAGGAAATGCTCTTTATTTAGTATCCCAAGATGATAAAGTGGATTTTGCTGGTAACAGCTAATGTGTTAGAGAAATAACAATTGATGCTTTTATATTTCACAGCTTTACACATAATTTTGTGATCTCCTCTTTTCTTTCTGGATCTAATCATCTTTTTTTATAAGGAGCATAAAAGTAATTTTAATTGGCTTTTAGGCAGAATTGACGCTTCAGAAAATAAATTATTAATGTTTAGGACAGAATTCAGAAGTTGACTTAATCTATTTGGGCTGCTATAAAAAAATGCTACAGATTGGGTAACTTACAAAAAACAGAAATTTATTTTTCACAGTTCTGGAAGCTTAATGAATGAATTGCACTTAGATGTTTAGTAAAATATCTTCTACTTAAAAATTTTATAATTCTATGGTGGAGATATGATATCTAGCTAATTTCTTATGCTACTAACCTTAGATTAGTTACTGCTAGAATGATTATTAACTTACAAATAAAGAAACATTTTCCTTCATTGAATTAAGCATGGTAATGTGTGTGGTTTGTGTGTGGGTCTTATGTGTGAATTAGAGTGTGAAGTAGTTCTGAAATCTTCCGGCCCGTTAATAAATATTAGGAGCTTTTTAGGGACTTGTGCTTTAGAAATAAGATTACCAAATATGCCTAGAAAATTTGAGTTGCCACTTTTACCTTCAATAGAAATCTACCATCTTGAAAAGTTCCACTGGTAATACTAATGGAAAATTGTTGACATAAACAGGCAGATAAAACAGAGTCCTATTTCTGTAACAGTACTGCTAACTCACTTCTAGGTTAAAATTAGGTTCAATTATCTATATATGTAAAAGCCTAAGCGACCATTACGACCAGATGACCAGACTACCAGACAGTAACTATGATGAGCGCTGACCACCAGGGGGCAGATGCTCAATGCAGGAGCTGTCCCCTGGTGGTCAGTGTGTTCCCACAGCCAACCTACCAGGGCTGGCCAACCTCCCGCAGTCCCTCCCCCAGCCTGCCAGCCTGGCTTGGCCAGGCCGAGGGACCTCGCCTGTGCATGAATTTGTGTACTGGGCCACTAGTGAGTAACATAAAATCTCAAATTATGGTTGCTTAATCAAGACAGAAATCTGTTTCACTCTCACAAAAGTACTGGCTAAATATGACCTGTGCTTCATGATTCAATGTATTGCAATGTTTGTTGAAGTGGATGAAGATAATTTGGCTTCACACAGATAGGAAGTTGGGAAAGATGTTTTAGTGGCCTTTACAGGAAATTGTGAAAATTTTTTAATGCTGCATCAAAACTTGACAAGTGTTAGTTTTTTTAAAGTTGCAATGTGGAATCTGAAACCAAATTAATTATTCATATTGTTACATTAAAATCTATTTTGTGCTTTGAATTTTGAATGCCTCTTTTACCCATGCATGGGTCATTTGAAAATATTAGTTCCCGTAAGGTTTTCCAAATGTTGATACATTTTGTTACATAATATGAATTTAAAATCACTTTTGTTAGTATCACTATAGAAAGGTCTTTAGATATTGGAAAGCTATCAAATTCTTGGTGATGGATATACTTTTCCAAAATTTTACTTTTTGCCTGAAGCTCAGATTTTATCATTGACAAGAAGTGGCTTCAGTAGTTTTCTTTGAATTGGCAGATTCACTTTGTTCATTTTAGAAAAAGCATCCCCCCAATATTCAGGTCTGAATAATCATAGTTTGCCTGTGCATCATTTTTTTTTAGTAAAAATGGTATTTCATGAAATAAGGGGCTATTTTAACCAATATAAGGGCCTTTCCTTCAAGACAACTTCATACTTCAGTAGGCAGCAGAAGTGCTTAATGTGTACAACATATTTCATCATACAGAATATTACCACAAACATACACAACAGTAAAATTGTTTTTTGTGCTTCATCAAGATATTGAGTGAACCTGTGTGTGTGTGTGTGTGTGTGTGTGTGTGTGTGTGTGTGTGCAGCCATGTATGCATGGTGGAGAAAAATAACTACTGGCATAACTTGTTGCTAGTGCCTTTATTTCCACTAAAATGACAGCAGTTTTCCCCATCAATGCTTTTAAGCCATCAATGCAAATGTTTACACAGTGAAAAGGGGCAAATGATGTCTTAGCATTATGAGGAAAAGCATTTTGGCCTCACAAATACCTTGAAAGAACCTTGAGGACCCCCAGTCTTACATGGAGAATCATTGTTTGAGGTTGAATAGCATACACATAAATTATTTATAGATGTTGCCTAGTTATACAATTTTTATTTCCATTGAAATTTTTTAGTGTGACTAGTTTTGACATTTTGAACAATATTGGAATTATTAAAGGTATAAATGTTTGTCTATCTGATTGAAAAAGCTCATTGTCACCTTAATTTATTTTCCTTTAACATAAATGAATTTTAGCATCTTCATATACATTTATTGATCAATATTATACTGATGCAGGGACAGATGGACAATGAGACAGAATGAAGAGTTTATAAAATGACTTACATTTATTGAAGAAGGTAATTTATAATCAAGGTTGAATTTTCTTAATAGGTAATCAGTTGGGAGAGGTAGAAACTTTAATAAGTGGTATTGGGGTAAGTGGCTAGCTATTTGAAAGAAAGGTTTATTTATAATTATTTTACATTTTGTTAAAATTATTAATGCATAAAATATAAATATATTTTTAATTTAACTCATAAAAGGCTGAGTAACTCGTTTTTTAAAAATATATATATTTTTATTGATTTCAGAGAAGAAGGGAGAGGGAGAGAGAAATAGAAACATCAATGATGAAAGAGAATCATAGATCAGCTGCCTCCTGCATGCCCCCCTCCTGGGATCCAGCCTGCAACCTGGGCATGTGCCCTGACCGAGAATCTAACGGTGACCTCTTGGTTCATAGGTCGAAGCTCAACCACTGAGCAACATCAGCTGGGCTGAATACTTGGTTTTATATTTTACATTTGAAATATCCATCAAAGCCAGAAGAGTTAGAGAAAATAAATCATATATGACTATATACAATTATTTAAATTTTAAATGGCAAAACCACAAAATAACTCATAAGAAAAATAATAAAATGGAAAATGTATATGTTCAACATGTACCACAAATAATTAATTTTACTTTTTAACATATTAAGTGCAATGATAAGTGTGTAAGAAAAAGAAATAAACAACCTCTTAGAATAATAGGCAGAGAATATGAAGGTAAGATATTGAAGTAAATCCTAATCACAGAATAAAAACACTGAAATAAATAATAGAATTAATACTCTAAGGAGTATTTGAAGTCAAGTCCTCCAGCTTTCTCATTATAGATGAGGAAACTGAAGTCTAGAGAGGCATAGATAAAAGTTAAATTTCTTTATTCTCTTTTAAGTGCTTTAACAATAATAGGCTATTTATTCATTTGTTTCTAAGTAGCTAAGTTACCCAAATCTGAAGTTTTCAGTTGCATGTAACTTTAAATCTATGTCACTCTGCAACTACTTCAGGAATATGTAAGACATTCTGTAACTACCCCATGCAAATGCAAATGGCAGAGAATGACCTTTAGCTATTTGCAACTGATATATTTTTTAAAATAGACACCATCTGCTGTTATTACCCAGGACTAGATACAGTGAGTGGTAAAGAACTCAAGCTCCCAAGCCCAACTGCTCCATTGGAATCCTGGCTTTGTAACATACTAAGAAACCTGAACAATTTATTGAAACCCTGTATGCCTCGGTTCCAGATTCATACGTCATCCTAGTTTCTAAGGTTATTAGAGGATTAACTAATAATTATAAAGAGTTTAGGATTAGGCATGACATACAGTAAATGCCCCATAAATGTTAGTTAGCTGTTATCATTTTTCATCATCATTTATAAGTGAGGGCATTTTTGGTGACTATTAACAGATTTCTCTTTTGTGTGTGGTTGCCCTGTGGATTAGAGGCATGTTTTATTTTGCTCTGTTACCATCACAGAAATGATCTACATAGAGAATTGATTTCTGTAACCCAGTTATTTTCATAATGTATAAAGTAACATGATGAATGAATCCCAGGTATACATTGACAGTAAGAGGTTGGAGAAAGGATTTGGGGTAATTTAGGATAATGGAAATAATAGAATAAATTTATTATTATAACCTTTTGTAGGAAGAAAAACTTATAGAACCTAGTTCTAAAGTTGATGCAAGGGCGAAATGACACAAAAAGGGTATACAAATCAGATGATTTCAAATTCAGATTGCATCTACATGCCCTCCTGTTTGTCCTACAATGTATTTCTCATTGTGAGGTTACTTTTAACTTGACCTTGATATTCTTTAAAAACTCTTCTGGAAATACTAAAAAAGTTAAGGGGTTTTATCATAAGGCTAGATATGCAGTATTTTAATGCAGCCGGGAAACTAAATTGAACTGGAACTCATCTATGCATACTAAGGCCAATACCTGCCCATTCTGAATGGATCACTGGTGGCTTATCACAATTTTGTAGCGATCCAATACTGAACATAGATAGAAAATGATTCTCAGGAACTAAGGAAGCTTTCATGTTTTTTTCCTTTGTCCTTTATGGTCCTGAACTCAATCAAATTTTGAGAGGGCTACCTCCCATCACAAGGATGATGGAAATGGGAATTTGGGTTTATTTCTTTCCATAAAGAAAGAGCCATGGGTATGAAAACCTTACCACTCAGCATTTTAGCAACATGCAATACAAAAAAGCAATCAAGGTTTTCTTCCATGAAATTTTTCTCTAAAAATACTGAATACCAAACACCAAACGGACTTTCTCCTTAAGTTGTTACTGTCATCAACTCTCTCTTAGAGGCATACTTTCTGAACTTTTTTATTTTCTTATAAGTATTTTAAGTGACCAAATTTGATGAATTGAACTAATGGATGACCATATAAGTATTCATGCTGGAAAAGGGTTTACTACACACTATTCATGACTTATTTATTGAATTTAAAAAACATATTTAGTATTAAAATTATTCCTCTGAGTTTTTACAGAACATTTTTCTTCTTATTTTGGAAGATTGATTGTTGGTTTCTTTAAATAGCATTATTTAAATATAATTCATATTCCATACAATTAAATAATTTAAAATGTATAGTTCACTGATTTTCAGTATATTCACAGAGTTGCTCAACCATCAGTATAATTTAATTTTAGGACATTTTCTTTATGGCCCCCCCCCCAAAAAAAAAATCACTTATTACTGTCACTCGCATTCTCAGCTCCTCCTCCAACCCCCAGCTACAGACAACAAATAATGCAATCTCTATCTATAGGTTTGCCTGTTTTGTATGTTTCATATAAATGTAATTATATAATGCAGGGTGGGGCAAAAGTAGATTTACAGTTGTGAGTACACAAAACATAATTTTTTCTTATATTATTATTTGTTATTTATTGTTTTCTTTTTTAATGTTTTTTTTTTTTTATTGATTTTGCAGAGAGTAACTAGGGAGAAGGAGAGAGACAGAAATATCAATGATGAGAGAGAATCATTGATGAGCTATCTCCTGCACACCTTCTACTGGGTATGGAGCCCAAAACTTGAGCATATGCCTTGAATGGGAATCCTATTGTGACCTTCTGATTAATGGGTTGGTGCTCAACCACTGAACCACACTGGCCAGGCTGTATTATTTTCTACTAGAGGCCTGTTGCACGAAGATTCGTGCAATAGGCCTTCCTTCCCCTGGCTGCTGGCACCAGTTTTCCTCCGGCACCCAGGACCCAGGCCTTCGCTCTGGCTGCAGTGGAGAAGCCAAGCCTCGAGGCTTCTCCTCTGCTCCAGCCACAGCGGAGAAGCCAAGTCTCTTCAGTCTTCAGTTGTCTTCAGTCTTCGCTCTGCACCTGCATATGCAAATTAACCTGCCATCTTTGTTGGGTTAATTTTTATACTCACTCCTGATTGGCTGGTGGAAGTTGCAGAGGCACCGTCAATTTGCATATTTCTCTTTTATTAGTGTCAATATGAACAAGTGTAAATCCATTTTTGCCTTGCCGTGTATGTTGTCTTTTTGTGATTGGATTTTTTAAATTAGGATAATATTTCAAGGTTTATTTATGAATAGCATACCTCAGTAATTCATTTTTTTTCATTCCCAACTAATAATACATTGTGTGGATATACCACATTTTGTTTATCCATTCTCCAATTGATATTCAGGCTGTTCCCATCTTTAGCCATTATGAATAATGCTGCTAGGAACGTTCAAGTATAGTTTTTATGTGAATAAATGTTTTTATTTATTATGTTGTCTTTGCCTGGATTTTGTATCAGGTATTATTGAGAGCATAGAATGCATTGAGAAGTGTTACCTCTTCTATTTTTTTTTTTTTAATTTGTGAAGGATTTGTATTACCTCTAAATGTTTGGTAGAAATCATCAAGGAAGCCTCATAGGCCATAGCATTTCTTAGTGATTTTCAAACATTTCTAATTTAATCTTTTTTATATACATCTATCAGATTTTCTCTTCCTTCTTGAGTCAGTTTCATCAGTTTGTGTCTTTCTGGGAACTTGTCCATTTCATCTAAGTTATCTAGCTTTTTGGCCTATAAGCATTCTTAATATTTCCTTATAATCCTTTTTATTTCTGTAAAGATGATAATAATATACTGCTTTTTATTCGTAAGTATAGCAATTTCAGTCTTCTCTCCTTTTTTCTTGTTAAATATAGCTAAAGAATTTGTAAATTTTGTTGCTCTTGTTATATAACTATATTTCAGTTTAATTGATTTTCTCTGTTGATCTTCAGTTTTTTATTTCATTAATTTCTGCTCTAATCTTTATTATTTCTTACTCCATTGATTATTCCATTGATTTTTAGAGAGAGTGGGAGATAGAGGGAAAGACAGAGAGAAATATTGATGTGAGAGAAACACATCGATTGGTTGCTTCCTGCATGCACCCTGCTCAGGGCCTGGGCCAGAGAGAAACCTGCAACCAAGGTACTTGCCCTTGAACGGAATTGAACCTGGGACCTTTTGGTCCACAGGCTGACACTCTATCCACTGAGCCAAACTGGCTAGGGCTCTTCCAATATGTTTGTTTCTCCTCTTTCTTTTACTGTTATTGTCATGCAGGTTAGATATTTATACATTACTAGGGGCGGTCCTACAGTCCGACCTGTGCCCTCTCACAGTCTGGGACCCCTTGGGGGATGTCCACCTGCCAGCTTAGTGGGCCTAAGCTGCAGTCGGACATCCTTAGCACTGACGAGGAGGTGAAAGAGGCTCACTTACAGCCATCAGCCCAGCTTGTGGCTGAGCAGAGCTCCCTCTGTGCTAGAGCACTGTGTTGAGTGTCTGCCTCCTGGTGGTCAGTGCACGTCATAGCCACCGGTTATTCTGCCATTAGGGTCAATTTGCATATTACCCTTTTATTATATAGGATAAGCTTATTAACAGAATTTTATAATTATTGCTTTATGCAGTTCGTTTTTAAAAAGATAGGAGAAAAGAGTTATGAACAAACATCTGGTTTATCTATATAATAATCTTTACCAATGTTCTTTATTAATTCATATGAATTCCAGTTACTATCTAGAATCCTCTCATTTCAGCCTGAAAGACTCTCTTTAGTTTCTTAAAAATTTTTTTTGTAGTACAGTTCTTTTAGCAACAAATTATTCCCAACCTAAGATAAAATAAATAAATCTGGGAATGGCTTAATATACTGTCAAGGAGCACTCACTCCTGAGTCCGCAAGTACTCCTGAATCCTGCTCACAGTGCCAATTGTGGGAGTACTTACTCCTTCATCCTGCTTGGTTATGCTGACTGTTTAGTCTGAGTCCTCTTCCAGGAGCTGGACCTACCTGGACACTGGGTATCCGATAGAGAAGACATAAGAAGTCATGGATGTATAAGAGAGTCTTTATTGTAGTCCAAGTAGCCATTGCTATCAAGTAGTCATCAGACAAAGCAGTCTAATCCTACATAAAAGCAGCCTCTGCTAACACAGTTTCAGTTGGAACACTGAACCACCCAGTAGCAAACACAGGAGCCATCCTAGCAAAAACAGCCAGCACTGGCTGGTCAATAACATATTTTATACTAACTTAGACAAAAGAGGCTTCTTGCCAAAATAGTGACATCAGTCTTTAGGTTATAGAAGGACCTGGCTGCGCAGTGTGTACAGTACAATTACTGTGTCCTTGCTCATATTGGCCTTGAACATCCTGATTAGGATTCCCATGCTCAGATTGGCCTTGAACATCGGTGTACTCTGAACAGGGTTCCCACATATCCCATTCTTTTTTTGAAGGAGGGTTTAACTAGATACAGAATTTTTGGTCAACTTTCAACACTTTATAGATATTATCCCACTGTCTTCTGACCTGCATGGTTTCTCATGAGAAGTCACTTACTATACTTACTGAGGAACACTTTAGAAAGTTGTTTTTCTCCTGCTGTTTTGAAGAAATTTTTTTTCTTTATGTTTCATCAATTTGATTATGCTAAGTCTAGTTGTAGGTCTCTGAGTTGATCTTCTTGGACATATAGATTAATACTTTTCATAAAATTCAAAAGTTTTCAGTCTTTTTTTCCCAAATATTCATTTTATACTTTTCTCTCCTCTGGAACCCAATTATTTTTATTTCCACACACTTGATCATGTTCCTTAATTCTTTGAACTTTTCCTCACTTCATTACTTTTCCATTTTGCCACTCAAAATGAATTACCTCTGTTGACCTCTCTTCAAGTTTATCCATGCTTTTTTTTCTGTCAGATTGAATCTATTATTGAGACACTTGTGAAATTTTTGTTTTAGTTATTTGTCTTTTCAAATCCAAGATATCTTTTAAAAATTCTAGTTATTTTTTGTTAATTTTTATTTTGTGAGACACCATTTTCTTTACATTTATTGAGTGCTTTAGACATATGGCCATTCTGGTATCAGACTATTTTCTAGCTTTTACTTTTAAGTTTGGCTTGCTAGGAGGTCAACTTTAGATCAGTATAATTTTTTGGTCAGCAATGATCCATCGGAAAATGTTCTTAAATGTGATTCATGTATATTTTCAGTCTTTTTCAAGGGCACCTCTGTGTGTGAGAAGGTACATCCAAACTTCAGGAAGTTTATAAGACATTCTTAGCTTTCATTTCTTACTTCTACAGAGTTTTTTTGTTTTATTTTTCTTTTGTAATTGAACCCATGATCCTTTTCCATTCATTTTTAGAGAGTGGAAGTGGGGAAGAGAGAGGGAGAGAGAGAAGAAGGAGAAAGAGAGAGAGAGAGAGAGAAACAGCAATGTGAGACACATCAATTAGTTTACACCTGCAAGGCCCCAACTGGAGCCTGGGAATCAAATCTGTAACTCAGGTACATGCCCTTGACCAGAAATTGAACCCATGACCCTTCAGTGCAGGGGCCAACACTCTAACCATTGAGCACACAGGCCAGGACACTTCTACAGAGTTTTAAGGTCACTCAGATGACTCCTACCATCCCTTTTTCCTGGGCTTGAGCACAGCCTTTGAGAGTCCCGTGAATATGTTAGAACATTTCAAAGTTCTTTGTGGTCATCTGGTCATCCAGGATTTAAAAAAAAATCGTCACTTCCCTCCTCCACTTCTAGGCTCTCATTTGTTCCAACTGAAACTCAGCCTTAGGCAGCTGTGATGTTGCCAGCACGTTGCTATGTGGCTATTGCTTTGGGCTCCCCTTTACTCAGTGATCTGAGACCCCAGTCAAATCAAATGGCCACTCCACACTGGGGATAGAGATTTTCCAGAGAGCTGCAACTCCAGACAAATACTGACTGTGCTCTGGGGATGGTGCTTTTAAGGGCACCCCCCAAAAAAGTTCTGAACTCACCCCTCACTAGTGTCTGCAAAGCTGCAGGATTTTGGCCCCTACATCACTGTTCTCGGGAGGACTGAAGGTAGGGACTAGCAAGTGAAACATTTCATAGACCATGCTATTTATAGAGGCTTAGCAGCTTCTCTTGGATAGATATTCAGGTTGTTCTGTGGCTTTGGTTAATTTCTAGTGAATTGAGTGGTTTCTTCTGATCAGGGTGCAAGGGTGATTTGTTTCCCAGGTTCTTGTCCACGTGGATTTGAAGAATGAAGCCATGGACAAAAGGTGGTAGATGAAAAGATGGAAATTTATTGGAAACAAGTACAGACTCCCACATGGGGAGGGGTGCCAGAGGGGGTAACCCACTAAGTTCCTTTTTCCCAATGTTTATAAAGGCTGCAGTTCTTTGTTTCTTGATGCTGCCTTCCAATTGGTAGAATATTAACTTCAAAGCTCAAAACCCACCTGGTGCCCCATCTCTTTCTCCCCTTTCGGTGGTAGAATTCTCTATCTCCTGTGAAAATCTGTTTCCCTCTTTCTCCCATTTGTCAGCATTTCTCTATTCCCTGTGAAAGTTTGTTTCCTCTTTCTCCCCATGCCCTGTGGCTTTTCCCTATCTTCTGTGAATGGATGTCTTCCTTTCCCCTTATCCTGTGGCATCTTTTGTTCCTCTGTGACTGTATGCCTTTTGGCAGCTCCATAGCCCTCACCTTGGTAATCATCCCCATGGACCCTCTTCATTTCTAAAACTCCATACACCCCGCCTAATTTACCCCTAAATTTCCTTTCACTAGAGTTCTGAAATGTTTGATTTATTTGCCCATATTTTCATAATTCCAGTGGGCGAGCTAGTTCACACAGGTCCTCATTCCATTATTTCAGAAGTCTATTTATATTACATAGTTCTTTACAAAGGTACACTGTACTCTCATTTACTTTCTCATTTCTGTTATAGCTTCTCTTCCATTGTTTTCTCCTGTCTTCTTGATATCTGCATTTTCAAATGAAATTTATATTTATCATGTTTTTTTCATTTTTAATTTTATTAAGATTTATCTCTCCCTCTTCCTGATAAAACATGTGTTTTGTGAAGGTGTAAGAGATATAAGTATCATTACATAATTTATTATTTGTATTATGAATTTTCATATATTTTATAAGATGTTATTATTTAAGTGTTATTATATCTATATTTAGTTATATTGCTTTTCTCAGTGTTGTTGTCTTTCAAATGCTACTTCCTCCTATACTTGGTTTTATAGGAAAAATATGAATCATTTTCTTGCTAGTCTTTGAAATTATGAATTCCAGATAGAATAAGAGTGACATCTTTAAATATCAAAAAGTACATTCAAATAGATTTTTTTACATAAGATCGGATGGTTCAATTTTACCATAGTAAATTTACTGCAATAATTTTACATTACATTATTTACACTATATATTTTTCAAAAAAATCAATGGTGAATCATGGGCTTGAGAACAGTTCTTCAGTTAATTATGCACCAATAAAGTGCTCAATATGTATTATCATTTACACTTGTAATTTGCTAGATGATACAGATGAGATGTAGCAATGACTAACACAATTGCCTTTTAATGCTGTGGTAGGTATAATATGGTTATTAATTATCAACCTGATTAATTATTTTTGATAACAATTTCTCTTTGCTCTATTTCTCTTTGCTGATAAATATACATGTCTTACTCTCCTTACCTTTTACAATGATGTGAAGATGATTACTAAAGTAAAGATTGTCTAAAACAGATTCAAATAATTTGATATGGTAAGATTGTCTCTGAGTTCAGATACATTTTCATTAAGTTGTTGGAAATGTAAAAAGGCATATAATATGGTGTTTATTTTTAAATATTAATGTTGGCCCATTTCCCCCCGCCAATATGTTTTTTTGTATTTTATATACCACTGTACAAAGTCTTTTGACTACTTTAAATAGGGGAGTTGTTAAGAAGTGTGCTTCTATAAATGAGTGAGAATAATCTTAGAATTGTACAAACAGGAATAGAAAGTCATGAAATAATAACTCTTAAAAACTTTTTACAATAATTATTAAAACTCATATTTATAAATCCTTGACCATGACCAATATAACATTTATAAGATGGATGGACCTTTTATTTCCTATATTCCCAGATAAGAACAATGCTTGGTATCAAGTAGATGCTTAATAAGTATTTGTAGAATAAATAGTTCAATAGCGAAGTGAACTAAATGTCTGGTAACAAGGAGAAGCTGGTGTCAGTGGATAATCAGCTAATTTTCATTGAAGAGATAATTCAATATGCCTTCACAGAAATAACTCCGACCCTAACATTCACCATTCAAAGACTCTCAGAAAAATATATTGGCATTCACTGAATCAGAAACAAAAGAAATTTGAAACTGATGATGCTGGTTTTAAATAAGGTTTGCTGGTTCTTAGGGCAAGAGAGAGGCTTATACTTTCTATCGGAGTTATCAGAAGAATTGTGTCATCAGAACACACTTCAATGAGCTACTATTTTAAGAAGTCTGAACCAGTCCAGCCTATGCAGAAATATTTTGCCATAACAATTATGTTGGTTTTGCTCTAAAATGTTGTTAAAAATCGTTGTTTGTGTTTTATTTTACTCTCATTTGTTTTGGAGAGACTGTTTAAATAAGCTTAATGGTTTGAAATGGGTTTCCAGCATTGCAACTTAAATACATAATATTGGACATTTCACTGTAGGTGGATTGATTTCTGACTATCATCCCAGAACTCACTAAGTCCTATGTTGGTAGTTCCTATGAGTGAGAGATAGTATGTGGTATGTGTGTGTCTGTGTGTGTGTATACATGCATGTATATTTATGTGTGTGGTGGATAATGAGTCCCTACAGACAATACAGGAGAAACACGTAAGCATTAGTTTGTTCGAATGAAACAGTGGCTGCAGTACACTCCTAAGATTTTCTTAGGATCAATATTTTCCTGGAAAATGTCACTATTTTAACAGTATACAGGATGAAGTGATGGAAAGCACTGTGCTTAAGAGCAAGGGTCTGGGGTCAGGCGATCCTGGGTTGGAGTCTTACTTCACTATCTACTGTGAGTCTTACTGCGAGTTACTTAATTATTCTTAACCTAGTTTCATTATTGAAACACTGGCTATGAAAATAAAGTTGTGTCATGGGCTTATTATGTGGATTTCATGTATGTAAATATCTTATTATAATTATGATAATACTAGAGGCCTGGTGCACGAAATTCGTGCATGGGTGGAGGGGGGTTCTTCAGCCCAGCCTGTGCTCTCTTGCAGTCCAGGAGCCCTCAGGGGATGTCCACCTGCCAGCAGTCAGGCATCCCTTTCGCAGTCTGGGGCTCTCGCAGTCCAGGAGCCCTCACTCCTTACCGCCACTGCGCTTGCCAGCGGTGAGCCTGGCTTCTGGCTGAGCGGCGCTCCCCCTGTGGGAACACACTGACCACCAGGGGGCAGCTCCTGCTTTGAGTGTCTGCCCCCTGGTGGTCAAAGCGCATTATAGCAACTAGTCGTTCTTGTCATTCTGCTGTAAAGTCGCTTAGGCTTTTATTATATAGATTATATGCCTTATAGGTTTTTTTTTTTTTTTTTGTATTGATTTGAGAAAGAGACACACACACATAAATACACACAGAGTAACAGAAAAAGAGAGAGAGACAGAGAAGCATTGATTTGTTGTTCCACTTATTTATTATGCATTTATTGGTTATTTTGTAGATGTGCCATGAAATGGGGATAGTACCCCCAACCTTAGCATATCTGGAAGATGCTCTAATCAACTGAGATAGCTGGTAAGGGCCCTCCTTGGTTGTTCAGAGGAATTAATGTAAGAAAATTACTTTGTATACATAGTAAGATCTAAATAAATATTTTCTACCATTTTTAAAGTTATTATTACCAAGTTAATACAATTAAAATAATACAAAACATTTAAAAATCACACATGAAGGCAAATATAAGTATTAAATCAATTTTTATATAGAACTATTTTTAAAACCAACAATATCATATTTACTGAATAACTAGAGCCCCGTGCAAGAATGTGTGCACCAGTGGGGTTTCTCAGCCTGGCCTGTGCTCTCTTGTAAATCCGGGACCCCTTGGGGGATGTTGGACTGCCAGTTTCAGCCCAATCCCCACAGGCGGCCTACAGGGATTGGGCTGAAACCGGCAGTCTGACATCCCCCAAGGGATATAGTAGTGTTCGAAGCAGCAGGAGGCCGGGGAGGAGCCCAAGCCCAGGCCGGGCGCTGTGCAGCTCCCGCTCATCCCAGCCCCACTGCACCTGCAATAGCCACTCTTCGGTAGCACTGACATGAAGGTGGGAGAGGCTCACTCCAGCAATTGCCAGCCATGAATCCAGAGTTTGTTGTCCATCAGTCAGCTGAGCAGTGCTCCCGCTATGGGAGTGCACTGACCACCAGGGGGCAGCTCCTACATTGAGCTTCTGCACCCTGGTGGTCAGTGCATGTCATAGTGACCAATTGACCGGTCACTTAGGCTTTTATATATATAGATTTTTCTCAAATAATCCATCAGTAAGCCCACAGATGGGCATTTTTCTCTTTTCTGAGATATTTTCTTTAGCCTACTTGATATTCTGTATCCTGTAGTGTGAGGAGGTATGCTAGTAGAAGGATGGATCATAGCCAGTCACCTTATTTCTCCAAGTCATTCAAGAGAGAATTCCAATGTGGATTTCACATTGCATCATTGATATGAATGGTTTATTTGGCCTGACTCTTTCTAAATGGATCCAATAACTTATTCCAATTGTGATTTCTTTCAACACTTGTCCAATAACAACTGAACAGATTGGGCTAATCTCTATAGTGGTGACAACATTAAAAATTTTTATATTCTAGACCTGGCCCTTAAGACATCATGTTCTTCTTTTAGCTATACTGAATATAAGCTCATGACTTGGCAAGTGTTAAAGATTTATCTATTTATTAACATTTTACTCACAAGGATAAAACTCTTGAAATATATCTCATTTTCAAGAATGTCCTTAGGATGGAAAGCAGATATATTTTTGTCACATTACATTTTCATACCATGTAGGTCACTGTCATAAAGCAGTCACCAGAAAAGTTAAATAAAACTGCATTATGCAATAGATTTTTTCATATTTTAGATACATATACACTTATACCTGATTGTAAATTTAGGTATAGGACTCAGAAATGATAGGACTAAGAAATCTGTGGAGTGATTGCCAAGGTCTCAAGAAGGTAAATACTTTTTGAAATAGAATTATAATTTTTTGCTAAAATGTGGCAAATCTTTCATGTCTACCTTTATTAAGAAATTCTTTTCTTTATTATAGTTAACAATTAAGTGAAAAGTATTATGAAATTCTTGCATTCTCTTTGTCTGACTCTTTGGTATGCATTACTAGGTGTACCGGTTAATAATGCGGATTTTTTTTCAATAGATGGAGTTACACATATGTTAATATATATGCGATTTGATATGTATGCTATTTTGTTGTATTGACAACAAGCTTCAAAACTTCATATGTCAAATTTGCTGAAGGTGTTAACATCTTAGATATTTTTACATTTAAAAATGTTGAATATCGTGCCAAAAAAAGAGCATTTTTAATTCATTACTTTATTTTGAAGAAAAGTGCTGCTGAATACTTTGGGAAGCTTATGGTGAACATGCTCCATCTCAAGATACTTGTGAACGCTGGTTTAAACACTTTAAAAGTGATGATTTTGATGTGAAAAGACAAAGACGTCCAGGTCAACCGAAAAGTTTGAAGACTAACAATGACAAGCATTATTGGATGAAGATGCATATCAAACTCAAAAAAAAAAAAAAAACTTGCAGAAAGATTAAACGTTGCTCAGCAAACAATTTCCGATTGTTTACAAGCTATGGGAAAGATTTTAAAGGAAGGAAAATGGGTGCCACATCCATTAAACGAAAGACAAATGGATATCTGAAAAGTCATCAGTAAAATGTTGCTTCAGAAGCACGAAAGAAAGTCTTTTTTTGCATTGAATTGTGACTGGTGATGAAAAGTGGATTTATTTTAAGAATCCCAAATGCACAAAATCATGGGTTGATCCAGGTCAACCATCAACATCGACTGCAAGGCCAAATCGCTTTGGAAAGAAGACAATGCTCTGCATTTGGTGGATCAGGAAGGTGTGGTGTATTATGGGTTTCTAAAACCAGGTGAAACCATTAATACTGATCGCTACTGACAACAAATAATCAATTTGAACCACGCTTTGATCGTAAAATGACCAGAATGTGCCACAAGACACGGCAAAGTAGTTTTGCTTCATGGTGACGCACCATCACACACTTCAAAACCAGTTAAAGACACGTTAAAAGATCTTGCCTGAGAAGTATTAACCCACCTGCTGTATTCACCAGACCTTGCTCCTTCAGATTACCACTTGTTCTGATCAATGGCACATGCACTTTCTGAGCATCACTTCAAAACGTACGAAGAAGTGGAATATTGGGTCTCTGAATGGTTTGCCTCAAAAGAGGAAAAGTTCTATTGGGACAGTATCCACAAATTACCTGAAAGATGGGGGAAATGTGTAGCTAGCGCTGGACATTACTTTGAATAAAGCATTTTTGATGTTTCTTTTGAAATTATCGTGTTTTCTCTGATTAAAAAATCTGCTATTATTAACTGGTACACCTAGTATGCATAAAAGAGAATGAAGTTGAGGGATGTCATTCTATTCCTTAGAGAGTAGTAATTTTCCCACCTACTGGGCTCCTAAATATTTGCTAGTTGTCCTCAGTTGCTTTTGTGAGCAGTGGATTGGACTGTAGTGTGGATCAAAGCATAGAGGTTAAGACTGTAGGATTTGCAAAGCTGTCCAAGTTCCACTGCCTAATTAACATGTTCTTTAGTCTTCTCATCTCTAAAGGGGATGCAATAATAGTGTAAGTATTATTAGACAGTTGTGAGGGAAAAAAGATTATGGTTAGCATAAGATCTAGAACAAATGAGCACTTATAAAATGAAAACTATATTATTATTTCCCTCTTGTGATTATTATTTTATGTGTTAGTTTGGGCGGAGAGATGCCAAGATAGCTATTCAAACATTATATATGGGTGTGTCTGTGTGGATGTTTCTAGAAGAGATTAGTATTTGAATCAATGGACTGCATAAAGAAGACTCCCTCACCAATGCAGGTGAGCATCACCCAATCAATAATCCATTGAGGGCCTGAATAGAATAAAAAGGCAGAGGAGGGCTAATTTACTCTCTTTGCTGGATCTGGGACATCCATTTCTTCCTTTCCTTGGACATCTCTGCTCCTAGTTTTGGGACCTTTGGATTCAGACTTTCCCTGGTTCTGTAACCTTTGGACTTGGACTGAATTACACCACTAGCTCTCCTGGTTCCCCAGCTCACAGGTAGCAGATTGTGGGACTTCTTACCTCCATAGTCACATGAGCCAGCTCTTATAATAAATCCCCTTACATATCTATGTATCTCTCTCTTTCTCTATCTCTGTCTCTTTCTCTCTACGTATGCTACATCTATATCTATATCTATATCTATATCTATATCTATATCTATATCTATATCTATGTCTATGTCTATGTCTATGTCTATGTCTATGTCTATATCTATATCTATATCTATCTATATTTATATCTATATTTATCTATATCTATCTACATCAACATCTATATCTGAAACTATAACTATACCTATACCTATATCTATAACTATATCTGTATCTATCTATATTTCCATATATATGTATATCCTATTGGTTTTATTTTTCTGGAGAATTCTGATTAATATTCTTCTCCACAAATTACATCTTTCCTTAAATAAATTGTTATGGATCGCTAAGAAATTAACTTATCTATTTCTTTTCCTTTCTTCAATTTATTTTTCAGGCTGGATTATTTCTCACCTAGAAGAGTAGATCACACACTAATGCCTCATTATCAGCAGTTTTGTTTTCTGATTATTTAGCGACCTTAGTGAACTGCTGTCCAATAATATTAAGTGGAAAATTCCAGAAATATACAATTCATAAGTTTTAAATTGTGTACCTTTCTGAGTAGCATGATGGAATCTTGTGCTGTCCTCCTCCCCTTCCTGGATGAGAACCATCCATCCCTTTGTCCTGTGTATTCAGCATGTATGGGCTCTTTGCCGGTTAGTCACTTAGTAGCCTTCTTCGTTATCAGGACAACTATCACAATCTTGCAGTTCTTGTTTCCAAGTAATATTCCTTGACACTTTCTCTTTGACCATTTATTATTTAAAAGTAAATTGTTTAATTTTTATGTATATAGATATTTTCCTGTTTTCTTTCTATTACTTATTTATAATTTTATTCCATTATGATCAACTCTGTATGATTGCAATTCTTTTGAATTTGCTGAGGTATATTTTATGGTGTAGGATATGGTCTTTCTTGGTGTATATTCATTCCATGGATGCATTAAAAAAAAGTACTGTACTATTATTTGATAGACTTTTCTATAAGTGTTAATTAGATCCTACTGATTATGTTGTTCAGATCTATTTCCTTACTAATTTTTTCTCATATTTTTAATTTAACTTCTTTGAGTTGTCTTTTTGTTTTATTTTTAATATATATATTTTATTGTTGATAGTAAACAATACAGATGTCTCCTATTCCCCCCCAATTACTGTCTTCCTCATAGCTCCCCTGGGGGCCCCCCTCCCAGGTTTTCATCACCTGTATCCATGGGCTATGCATATAAGTATATACATTCTTTGGTTTATCTCTTTTTGTCTCCCATCCCCACATCAACATATGTCAGTCTGTTCCATGCCTCCATTCTTCCAGTCTTATTTTGTTGGTCAGTTCATTTTGTTCATTACATTCCACAAATAAGTGAGATCATGTGATATTTGTCTTTCTCAGATTGGTTATTTCATTTAACACAGTGGTTCTCAACCTTTCTAATGCCATGACCCTTTAATACAGTTCCTCATGTTGTGGTGACCCCCAACCATAAAATTATTTTCGTTGCTACTTCATTACTGTAATTTTGCTACTGTTAATGAATCGTAATGTAAATATCTCTGTTTTCCGATGGTCTTAGGCTCTACAGTAGCGGTTCTCAACCTTTGGGTCATGACCCATAGGTTGAGAACTGTTAGCAGGGTCGACTAAGACCATCGGAAAACACAGATATTTACAATACGATTCATAACAGTAGCAAAATTACAGTTATGAAGTAGCAACGAAAATAATTCTCCAGGTCCATCCATGCTGTCCCAAAGAGTAAGAGATCCCTCTTTTTTTACAGCTGCTTAGTATTCTGATGTGCAAATGTTCCACTGTACTGATTTTTTATGTAGTAATTTTATACGTTGCTGAGAGGGTGAAAGTTCCTAACTATAGCTGTGGATTTGTCTGTTATTTTGTTTGTTTGTTTGTTTTTTGTTTTTCTTTCAGCTCTATCAGTTTTTGTTTATATATTTTCAGGCTGTATTGTTTGATGCATACACATTTAGGGTGACTATGTCTCTCCAGAAGATTGATATTTTAAATTGTGTAATGTCCATATTTGTCTCTAGTAATTCCCCTTGCTCTATAGTCTACTTCATCAGGTATTAATATAGCCTTTACTGTCTTGTTGATTAATGTTAACATACTATATGTTTTCTACACTCTTACTATTTGCCTGTATTGAATTTGAAAAAAGTTTATAGGCAGTATATAGTTGGGATTATCCACTCTGCCAATTGCTGTTTAAATTGACATACTTTAACCATTTACTTTTAAGGTAATTATTCATATGTTGGTGCTTAAGGCTATCAATTTATTGTTTTCCCTTTGGTTATCATTATTTTTCCTTTGTTTCCTTTTTCTTGCCTTCCCATAGTTTACTTGAACATTTTTGAAGGCTCCATCTTAATGTATGTATCTATACTGTTAATAAGTGAATCTGTATAGTTTTCATTGTGGTTACTCTGAGCATCACTGCACACACACACAAACACAGACACACACCAGTTAGCGTCATTTCTGGGTGTCAATGTTGAACAACTTCTAGTGAAGGTTGGATGCCTCTCTTCCACATAAGTGTCTTTTTCTTCCTAATTATAAATATTAGTAACTTGAATTTAAAATGGTATTGTAATTTTTTTTCAATTATCAAACATGATTTAAGGTTCATAAGGAAAGCCGATGTATAATATACATTGTCTATTATATGTATAGATCCTTTTGTTCGTTACATCATTTCTTTTTCCTTCCAGATGCTTCAATATTCATTCTTTTGTCTTTCCTTGAAAAACTTTCTTTGGCCAACCATTAAGGGAAGGTTTGCTAAGGATGAAATCTTTTAGCTTTCTTTTGTCTGAGAATGTCTTTATTACTTTTTCATTTCTGAAGGATAAGTTTGCCATCTGAAGAATTTGCTGTTGAGTCTCTCTGTTTCTCCTGTTTGTCAGACAGCTGTGTCTTCCTGTACAGTGTCAGCCACAAACCTGAGACAGAATGGTAAAGGTAGGAGTAAAAAGATTTGGTCATATTGAGCCCCTGGTCATCAGGGCTGCTTTTTTGCTGCTCATCAGAGGATATGTTTAATGATTTATTTTTTATTTTATTACAGAGAGAAAGGGGGAGAGAAATTGATGTGAGAGAGAAACATTCATTGGTTGCCTTTTGTGTGCACACCAGCTGGGGGTGGAATCCACAACCTAGGTATGGCCCTGACCAGATCAAACCCAAGCCCTTTCAGTGTATGAGAATGAGCCACACTGACCAGGGTGTCCAGAGCTGCTTTTAATTCTGGCAAAGTGGATATTGTTGACACCAATGACTTCTTAATTGACCTCAACTACATTGTGTACATGTTCCAGTATGATTCTACTCATGGCAAGTTCAAAGATACAGTCCAGGTCGAGAACAAGATGCTTGTCATCAATGGAAGGTCCATCTTCATCTTCCAGGAGTAAGATCCAACCAACATCAAATGAGGTGATGCTGGTACTGAGTATGTTGTGGAGTCCACTGGTATCTTCACTACCATGGAGAAGGCTGGGGCTCACTTGAGGGGAAAACCAAGAGGATCATCATCTCTGCCCCTGCTGTGGATTCCCCATGTTTGTGATGGGTATGAACCATGACAAATATGACAATCCCCTGAAGATTGTCAGCAATGCCTCCTGCACCACCAACTGCTTGCCGCCCCCCCCGCCCCCCGCCGCCAAGGTCATCCATGACAACTTTGGCATCATGGAGGGACTTGTGACCACAGTCCATGCCATCACTGCCACCAAGAAGACTGTGGATGCCCTATCTGGAAAGTTGTGGCATGATGGACAAGGGGCTGCCCAGAACATCATCCCTGCTTCTACTGGCACTGCCAAGGCTGTGGGCAAGGTCATTCTTGAGCTGAATGGGAAGCTTACTGGCATGGTCTTCTGTGCTCCAACACCTAAAGTGTCAGTCGTGGATCTGAGCTGCCAGCTAGAGAAAGCGTCCAAGTACAATGACATCAAGAAGGTATTGAAGCAAGCATCAGAGGGCCCTCTCAAGGGCATCCTGAGCTATACCGAGGACCAGGCTGTCTCCTATGACTTTAACAGGGACACCTACTCCTCCACCTTCAATGCTGGGGCTGCCCTCAATGACCACTTTGTCAAACTCATTTCTTGGTATGACAATGAATTTGGCTACAGCAACAGGGTAGTGGACCTTATGATCCACATGGTCTCAAGAAGTAAGTGTCCCCTGGACCACCAGCCACAGCGAGAAGAGAGGCCCTAAGCTGCTGAGGAGTCCTTATCCCAGATCATTCCCCCAACATATTGAGAATCTCCTGACCTCCGCAGTTTCCATCCCAGACCCGTAAAGAGGGGAGGGATTATTTAGGGAGCCCCACCTTGTTGTACATGATCAATAAAGTTCACTGTACCTAGCCAAAAAAAATAATAATAATTTGCAGTTGGGTTTTCTTTTTCAGTACTTAAAAAATGTGCCACTTCGTTTTGCCTTACAAAGTTTTAGATGATAAATCTACTGTTATTCAAATTGGTATTCCTGTGTAGTTACTGTTACATTGTCTTTCTGGTTGCTTTCAATATTTTTCTTTGTCTTTCTTTGTCAAAAATATAAGTATCGAAAGAAGACAGAAGGAAGGCCAAGAGACATATGAAAACATGCTCAAAGTCACTAATTATCTGAGAGATGCAAATCAAAATGACAATGCAGTACCATCTCACACCTGTCAGAATGGCTATCATCAATAAATAAACAAATGACAAATGTTGGCAAGGATGCAGAGAAAAAGGAACCCTGGTGCACTGCTGGGGGAATGCAGATTGGTACAGCCACTGTGGAGAACAGTATGGAGTTTCCTCAAAAAACTAAAATTGGAACTCCCATTTGACCCAGTGATCCCACTTCTTGGAATATATCCCAAGAAGCTAGAAACATCAATCAGAAAGGATATATGCACCCCTATGTACATAGCAGCACAATTTACCATAGCTAAGATTTGGAAACAGCCTAAGTACCCATCAGCAGATGAGTGGATTAAAAAACTGTAGTACATCTACAGTGGAATACTATGCTGGGTAAAAAAAAAGGAATTCCTACCATTTGCAACAACATGGATGGAACTGGAGAGCATTATGCTAAGTGAAATAAGCCAGTCAGAGAAAGATAAGTATCACATGATCTCACTCATTTGTGGAATATAATGAACAACATAAACTGATGAACAAAAACAGTTCCAGAGACAGAGAAACATCAATCAGACCATCAAACCTCGGAGGGAAGGTAGGGGAGGGTGGGGGTAAGGGGGAGAGATCAACCAAAGGACTTGTATGCATGCATATGGGCCTAACCAATGGACACAGACAACAGGGGGGTGAGGGCATGAGTGGGGGGGATGGGGGGGTAATGGGGGAAGAAGGACACATATGTAACACTTTAATCAATAAAGAAATTAAAAAAAAAAACTTTAACCAGTTTTAAAAAAATGTATAAGTATAGGGATTTCTTTGGGTTTATTCTGTTAGAATTCACTCAGCTTCTTAGATTTGTAGGCTTGCATCTTTTACTAGATTTGGGAAGATTTTTTTTCTCATTATTATTTCAAACACTTTCTCTTCTCCCTCTGGAAATCTAATGATATAAATGTTGGATCATTTGTTATTGTACCACAAGTTCCTGAGGCTCTGATCAACATTGTTTGTCTTTTTTTTTTTTTTTCCCCAAACTTTGCTGTTCAGATTGGATAAATTTTATGAGCTGTTCTCAATTCATTGTTTCTAATCTCTTATCCACTCTAATATTATGGTCATTCAGTGAGGGTATTTTAAAAAATTATGCTGTATTTAATTTCTATAATTTCCATTTAGTCCTTTTTTTATAAGTTCTCTTTCTTTGCTGAGATTTTTCTATCTTGTCATTTATTTCAAGATAATTTGCTATTGAATATTGAAGCATCTGTAATAATAGAAGCATAATATGCTAATTAGACTGGGCGTCCTTCTGGACGACCTTCCAGATGAAGCCGCAGCGGGTGGGGGCCAGGGCGGGGGCTGAGCCCCTTTGCATGAATTTCATGCCTTGGGCCTCTAGTAGTTAATGATAGCTGACTGAAAATCCTTATCAGGTGATTCTAACATCTGATTGATTGTAGTGTTTGTATCAGTTGATTGTTCTTTCTTGTTTTTGGTATAACAGGTGATTTTTTATCGTATCCTTGAAACTTTACCCAATATATAAGAAAACTGTGGGTTCTATTCAATTTTGTTTTTAAACAAGCAGTCACCTGTATACGTTTGGCCTGTTTTTTTGAGCTGTGGTTCCAATGGCAGTGTGAATTTCAGAGCTTTTGTGGTGGTCTGTTGGAAGTGATGCTGGGTTCTTACTTGTCTAAGCCCATTTGCTGAGTGTCTCACAATGCAGAAGGGGAACATGGGATCCCCCTATCCATGGCCCCTGGCTCCCCAGTTTCCCTGGGAAAATAAAGAGATGTATAAGCTTGCAGAATAAAAGAGACTTGCTATGTCTGGCAGCTGGCTGTTACTGGGTCCATCTTGCTGATTCTGTCCACTAGCCATTCTGCATCATGCTAGGGAGGGTTTGTTTTCCAGGCCTGGCTTATTACTTGAGGTTGGATCCTTTGTCTTACTTAGTTCTGGCTGCTATAACAAAATGCCACAAACCTGGTGGAATAAACAACAAATGCCAGATTTGTCACAGTCTGGAGGTTGGAATTCCACAATCAGTGCCAGCATGGTTGGGGTCTTGGTGAGGGCTTTCTTCCTGGTTTACATATGGACACTTTCTTCCTGATCTTCCTAGACCAGAGAGAGCGCTCTGGTCCCTTCACCCTCTTATAAAGACACCAATCCCATCACATAGGCTCCACCCCATGACCTTATCTAACCAAATGACTTCCCAATGTCCCCAACTCCAAATATCACATTGGGTATAAGGGATTCAAAATAATGATTTTTTTTTTTTTGTGGTGGCGGGGCAAAATAGTCTTTTCTGCCTGGTTTGCCTACCTTACCTAATTCCTCTTGAACGAGGGGGGTAATCAGGTAAAAGAGAGCTCCCCAAAGGGGTGCTTGCTGTAGCTTGGTCCTCCTTGCGGGCTTTGCTGGTTTTCTTGCCTACCCAGTGTCGCTGAGCAGAAAGTGGTATCTTAGGACCAGAGAGGCTTGCCAGGCTAGGCTGTCTGTGTCAGTTTCTCTGCCAGCTCTGCCCACTGCCCTGCACCTTTTGGAGGGGAAGGAGATCTCAGTGTGCTGGGAACGAGAGGGCTTTCCCTGGCTGCTTTCGCTAGGTGGGTTACTCACTGAGCCCCTTTCCTGTGGTGTCAGGCTTGTCTAATATTCTCAGAAAGACATTGGTCTCGGAAGAATAATGAGCCTGTCTCGGCTGTCTTTCTTTACGAGGTTGAGATTGGCAAATGCTGAGTCTGGGTGGCCTTTTCTGTTGGGTGGGAGGAACATCAGTCATTATACCGCTGTGTTTTCCCTTCGATCTTGGGGTCCACAATTGGTTTGTTTCCTTATTGCCTTTCAGAGTTCGGTTGTTAGTAACATTATTTCCATGATTTATAGCTGTGCTCAGCAAGAAAGAATTAGGAAAAGTAGGTCTATACACTCTTGTGTGGACCAGAAGTCCCATATTATTTAATTTCCACAGAACCAGCTAACCCTCAGATATTTGACTTTTTCATTTAAATATTAGGATCTTTCACTTACCTTTTTTTGCATACCGAATTTTAAAGCAGAGCTGCAGTCCTATGACAACATTACATTATTCCTCTATTAGCAATTCTCTCAGATTTATTTTCAAGTTTTGGAGTGAAGTTTTCTGGTAGCTCAACCAACCAAAGCCTTACGGTACTTATTATTCACGCAGGCCTTCTATTAAAATGAGATTGAGCAGCTTTGCATAAAATCAAGAGGTAGAAAAAGATAAAAAAGACACAAATTAAATTTGTGCTTATATTTAAAAACATATTTTGGTGGAATAATATTACGTTTGACAAGGAAGATGATGCAAGCCCTGGAGTGTTGACATTGTTGTGAATGTTTCCTTTAGCAATAGGTATAGATTGAGAGCAAAGAAAAATCTTCATTTGGAGCAATATACTTTAACAAATAACTTCCCAACAAAGTTTTGCTAAGTTCTATAAAGACAAACAGAATTATTAATTAAACAATAGTCTGGGATTACCCATCCAAGGTGGTCAAGTTGTGTATTTATGGGCTGTTATTAAAACTATAAATTGGGAGCCATCGAAGAACAGGTGCATATTAACCTGTGCCCATCTTATAATATTTGCTTCCTAATTTTGTTCAGTAAATTATTGTTATTTATCAACCTAATAACTTTGGTTCTATGACATTTGTGGGCATATATATGATTTACTTGATGCTAAGGTATTGATTAGGAAGGCAATATCAAATTACAACTTTTTCATGGGAAATCAGTTTCATTTATATGTTCTCATTTCTACTAGTATATTGTGGAGATTACTAATTACACGTATTTCTGTGCATAAACACATTCACTGAATAACTGAAACATAAATTGCTCAGTATCAAAATTTGATTAAATTATATGGCTCTGGAACAATCACTTTATATATTACTCACCAATTTTAAATTTTCATTACATTTCTGCCCTTAGATTTCCAGCAATATGTATTAGATCCAAAATTTCTTTATCATTGAGTCTGATGTATTTACTCTGTGAAGCAGATGGACTTTTTTCCCCCTTTTCCTTCCTTTGTAGTATCTAGAGGTAAGAGGATTTTAATCTGAACATTGACTCTGAGAAAACTTAGTTCATTTTTCCAACTGCCCAGGATTAGTCAATTAGTAGCTATAGGAGCCCTTAAGGATCCATTCACTCTCTCAGTTTAGTGTGCAGAACAAATTAGTATTTCCCAAAATAATACCAATTAAACCAACATAAAAAAGTTAGTATCTATTTTAATCTCAAGAGACAAGTTATAATATCTCTTCGAAAGAGCTGTCATTCAAGGACAATGCTTTGTAGCTTGTATAGTTCTTCTACTTTTAAATGGTACCCCTGAAGGCTGCTTTTGCTAGATGTCACCTACTATTACTACCTCTGTTACTGCTGCTGCTGTGATGCATGCACACACACACTAACTTGTATGCATATATACATACACTATATACATTAAAAAAAAAATCTAAACATTTTGGTATTTCATTTTGTCAACTGCACTGGGTAGGAGTCCAAAAGACATGTATTCTTTTCTAGTTCTTTTTTTTTTAGTGCTGTGTGATCTTGGAAAATTTATTTCACTATTGTATGAGACATTTTCATCATTTGAAAAGTTAAAATGTTAGACTAGGTCATAGACTGGTCTACTTGGGCCCCTTGACCAGCCATCTGTTTTGGTAAAGAAGGTTTATTGAAATGCACTCACATTCATTCATTCACTTATGCAGGATCTAAAATTGCACTAACACAGAATCATCAGAGTTGAGTAGTTGAGAAAGACTGTATAGCCTGCAAACATAAATATTTACTGTCTGTACCTGTAGAAAATATTTGTCAATCATGGACTAGATAGAGGATCAATAAGGTCCTTTCTAGGTACATGCATTTGTTACTTAAGAAGATTTTGCTAGAAAAAAAAATCTTAGTCTGCCTATCAAGTATGAGGATAAAATTTTTCAAATTAGTTTTCTACTCAGAAATGTTATCTATGAATCCAAATGCAAAAATCAACATGTTCCATTTAAATAGTGGAATTCTCTCAAGTGATATTCTGTTAAATATGAAGTGCTAACCAGTGGTAGTAATATTTTTATCAATTTGTTCATTTTTCTAATGTTTTAACCTTATCCCAATTATAAGAGATGTAGCCTAATCTTAAATCAATTTACATTTCTTGAGAGACTTTTATGCAAAGTTCATTTTGATCCACTTTAGGGAATTTAAAACCCAGCTGTACAGCTGAATTAATCAGAAATGGAAGAAAAAAATGAAATACAAGTGACTAAAATTAATAATTCATAGAAAATAAAGTATAGATACATATAAAAGGGTGTGTATGTATTTACATTAATTAGTAGAGGGTATTAAAAGTGAAGATTTGAGTTTTATTATATGTCAAGGAGGAGGCCTGGCATTCATGTTGCATTGATGCATCAACAATGTGTTTTATTTTTCTGTAACTTTCAAAGCACTTAAATGATAATATGTCAGTTAAGTGACCTCTGGGAAGTGATGAACTGTCAATTTTCAAATTAGTGAAAGACCTTAATACCTATGATCAAGAACTTAAAGTTTCACAAAGAGGCAATTTGAGATTTACTGTAGCATTGTGAAGAAGAGAATGAAAGCATAAATTTATTGTAAAACTTTTGGACTGAAGAATGAGAATGCATTAAAGAGCACAACCTAAGTCATGCAAGAGAAACCAAAGATAAACTAACAACTGATCTCCTTTCTCTTTAACTTCTCACAAAATCTTTGCCAGCTGAATTGTCATGTGTTAATTTATATTTACTTAAATTTAGTTTATGTGTAACACTTTGGTAGATTTTTGGAAAAAAATGGCCATGACTATTTCCTTCCCGATATCCACATCCCTCCTAATGTGAATTTGGAAATCCTTCCATTAGAATGTGGAGTCCCTTTCCCCACAATTTAAATCTGGACTCATGATCTGGTTTGGCCAACTGCATTCAATGGAATTGATTGTATGACAGTTTTGAACAGACTTCATTCAACAGGACTTGCATGCTTCTTCCTTTCACTATCTTAAAGGGGATATCAATGACCTTCACCTCACAGTATTTTAAACGCCCTCATATAATCCCTCTCATATTGAAATGGGGCTAGCCTGTGTGTTCCATATAGTGCAGCAGAAGAGACAATATCTGACCTTCAGACGAGGGTCATATGGGTATTATACATTTTGCTTTGGATTTTTGGATTATTGACATGGGTAAGCCAGCCATGTTATGAGAATACTCAAGTAGTCTCATGGAGAGAGTTCAGTGTGGAGAGAAATCAACTTGACAGCACCAGCTTGACAACCATGCTGCTAAACTACCCTGAGAACAGATGCTCAAGGCCCAGTCAGCCTAAAGATGACAGCAGCTGCAGATGACCTCTGACTGCAGCCTCATGGAAACCCCAGATACTTCTACCCAACTGACCTGTTCTTGATTTCTTGCCCCACAGAAACTTGATTAGGGCTCTTCTTAAATCATCATATTTTGTGTGTTTGTTACACAGCAATTATTAACTAATACTCTGTAACCAAGTAGTGTGCACAGACTTTAGCTGCACTAGGAACTATGGCTGGTCCAGGTGGCAGAGGCAGTATGTGCATGTATAACACTTTTAAATCTCTCTAGCTTGAGAAAGAATTTATCATTTCCCTGCCATGAGTAAATCCTGATTATGTTTTGCCCCCCCCCTTTTTTTTGCCTCTCCTTTATCTCCCTTCACTTCTAAATTTTATTAGATTATATTGATTGTGTTTTACTTTATGTTGTTGTTATTTATATATTACTAGAGCCCCAGTGCATGAAATTCGTGAATGAGGGTGTGTGTCCCTCAGCCCAGCCTGCACCCTCTTCAATCTGGGACCCCTCGAGGGATGTCTGACTGCCCGTTTAGGCCCGATCCCGGTAGGATCGGGCCTAAAAGGGCAGTCGGACATCCCTCTCACAATCCCGGACTGCTGGCTCCCAACTGCTTGCCTGCCTGCCTTCCTGATTGCCCCTAACTGCTTCTGCCTGCCAGCCTGATCACCCCTAACCACTCCCCTGCCAGCCTGATTGCCCCTAACTGCCCTCCCCTGCATGCTTGATTGCCCCCAACTGCCCTCCCTTGCAGGCCTGGTTCCTCCCAACTGCCCTCCCCTGCTGGCCATCTTGTGGTGGCCATCTTGTGTCCACATGGGGGCAGCCATCTTTGACCATATAGGGGCAGCCATCTTGTGTGTTGGAGTGATGGTCAATTTGCATATTACTCTTTTATTAGATAGGATAGAGGCCTGGTGCACGGGTGGGGGCTGGCTGGTTTGCCCTGAAGGGTGTCCCAGATCAGGGTGGGGGTTCCCTTGGGGGTTGGGGTGGCCTGGGTGAGGGGCCTGTGGTGGTTTGCTGGCCATGCCCCCTGGCAACCCAAGTGGAGGCCCTGGTATCTGGGATTTATTTATCTTCTATAATTGAAACTTTGTAGCCTTGAGCAGAGGCCAGGACCGGCCAGGGCAGGCAGAAAGCTTGGCTTCCTCCATCACCCGGGAAACCCAAGCCTCCTGCTCACTCTGTGGCCACAGCCATCTTAGTTGGGTTAATTTGCATACTCGCTCCTGATTGGCTGGTGGGAGTGGCTTGTGGGCGTAGTGGAGGTATGGTCAATTTGCATGTTTCTCTTTTATTAGTGTAGACTAGAGGCCCAATGCACAAAATTCTTGCAAGACTAGGCCTTCCTTCCCCTGGCTGCAGGCACTGGCTTCCCTCTGGCACCTGGGAATCAGGCTTCCCTCGCAGCCCCAGCTTCGTCCAGTCTAATTAGCATATTATGATTTTATTATTATAGATAATAAGTATTATGGCATTTATTATTATTTGATTTATCAGCTTTAAGTATCTTTTGAAACCTGGCTTTTAAAAAAGAAGATTGGTATACATACACTATTACAAAATTTCTTGTCACCTTCAAATTCTCAAAATTTGTTAGTTATAGGAGTGCTTCATTATCAATATTTTTTATGATAATATTAACCATACTACTTACATTTCTTTCTGTCCTTGAACTTTATAGGCTTTTTGCTATTTTTACCATTAATCTCTTAGTTTGTTGAGGTTTATTTCTTAATAGTTTCCTCAAGAAGACTCATGGGATTTAAATTGTTTGTATGGTCAAAACAATTTTGACTTATCTTTATACTTGAATGACTGGGAATGAAATAATTGGGTCACAGTTTCTTTAAAGTTTTTAAAATCATTGCTTTAATGTGTTCTCATTTGTCCAGTGCTATGATAGGGAAATCTGAGGTCAGCCTGATTTGTCTTATATTAAGAGAGAGCTTAATATTTTTGGTGAGATGCCAAAGGGTTCTTAATTTCATTTCTGTTTTTTTTTAATTTTATTTTTTATTGAATTATATTGGTATACAACCTTTCATTGGATACATTAGTTTAGGTGTACAATATAGTGATTTAATATATTTACACCTTACAATATGCTCACTCCACTAATTCTAGTAATCATCTGTCATAATATAAATTTATCACAGACTATATTCCCCTGCCCTTTTCAGCCATCCCCAACCTTTTTTCTCTGTTTCTGAGTCAGTTTTTACTATGCTTTGTTTTTAGATTCCACACATAGGTAAAACCATACAATATTTGCCTTCCTCTGTCTAACATATTTCACTTAACATAGTACCCTCTAGGTCCATTCATGTTGTCCCAAATATGACAACATTTCATAAAGGTGATATATATATATCACCTTTATCCAGTCATCTAGTGGTGAGCACCTAAGTTACTTCCATATCTTGACTATTGTAAATTATTCAACAATGAACATAGGGGTGCATATATCTTTTGAATTCATATTCTTGTTTTCTTTGGATAAATATCCAGAATTGACATTGCTGGATCTTATGATATGTCTATTTTTAGTGGGGTTTTTTTTTTTGAGGAATCTTAATACTGCTTTTCAAAAGGGCTGCACCTATTTCAGTTCCACCAAGAATGTACAAATTTTTTTCTTCACATCCTTGCCAATGCATGTTATTTATTAACTTATTGATAATAGGTATTCTGACAAGAATGGTAGTATCTCATTACTATCTTGATTTGCATTTTTCTGATGATTAATGATGTTGAGCATCCTTTCTTACATCTGTTGTCATCTGTTTGTCTTGTTTGCAGAAATAGTTTTTCATGTCAAGGGCATTTCTCCAAAGGGTTCTTAACCTTTTTAAAGAGAAATATAACATTTACTTAGTGTTGAATATAACTGTCATAAAAGAGCTATATGAGATAGGTATAATTCTAATTCCCACTTTACAGATGGAAAAGCTGTTACAGATAGGAAGTAAGTGACTCATCGATCTCATTTTGAAAGTTAAAGGCAACTGCATGATGAATAATCTTTCAATGTATAGGTGATACAGCAGGGGAATACATGGCAGATGATTAAACAAGCGACTTGAAAGACTGAACCGATTGTCCCTTCCTTCCTTCTTTCCTTCCATCCTTCTCTGCTTCCCTCCCCCTCCCTTCCTTTTTTTTCTCTCTTCCTTTCACACATAAATTATGTCATGGTGGCTATAAACAAATATCTCAAAAATTCACATAATTCTGGACAAGGCCCTAGAGATAGAGAGGCAAAACTGGTTGGCAACAGTACTAACCATTGCAGACAGTTGGTTTGAAAATAGTCAGAGATTTATTTCATCTTATTTATCTCCTTTAGGGTATATTTGGAATTTTAAGTGGGAAGTGCTTCTTTGCAATGTATCACTTCTAATTCATCACATGTACTGCATTTGTTGTGTGTTCAATGGCTTGTAAAAATGAGCTGACCTAAGAGACATCCACAACATTTGGAGAATGACTTTTTATGGTCTAAAATGTTTTCAAATAACAGTTTTCAGGCTGAGGGAAGAATTGGAAATGTAACGAAATATTTATAAATCTCTCTCAACTATAGGGATTCTGTTTTTTGTATCTGGTATGAAATAGTTGTTCTATAAGCAGAGATTTGGGAGTAAATGTTTGAAAGAAAATTCTAAAACGTGGTTTACTAACATCCATTAAGGAAGCAGTCCAGGTTATTAAACTAGAAATTTACACTGTGGATTTTAAAATTATTTGTTATCTCCCATAGGAGAGAACATTTGGCAGACCCATTCTCTTTGAATAGTTTAAAGAAAGGGAATGATTTCACCTCTAAGTGAATTTCTAAGGTAAGCACTTTATTAGCACTTGGTATACATATCATTTCAGGGCATATGCACTTGTCAGTCCATATTTGATACACTCTTGGGCCAGTGTGCTAATATGACCAAAAGTTAGAGGGCTGCTGCAGTATCACAGCACTATGACATTCTTTGTGATTTTATTTAGCTTGGTTTGTTTTTTGTTAATCTCCCACTGAGTTGTATTTTTTCTCTAGAGTAGAAAGGGTCACTATGTGGATTGATATTAGAAATAACTGCTTATTTTTATTTAGTATTAGCATAGGAGATGGTAAATGATAAAACATAACCATTTGAGAAACTTACCATATGAAGTGTGCCACTTATCTGCAGTCCTTAGAAGGTGATAAACTGCTCCGTGGCTACCAGGTAATCTAGAAGTGAGTAGGAAATACTTGTGATGGTTTTCACCCCAGATCGCCACTTACTATGTAATGGTGGGCATATGATCTAAGTTGTCTTACTCAAAAAAAGAAAAGATTTATTTCACAGTTGAAAATAAAAACAAAAAAAATAAAAACAATTTTTATTTCTCCTTTGGAAATAAAAATTGCCGCAATGGTTGATTAAGAATCAACCATTGCGGAAAAAATTAAGAATATTTGGGGCCCTGTTCATACCACACCTGATGATACTCTACCTTCAGATAATAAATGTCTTTATAGTTTATGCCAATTTGAGGTAGTATCTTTTGAAATAAAGTACAACTAAAATCCTATCTAATAAAAGAGTAATATGCAGATTGACCATCACTCCAACACACAAGATGGCTGCCCCCATGTGGTCAAAGATCCTGCCCCCATGTGGACACAAGATGGTCACCACAAGATGGCCAGCAGGGGAGGGCAGTTGGGAGGGACCAGGCCTGCAAGGGAGGGCAGTTGGGGGCGATCAAGCCTGCAAGGGATGGCAGTTATGGGTGACCAGGACGGCAGAGGAGCAAAGTTGGGGGTGACCAGGCCTGCAGGGAAGGGCAGTTGGGGAGGACCCAGGCCTGCAGGGCAGAGCAGTTTGAGGTACCAGGCCTGCAGGGGAGGGCAGTTAGGAGGTGACCAGGCCTGCAGGGGAGGGTAGTTAGGGGTGACCAGGTCTGCAGGGGAGGGCAGTTAGGGGCAAGCAGGCTGGCAGGGGAGCAGTTAGGCATCAATCAGGCTGTCAGGGGAGTGGTTAGGGGGTGATCAAGCTGGCAGGCAGAAGCAGTTAGGGGCAATTAGGAAGGCAAGCAGGTGAGCAGTTGGGAGCCAGCAATCCTGGATTGTGTGAGGGATGTCCGAATGCCTGTTTAGGCCCGATCCTACTAGGATCGGGCCTAAATAGGCAGTTGGACATTCCTCGAGGGGTCCCAGATTGGAGAAGGTGCAGGCTGGGCTGAGGGACACCCCCCCCATGCACAAATTTCATGCACCGGGCCTCTAGTATTCTAATAAACAAAATCTCTTATGGGGTTTCTCTAAGACTCCAATAAGATTGTTCATATGAAATTATTACTACAGTGTTGGGAGTAGTAACCTAATATATTTGTTTATTTTTAATATAACTGGGAGGATGCTGCCACAGGGAATCTAAGTACAAACAGATACACAAAATTTTGTAGGTTAAATCTATCAGATTCCTTTTAATAATCAAATATAGCTCTCTGATTTTAGACATTCTCCTCATATCATAGATCAGACAACCAAAATCTAGACAGAAGCTGGTAAGCTCTGATGTTTCCTTTTTCCAGATCCAACTTCTCTCCAGTACATGACACAGTTCTTACTGTGGAATGAAGGTGAGATTCTACATCAGTCTGACTTAAGTAACTAATCACAGTGGACATTTGTGTATCAATATGAATTTGTCTATTTGTGTACATGTGTGTATGTGTATGCACATGCATGTGCCTATGTGGGTGCATCTGGACTCTCCTTATATAGTTATCCAGTTTCAGTTATAACACCCAGAACATTGTGGAGAGAGAATCTGTTCCTCTCTATTCTACCCCATGTGGTCTGAGGAGTGCATCACCCACTATCCCTATGTTGAAACATATGTTCAAAGTCCAAGTAAAGTCAGGACATAACTTACTCTCTGTCCAGGAGTGAACATATGGATCAAGGCATGTCAATAAGGACCAACCTGCATTGGAATCACCAGGCTTCTGCTAAAACAACTGGAGAGCAGTGCTCTCCCTCCGGGTGCTCTCGAGTTTGAAAGCATGTGTGCCTAGAGCTGCCATTGCTGTGAGGAACCTGGGCAGCATACCACTGATTTAGCTTCTCAGTCAAGAACTTCTATTTCTGTTTCCCTCCTCTCTTCTTTGCTATGTACCCATGTTCAAATCTTCATAACTCACCAGTTATTTCATGGAAAAAGTGAATTATAAGATGGGTATCATATATAGAAGGCCCAGCATGGAGATACATCAGTGAGCAAAAACCCTGCCTTTGAGGAACCCTCATAAAAGGTTTACAAAGCATATTGCAAGGCAATTAAAATAGCATGGCCCCGAATATCTGCATTTCAAATTGTTCAGCTATTAGGAACTGTATCAATGCCCCCCTTCCATAATGCATTAAAGAAGTTGCATGCATATTTTTTTTTCTGTAGAAAAAGCTGTTAATTTGGTTATCAACTTATAAAAGCATGTTAAGAGCTACTACCGTGTTTCCCCTAAAATAAGACAGTGTCTTATATTAATTTTTGTCCCCAAAGACACGCTAGGTCTTATTTTCAGGGGATGTCTTATTTTTCCATGAAGAAGAATACGGTACACATTTATTGTTAAATGAAAATAAAGGAAATTTATTACCTGTATACGGTACGGTAGTACGGTAGTTGTCAACACAAACCAGACAAACTGTGAATCCTACGGTATCAAGAATTTACTCATTTATTCAATGACAATCATGTCATCATCTTCTGGAACATCATCATAACAATCCAATTCCTGAATTTCCTGGTGAATTTCTTGTGACTCCATTTCTTTCAGAATCAGTGGACCAAATCTCTCATGTTTAGCAATAGCACTGTCTTTAAATGAGTACTTCTTGTCAAGGTAGCCTGCTCGCAGTGCATTTGCAATGCAACTGTCAGTGATTTTCTCCCATGAATTATTCACCCAAGTCACAACTTCTTGCAGTTTAGGTTTCACAAAGTTTTCATGCTGATTTCTCTCCATTCTATTTTCAATGTAGTCATTAATTTCCATGCACAAATTGTCTTTGAATGGCTTGTTTATTGCAATATCAAGAGTCTGGAGATAGGCTGTCATTCCTGCGGGAATCATTATCTGATCTATTTTTCTTTCGTGAAGAAATGTCTTCATGTCTTTAGTGCGGTGAGTGATGGCTGCATCCCAGACTAGCAGGCCTCTTTGGCTCCCTCGCATAACAAGCGGCAGCATTAAATCAACCCACTTCCTTATAACTGCTTGTGTGGCCCAGACTTTTTTAGTTTCAGGAATAAAAACGCCCAAAACATGTTCAATCTTTTCCTTCTTGCCCTTAGAAATGATTAAAGGTGGGATTTTAGTGCCATCCAGACGAATTGCCAAAATACAGGAAACACGTGCACTTTCGTAAGCAGTGGAGGGAATGTACGCCAAGGAGGCACCCCGCTGTTCAATTGTTGTTTGAGATGATTGGCCCATAAACACTGCAGTTTCATCCTAGCAATCATGTTGGAAAGATTGTATTTAGAGAAGTCAGCATCATCAATAAAGGACTTGAATGCAAGTGCTCGCTTAATAACTTGAGTATCTTCCAACCTAAACAATGTTGTAGATCTTCTTAGAGACAGTTCACTTCGCTGAAGGAAATTATCCAGCCAGTGTTGTGATGCTTTGAAGTCTTCGGGGGCTATGTCAAACTGTGGTGCCATTGCAAGGGCAAATTCTTGAATCTGAGCCCTATTCACAACCAAAGCCTTTGCTCTCCTGTCAACAACCCATTCACAGATCAGGTCTTCCAGCTCGGAAAATAATGGTTGCCGACCTGATCCACACTTGCGCTTTTTAGCATTTCCCCTGTCCACTTGTTCAATGAGGTTACCATACTCTGCTCACCATTTTCGGACCAATTGGATACTCAACATCTTCTCTTTGCAGAAAGCAGTAAGATTTTGGCCCCAAGAGTCTTCCACGATTCCTTTCTTGTACTCCACGGAGTAGCTTTTTCTTTTTGCGCTCATTTCTAGGGGTAAAAAAAAAGGAATTGGGGTATCAAGGTGGGGGGAGGGGGATCACTCAAAATGACACAGGGGGGATCAGAGGGGGGAATCAAAATGGCACAGGAGAATCAGAGGGGGGATTACCATTTTAGTAACCCCTTTTGATCCTCCTGTGTCATTTTGTTTTTTTTAATATATATTTTATTGATTTTTTATAGAGAGGAAGGGAGAGGGACAGAGATTTAGAAACATCGATGAGAGAGAAACATCGATCAGCTGCCTCTTGCACACCCCCCACTGGGGATGTGCCCGCAACCAAGGTATATGCCCTTGACCGGAATCGAACCTGGGACCCTTCAGTCCACAGGCCGACACTCTATCCACTGAGCCAAACCGGTCAGGGCCTCCTGTGTCATTTTGATTGCCCCCTCTGATCCTCCTGTGTCATTTTAAGTGATCCCCCTCCCTCCACCCCTGTGCCACTGAACACCTTCACCAGACATCCCCCCTACCCCTTTATCAGACATTTACCCCCTGGGGCCTGCCTGGGGACTGTCACTGGGCTTGCTGGGGCCTGGATCTGGGCTGGAGCAGGGTCTGCCACTGACTGAGAACCTTCAGTCATCATGAAGGTGGCTGTGAGCATCAGGTAGTATCACCAGAGACAGACCAGCACTCACCACCTTCGCCGCGTCCCATCCGCTCTAATCCTCCTGTTCTTCTACACGCATCTGCGAAAGTCTCCTCCTCTGTCTGCCCCACGCTCACAGCTCACTCCGACTTCTGCTCAGCCTCCACACAGCAGTGACGTCAGGACTCCGCGTAATGTCACTGGTTGCTAGATGCCAGTCGGGGCGGCCCTAGCGACCAGTTTACGGTAAATTAATTTTCATTCTGAGACAGAGCCTGGGGGCCTTATTTTCGGGGGATGCCTTATATTTCACTCAGAAGGAAACCTGTAAGTAGGTCTTATTTTCGGAGGATGTTTTATTTTCGGGGAAACACGGTATTAGATTCATCACCTCTCCTACATTTTTTCACAGCACCCAACTAGTTAGGAAATTAAGGAGCCTCAAGATTTCTAAGTCTGCAGATAAAAATTACGCCATTCAGCTCCATGCAACTGAAGAATATGTCCCCAGCAGAAGGAAGGAGGCTTGCATGCATTTTCTCAATGAAACTGCTCATGATGACCAATATCTAGATAAAAGGAAGCTGGCAGTCTTTGGACCTATGAAGACTTTATCAAAGATAAATATAGAATTGCTGAATTCTATATTTTGGGGGATGCTGATAAAAACAAAACAAGCAAAAAACAAAATAGAAAACAAAACAAAACCCTCTCTGTTCCTAATAAGTGGGAAATAAAGTTATTGATTCATCACTTCTCCATTTTTAAATAAAGTTATTTTCCATTTATTAGGGAATGAACATCAAAGAGCCATTAACAGAAGAGAGTCAGAATCAGTTCTGTGCTATCATAACAGGATGCCTGACCACTCTACTGGGAGAAGATAATAATATGTTAAGAACTAGGCCAAGAAGTTTTTCCCACCAAGCTCAAACCTTTAGAAATGTTAATTTCCACCAGAAGAACAGCAGGGTGGTTTCATTTCCAGGGGGAGGGTGACGGGTAGTCTATTTTGATTTTAAGTTTATAAGGTAGGGTGTCATTTGTCCCTGAACTCTAAATGTAAATGAGCTCTTGATTGAATGGTGGCTGCCTTACCTACAGTCAGGAAAACTGCTGAAAGATGACAAAAATGGCAAGAATTAATGCTGAAGATTTTGCCAGAGGGAATGCAGAGTGAAAAAGAGATGATCTGATTATACATTCATGGATGACTGGTGAACCTACCAAAGTTCAGAGGTTCAGTTCTGATATCTATCTCAACATTTAGCTGCTCACTTGAAGCTTTGCCAAGCCCAAGGGAATATAGGCTGTTACAGAAACTGTTGACAATTTCTGAAGATCATTGGGGCTCACAGAGGGCCGCTTGCTTGTTTCTGCATCTCTTCACACTCCATCTCAAGAAGAAAGGGTTACCAAGATATTGCATTGTAGTTAGAATTTTCTGTTACTGCAGATTTTGCTATGGCTGCTACCCCCGGGGTTTCTAAAATAGAATGGCATTTTACTACATCAAGAACATTACTACTTTTAAAACTTTTCAGTACCAAATCAATGGATCATAAAAGAAAGGCAAAGTAAAAGTTAAAATATCGATATCCTAAATTCATGGGAATTTTTATTGGCTCCATTTGTTTTCAAAAACATGTTTGGTAAATTAGTGAATAATTGGGTCATCTCTTTTTAAAAGAGTCATTTGGCTCTTCTACCTAATTATAGTTGAAGAATAAACTTTTTGTTGTTTAACATCACAGCCTGTAGGATTCATTCCATTGCCAGGCATTCAGTTAAAGATTTTATAGTCACTATTTCATTTCATTGTCACAGAGTTTGGCAGATTGAAAAACAGTAAACAAAGCAAAACAATACTCTCACACAGAACAAATCCCAACAGAAGTAGGTCTATTTCTGTGTGCTGCCAAAATTAGTAATGATCTCTGTGTGCTTACTATACAAATGACAGTCTGTAGCCCTGCAGCATCAGCATCACCTGGAAGCTTGTTAGAAATAGGGAATCGTAAGGGCACCTCAAACATATTTCATGAGAGTTGTATTTTAGCAAGTTCCCAGGTGATTCCTGTGCATATTAAATTTGAGAAGAAATATTTTTCACTACATTGTCATTTTTTCTTGATAATGAAATTTTGTTGGCACAACTCAAAGTTTTTAAGCACAAATACCTATTTCTTTTTAATTCAAAGTTAAAATATCTTATTTTTCTGATTATGAGTATACATGCCTACTTAAGAATGAAAACAGTCATGAATTTATAAAAAATAAAATAAAATATCTCATTATCTTATTTCTTGAAAATGAACTTTTTTTTTACAGTATAAAATAACCACAGGAATAAATCTACTTTTACCACCAAACAAACAAACAAACAAACAAACAAAACAATTAAATCATTTACTTAATATAGATATCTTAGGAGAAATAATAACTTCATTCAAAAGAGTTAGCAGATTTAATTTTTTAAAGCATTGTAATATCTGAGACTTCTAAGTGAGATTTCAATAAGGAAAATTTTGAAAGCTATAATGAGGGGGATAATGTGGAATTCCTTGAATTTCTGTTCTAAAATATTATACATACAGTTTCTTTTTCCTTCCCCATCTCTCCTAATACATTGTCCCTTTTTATCTACCCTCACATAAACTGTTAATACTTAGAACAGGCAGAAACCATGAAGAGAAAGCTTGACAGAATTTGCTACATAAAAATTGGTGTATCAAAGTGATACAGGATTTTTTGACTGGAACTCAAGGTGTTCCCCTGGGCAGGATGGTTCCAGGATTCTTTGTCCTTCGGAGTTGAAGAATGAATCCATGGATGGAAGATGGTATAACAAAGGTGGAAATTTATTGAAGAACAAGTACAGACTCCCATATGGAGAAGGGGAAAGAATCTCACAGCACAGACTCCCATGTGGAGAAGGGGAAAGAGTCCCACAGCACAGACTCCCACGTGGGGAGGGGGAAAGAGTCCCACCAAGTTCCTGCAAGTCCCTATGTTCTGATATCCCTTCTGATTGGTCAATATCCCTTATGAATTGGTTACTATAGTAATTCCTGAGCTCAAACATCAAACCTTACATGGGACATGGGAGGCCCTCCTCTCTCATTGTTCTCCCATTCCTTCTGGATTTTCTTCCTCCTTCTATATTTTATAAACTAGAGGCCCGGTGCATGAAAATTCATGTACTGGAGGGGGGGTCCCTCAGCCCAGCCTGCCCCCTCTCACAGCCCTCAGGGGTGGGAGGCGACTTGGCAATAAGGGGAAGGTGATGCCCCATCACACCTCTGCTGCTGCCACTACCAACAGCACAAGCCTCAGCTGGCCTTGGTTACCTGAGCCTCGGGCAGCCCTGGATGGCTGGGCAGCCACCATCTGTGGCTTGCCTGTGCCTCTGGCCAGCCCTGGGTGGCTGGGGACTGAGGGGACTGGGTGCCACCATCTTGTGCCTGTGGGCACTGCCATCTTTGAGGGTGTGGCAGTCAATTAGCATATTCCCTCCTTACTGGCTGTGGGCAACACCATCTTTGCAATGATGTGAGGGTCAATTAGCATATTCTCTCTTTATTAGATAGGATATAGACCTTTTGTTACTCCCAGTTCCCTTATTTTATGTAAATGTAACTGTTGCTGCTCCCTTGTCTTATGGAAATGTAACTGTCCCTGGCTCCCTTGTGTTATAGAAATGTACCCTCTCCCAGCCCTGTGTTTTCTTCCATCGGGCCCCTTAATTTAAAAAATTCCCTAAACCTGCCTATATCCCCCTAAAATTTCTATTTCAAAAGCATAACCCAAGCAAATATTAGATGTCAAAAACTGCTATTTTATAAGAAATAAAGCATACTATTTTATATAGTAAATACAAATAAATAAAAAAGCATCTATGTACCAATGGGAGAATATATTAAATTTGAAAAAATATAAACAAGTGGAAGAATATACCATGTTCATGAATTGGTAAAATCAACATCATTAAAATGTCCATACTACCCAAAGTGATCTATAGGTTCAATGCAATCCCCATTAAAATACCAACAGTATATTTTGCAAACATAGAACAAAACTACAAAAATTTATATGGAATAGAAAAACACCCTGAATAGCTGTAGCAATTCTGAGAATAAAGAACAAAATTGGAGGTATCACAATACCAGCTATCACGCTATATTACAAAGCCACTGCTCTCACAACTGCCAGGTACTGGCACAAGAACAGACATATAGATCAATGGAACTGAACAGAGAACCCAGAAATCGATACAAGCCATTATGCTCAATTAATATTTGACAAAGGAGGCAAGGGCACACAATGGCGTCAAGACAGTTTCATCAATAAGTGAAGTGGTATTGGGAAAATTGGACAGATACATGCAAAAAAATGAAACTAGACCACCAACTTACACCATACACAAAAATAAAATCAAAGTGTATAAAGGACTTAAACATAAGACAGAAACCATAAAAATCTTAGAGGAATCCATAGGCAGCAAAATATCAGACACATATCATAGAAATATCTTTACTGATACATCTCCTAGGACAATGGAAACTAAGGAGAAAATAAACAAATGGGACTAGATAAAAAAAAAAAAAAAGCTTCTGTACAGCAAAGAAACCATCAACAAAACAACAAAAGAGCCCACTGCAGGGAAGAATATTTAATAAGGGTTTTAATCTTCAAAATTTATAGGGAACTCATAAAACTTAACAAAAAGAAGATAAACAATCCAATAAAAAAAAATGGGCAAAGGACCTAAATAGACACCTTTTGAAAGTGGGCTTATAGAAGGCAAAAAGGCATATGAAAAAATGCTCAAAGTCACTAATAATCAGAGAGATGCAAATCAAAACAATAATGAGGTACCATCTCACACCTGTCAGAATGGCTATCATCAACAAATTAACAAAAGATAAGCTGGCGAGGATGGGGAGAAAAAGGAACTCTTTGGCACTGCTGGTGGGAATGCAGCTGGTGCATCCACTGTGGAAAACAGTATGGAGTTTCCTCAAAAACTAAAAAGGGAACTCCCATTTGACCCAGTGATCCCACTTCTAGGATATATCCCAAGAAACTAGAAACACCAATCAGAAAGGATATATGCACCCCTATGTTCATAGCAGCACAATTTGCAATAGCTAAGATTTGGAAACAGCCTAAATGCCCATCAGCAGATGAGTGGATTAGAAAACTGTGGTACAACTACACAATGGAATACTACACTGCTATAAAAAAGAAGGAATTCTTACAATTTGCAGCAGCATGGATGGACCTGGGGAGCATTATGCTAAGCAAAATAAGCCAGTTGGAGAAAGATAAATATCATAGGATCTCACTCATTTGTGGAATATAATGAACAACATAAACTGATGAGCAAAAGTAGATCCAGAGACATATAAACAGACCATCAAACTTCAGAGGGAAGGCAGGGGAAGGTGGCAGTGGTAGGGGGGTAAGTGATCAGCCAAAGGACTTGTATGTATGCATGCAGATAAGCATAACCAATGAACACAGACACGAAGGGGGCCAGGGCATGTACTGGGGGTCGGGAGTGGCTGGGGAGAGGTCAATGGGGGAAAAAGGAGACATATGTAATACTTTAAACAATAAAGAATTGACATTTTAAAAAAAGAATAATAAACAGCAAAAGAAAAATGGTAAGCATATAAAAATCATATTTTGCCCTATCTTAGGAAATCATAATTTCATTCATAATAATTAAGAGGTTAATATTTTAAAGCATTGTAATATCTGAGACTTTTAAATGAGATTTCAAAAAGGAAAATTTTGAGACTGTTAAATGAGAATTCAATAAGGAGAATTTAGCATCAAACAACTGTAGAAGCATTTTTTTCATGTATTAGTTGAAGAAGATTAAAAGAAAGATTATGAGGAAATGTAGCTCCTTACACTTATAATTAGTTTTAAATTGGTACATTTCTAAAGTGCAATTAGGTGATTTATATCAAAACCCTAATAATAAGTACACATATTTATTCATTAAATTTCATTTCTAAAACTTATTCTAAGAAACTGGAAATTTTATAAATATGTTTATTAAAGCAGCTTTTATAATAATATATAATTAAAAGATAATGTAGACACTCAATAAGTTAGGATTTCTTAAGTTAGATTTATACAATAGAATGATGAAAAGCATTAAAATTATATTTTTAAAAGATATTTTTATTTTATAAGAATATGCATGGGATTGAAAATAAATTATGACTCATTCTTTGAGTAAGAATATACATAATAGTATCATTTTTAATTGATTTCTATTTTGTAAACTTTCAAATATGGCCATTCTACATCTAAGAATTTTTTAAGCCATCCAATTAAAAAACAAAAAAGGTGATTTCACTTGGAATGAGATATTCACCTAGGATATATTTTATTCATTCTATGTTATCGAGATAACAGTGTAGTGTCAAACAAGGGTTTTAATAATTGTAGAAGGAAGGAGATGGAGGAGTTCCATATTATGGTGATACTGGGGATGTGTCTATTCATATCCAAGTCAACATCTCTGAGGTCATGGTCTGGTGTCAAGTAAACTGTCATCAGTTATCCAAACTGAGATGACTGAAATACTTGTAGTCAAAACCTCACAATCCATAAAAGTGTATGCTGTTCCAGAGAAGGCTGTTCCTTCACTTATTATTAATCATTTCATTTTGTGCATGTGCACAAGTGAAATCACTAACGACAAGATATAAACAAGAAATATTTTTGTCCTCAATTATTTATCCATCTATGTATCTATCTACCTATCATCTATCAATTGTAATGGATGGCTTTAACTTTTTGGTCCATCATTCATTACTTCCTTCATTTTTTTCTGAGTTAAGCTACAAAGCTGAGAAGATGGGGAATACACGTGTACATATTCTAAAGTGGGGTCCTAGACACATTAAGGCAGTATAATAAGCACTGACCATTCTTTTTCATAAAAGGGGATAATGGAGAGGAGTGTTCTTTTCTAGGAATCTCTATGTTTTCTGCCACCTCAACTACCAAGGCAATGTGGTAGCAGGAGGGGTTGTGCATAAGAAACTGCAGGATGAGGACAGCCCGGCAAAAAGCAGAGAATGATGTTTCATCACAGTTTTAATGCTTACTGAAATGCAGGAAATTGTAGGGGTGCTCTATACTGTTAACAGAAAAGTATGTAAAAAACATTCTTGAGAGAACTTGACATGAGATTAGGTGAACTGAGCCAGTTAGTATGGAAAGCATGAGGAAAGAGGGCAGCGAAGGGAAACATTTTTATGTATACCTTTACAATTTGGATGGACAAGGATGAATGAAGGCCCAAAGGCTAAAAAGGGAACAGTTGTGAGTCACCTCACAGGAATCTATTTGCCTGGGTGAGGGGGACTGTGTGTTATAAGACAGCACCTACAAGGAAGTCCTGAGAAGTAACCAGATTGCAGGCCTGCAAAAGAAAGCTAACTGTACAATGAGGATCCCCCTACTCCCCAGGATTGTGCAGAACCTGTTAGAGCACCTTCCATGACAGAGGATGTTGTATAGTCTGGAAGGACTCACCAGCTAAGTAAACATGCCTGCACTTTTCCCTCTAATCTCTCCTCCCCTTCATCTGACCCTCAGGAGAAAGACAGGGGAGATGAAGAGTGAAGTACGGACCAAATACCTTCTATACTGCTGGCCATTGAGCCACTTCTCATTTCAGATGTGTAGGGCATGAAACATCTTTAAGTTGGTGGTGAGATTAAAATGTTTATTTAGAATAGACTGAACTTCTAAATACCAAGAAAATGAAGCTGTTCCAAGACTCTGCTCAGAGATGGAAATGACTACAAAGGTATGGGATCAGTTTGAGTTGTATCTGCAGTGAGAAAAGGAGATCTAGTGAATCATGCTGAAGACATCTGTAAGAGAGAGAAAAAAAATATATTGTTTCTTGACTGCACCCTGTTGAGTTCAGGCAACTCAAAACACTGCTTGTGTATATGGGGTCACTCACAAATATGCTTTGCACTAATTCCTTTCTTTTAAAATAAAGTGTTCCTAAACCCTCCAAATATATCTCATACAACAGAATGCAAAATAAGGTATTTTTCTGTCCAATATAACTTCCAGGAACTTCAAACACATTAATCCATCAATAAATAGGTATTTTACATTCATTCATTTAAATATATATTGAGTACTGCAAATAGGCACTAGGGCTATAAATATGGGCTTAGAAAATCACACATTTCATATTTCATATAAAACTTAATACAGCAAAAGTGAACATGCTTTGAGATTTCCATTTGTTAAACATCATATTTATTGTTTAGACAGATAAAGATTATTAAAGTGCTCTTGCTAACCTCACCATTGGAGTAAGGTGAAAAATTGAACTTAAGTATTAAAAAAGGGTGGAATATGATTTAGTCACTAAGAGAAATACAGATAAAGTAACTTGGATGTCAAAAGAAGAACCATATGAAAATGTGAGGCATTTCAGGCATAGGAATCACAAAGGCCTGTCAAATTAGTGTCACAATACTGATTAGGGAATCAGTATTTTACAATCTAATTTTCCAACCCTACCCCCAGTCTTACATCTTCTACCCCAGCAATAGTAGTAGCTTCATGTCTGAGGTCCTTCTGAGACTCTGCTCTCCCCCCCACATCACCATCCTATATAATAAAAGCCTAATATGCTAAGTGTCCAGTCATCCTTTCAACCAATCAAAGCGTAATATGCTAATGATATGCTAAGGTCACTCAACCACTCACTATGACGTACACTGACCACCAGGGGCAGACAGTCGACCAGTCCACCAGTCGCTATGACTGTGTACTAACCACCAGGGGGCAGACAGTCAACTGGTTGACCAGTCATTATGATGCACACTGACCACCAGGGGGCAGACACTCCAACCAGTAGGTTAGCTTGCTGCTGGTGTCCGGTCATTCGGGACTGAGTGAGATGGGCCGGGCATGCTAGGAGCCCTCCTGTGGTCCGTTCCTGTCTGGCCAACCTCCCACATCCCTCCCCAGGCCCAGATTGTGCACCAGTGGGGTCCCTAGGCCTGGCCTGCACCCTCTCACAATCCAGGACCCCTTGGGGGATGTCGGAGAGCCAGTTTCCTGACAGCGGAACAACCAGTCGCTATAACGTGCACTGACTACCAGGGGGCAGACGCTCAATGCAGGAGCTGCCCCCTGGTGGTCAGTGCACCCCCACAGGGGGAGTGCCACTCAGCCAGAAGCTGGGCTCACAGCTGGTGAGTGCAGTGGCGATGTCTGGAGCCTCTCTGGCCTCCATGGCAGTGCTAAGGATGTCCCACTGCCGGCTTAAGTTGGCAGTCGGAAATCCCCCAAGGGCTCCTGGACTGTGAGAGAACACAGACGGGGTTAAGGGGCTCCCCTAAGTGCACCAATTTCCTGCACTGGGCTTCTAGTTTCTCCATAACTGCCCTCGGGTTAGGATATATTGTCCTCTTCATAGAAAGGGGGAAATTACCTTTTCTCCTTTCTCCATTCTGCTGACTTTTGATCAAATATTATCTCTATTCCCATTCCCTTCAATTCTGTACATCCCTCCATAGACATTAGGTTCAAATGTATCAGGTAATAATAGTGAAAAAGGCAGAGATTCGTTCTAAAGCCAAAAGACTGAAATCTGTGTCTTGAGTCTGCTTCTTACTCTTCATTTAGTGTGGTGGCTAAGCAAAATACTTTTCCTCCCACTGTCTAAGTCAGCCGTGGGCAAACTACGGCCCGCGGGCCGGATCTGGCCCGTTCAGCTGTTCTATCCGGCCCGCGGAGCCAAAAGAGCGGAGGGTTCTCTTGCTCTCCCCTCCGCTCCTTTACTTTGAATTTATATTAGTTCACACAAACACTCCATCCATGCTTTTGTTCTGGCCCTCTGGTCCAGTTTAAGAACCCATTGTGGCCCTCGAGTCAAAAAGTTTGCCCACCCCTGGTAAGTTCTTCTAGATGGGCTAATAATCAAATTCACATAAATAGATTAAATGAGAAAATGTCCAAAGTTTATGATAGATGTACATGCCAGGAAGGTGTCATAAGATAGGAGAATTCCCAAAATACATTAGGCAGTGGAGGTTTATATGTCATTATGAACAAAAGAGAAAGGGGCAGGGGTCTGCAATTGAACACATGTAGCAGGTAAATTCCTGCTTGGCAACCCAGAAAAAAATGGGACACAAAGGTGATCTAGTGACAGGCCCCTGCTTGAAGCCATCCTATCTACCACACTTATTTCAAATTACCTAAGGTGAATGTGCTAAGATTTCCCTTGTAGAGTAGGTTTTTCTACCTAAATCTCTTAGGCAGGAAACAGAGGATTAAATGCTTTTCTGAGTCATTTCTTTCTTTCTTTCTTTTTTTAAATGTTTTTATGGATTTCAGAGAGGAAAGGAGAGGGAGAGAGAGATAGAAACATCAATGATTACAGAGAATCATTGATCAGCAGCCGCCTGCACACACCACACTGAGGATAGAGTCCACAACCCATACATGTGCCCTGAACTGGAATAGAACTGTGATCTCCTGGTTCATAGGTCAATGCTCAACCATTGAATCATGCTAGCCAGGCTGAGTTTTTTGTTTCTTAATAACCAGCTTAAAAATCATGATCCTAAAAGGAAGTTTTTGAGTGGCAAACTTTGGTTCCCTTCGTTAGCTATTCATTTAATATCCTGAGCTTCATTTTACTCCTCATATGAAGCCTCTCTAACAGTTATGAATATAATGTGAAGTATGATTTTTTAAAATACTTTGTAGGCTATAATAAAACATGTATAAACATTTTCTAAAACATTCAGAATTAAATCAGTCATGTTGCTGCAACACATTGCATCTAAGTGTATCTTAACACTTTCTACCACTATAGTTTCAATTTACTTTTCTTTCCCACTAGACAATGAATTCCTAAAGAGGAAGACTTATTCTCATTCATCTTTGTAGCCCAATCTACAGCATGGATGCAAGGAGGTTAGTTAGGGAGTATTTCAGAGGAATAAGACAAATATTAGCTAAAAATTTAATTAGATGTCTAAAATAAATGTGAATATAAGATTTTACAATAATTTACAAGTTGTAGTGATGTAGAAATATGACCTAACTTGTTTACAAGGATGTTTAAGATGCTTAGAAAAAAATGGGTAAGCAGGAAACCATGAGCAATACACAACCCCCAGAGGGGGTTATCAGTGCTGGTGCCAGGCCAGGCCTTTAGGTGTGGTCTCAGGGTCCCCATCCCAACACACGGAGCTTTTTGCAAAGCCCACGAAAGGTCCGGAAGTGCCATCCATGTTTGGGGGACAAAGAAACCAAAGGGTATAAAGGGAGAGCTTCCTCCATATTGGTTGGCTCAGGGTTTGGAGAGAAACAGTCTCCCCTGAATCACTGTGCTAGTACATACGAAACATCTGAAAATAAATGTCTTCTTCCTGTATCTCCAAGTACTCCTGTGTATTTATCAGTCGCCTGGTAAATTCTGTAACATAATGACCTTAGGAGTTTAATTAATGTCTGTGATGCTCTCTTTATCTAAAGTGGTGGTAAAATCTTTGTTCCATTTCATAGGATATTAAAGACAAAGAGTATTATACATATGAAAAGCCTGGAATTTTTAAAATTTTTTAGGAAGGTTTTTTAATTTCCAATTCTATGCTCTTTCCACATCACTGACATTTGAGTTATTGTTTTAATTTGAGTTTCCTTGAGGGCCCTGGCCCATGGGTGATCCTGACAGTGGAAATTTGTTTTCTGCATGGTTTCTCTCTGGGTGAAGCTGCTGAGCAGGGTGCCAGTCCCACACTGCTAGGCATCTGTCCTTATGTAGGAAGACCTGCGCTTCTCTTGGGGACAACATTTGCCAGATGTCTTTTCAGTGAAGTATAGCTCTTGCTATTAAAACCCTTTCTCCAGATGTTGTCCTTCCTACTCCCTCTCACACTGCTGTGGTGGCTGTCACTGCCAATGTCTAGTGCAGCAGCTACTCCTGGTGGTTGTGGACTAATCACCTCAGACGAGAGCTATTCACCTCGTGGATGAGTTTACCTTTCTGCTCCTCCAGGTAGATTGAGGTCTCAGTTCTTACCTTCCTGGTCCTGCTGAGAGGAAGTGTTATCAGAGAAATGCATGGTGGGAGTGGGGTTCTTGGGGTATCCTTGGAATAAGCATTTCTGGAAGCCCCCACAGTAGGGTGAGATATAGTTCAAAGCTTTATTTGTATGACCCTGAGTTTCCAAAACCACATTTTCCTTAGTCCAGTCCTGGAAGATGTGCAGCTGAGGATTCAGCTGCGCTAGAAGCAAACCCAGTGTCCAGGGTTTCCGTTCCATGGTGGAGCTGGGTCTTACACACCATCAGGCTAGCTGTAGTCTATCAGTACATTGTGTCCAGGTGGCTGCAGCCATGTGGGCAGATGCAGAAGTGTGAGAGCCCTGCAAGTCAGGAGTGTGAACCCAAGAGAGCAAGAGAGAGAACTTTGTTCAGGAGCTTATGCATCTCAAATCTTCCTGTGCTTGTAGTGGCCCCCTCTGGCCAATGACCTATTTCCAGATGTGACTGATGGGAAAATACCTTTCCTATTTCACTCAGACTTCACTGGGCATGCCTATAATATTTGCCTTCCCTGTTAATTAACAACCAGGTTATTACAATGGTACCAGAACAGGGGGTACTCTCTGGAAGAAGACCGTGCTCTTGCCTGCTCTTCGCTTCTTTGAACCACTTGCTAACACTGACCCAAGTACTGTCTAGTCAATAACCAAAGGAATATTCAAAAGGCTCTTGTTATGTTGATCTTGTCGACCTTCTTTATCTTATTCTGTTGATTTCCACCCCTTGATCTTCCAAATTCATTGATGCTCTTGGGGTCCTGAGTCATGCCCAGTACTTCTGGTGAGGACCAGCTGTACCGGAAGGTGCTGGATGACTCAGCCTCGGAGTCCTATACTTATATTTTTGACACTTTCATGGCTCTTAGAACTTGTTTCCAAGATAGAATCAAATGTCCCTCTATTGTGTTCTTTACAGAACGGGTGAGAAGTGCATGGCAGACCATCAAGTTTGTCCTCAAGTTTCCATGTCTTCCCCATTAACAAGTGTTGACATTGAAAAAATCAAAACCCTTGCTTAAGATTCATTCCTTCTCAGTATGTTGGGAAACATCACCTTTGATAGCCCTCATGGCATTTGCATACCAACTGGTTCAGAACCTGTCCAGATGCTCAACATGGCCCTTAACAAGCTAGCTGAAACCTCACTTGTGTTTGCAGCAATGAAAACTCACCTGGAGATTCAAGCCCAGGCTGATAATAAACATGATCAACTTCTTTTATTGCAGTCTGTTCCCCTGTATACCCGCTTGAAAAAGCCCTTTCAGACTGTGTCAAATATTCTTTAATTTACTCAATATAAGCAAGGCTGCTTGCTTTCCATTTCTTGTAACTTAAAAAGATTGAATCAGAAATGTTTTTTTTCTTTTAAATTGTTGTTGCAGATGCAAAGCAAGCTTAAAGAATGTCGGAGGAATCTCTGGCTGCTTAGCAATCGGAGCTATGATCACATATACAGAGACTGTATGTATGGATGGAGAAGATTTTTTGAAGCGTGGAAAGGATTTTTTTTTTTTTTCAAAGTAGAAACAGTCTTTTCTAATTTATCTTGGCCTTCTCCCCTGGTAGTGCTTTTAGAAGAATTAATGAGATATGGTCTGAAAATCACTTTGTGCTCCTTAGAGAGGTGCTATGCAAATTTAAGGTAATAGTATAAGGAGTCATTATGTGAAGAGTCAGGTAATTATTTGAAGGACTGGGAAACTTTAACTCATCATGATTGAAATATTTGTTGAACTTTTGAAATGACTGATGGCAAATTCTAAATGAGAATCATTACTGTTGTCAGTAACCTCAGAAAGCGTCATCAAACAATATTTCTTGTGCAGAGTTAGGTGTCTTATAAACCTAATCATACTCATTTTCCCACAGGAGAAAATATAAAACAGTTTGCTTTAGGCACTATTGAAGTATTTCCACAGAGAGCTTTTATTTTACTTTATAATTCACAGAGGTATTTTACTACAAGGCACAGTCCTTCGTGCATTTAACTAGCTTTTCAGTGTCATAAACCTGAAGTTATGTTGGGTTAATTTTCCTCTTTGTCCACCTGATCTGCCAAACTCCAGCTTTTTCCCCTTTAAAACTAACAGCAAGATGACTGATGACAGCCAACTACAAGTCCCCTTTTTGAATGTGTGACCTTTTCTGGAATCAAGTTAGAAATTCAGGGAACACAAAGAAATCATGGTAAATTAATAAATGAAAATTGTTCAACACCCACTGACCAGTTAAGCAAATTATCATCATGCCCATTTGCTCCTAGAGATCATTCAAAATCGATAGTCTTTCAATTATAGAGAAAATTAATTACCTCATAAGAACCAAAATAAGAAGTCTAGTGCAATGAGCTGGGAAGGTCTTTATGAATGGCATAGCCACCTGATGAGTGACAATTCCACATTTAATTATAATGATAGACAATTTATAACTCTCCCTCTGTTCCCTGAAACTATGCCACATCGGCAGGGTTTTCAGCTGAGGGAGTTGTATGCTGGGAGAAACCTCTGTCTTAGAAAATTTTATCACATCTCTGTGACAAAGATATATAGACAAAGGCACTATAACAGGAGACACTGGTTTTGCTTTGAGAAGCCAAGTGTCTTATAGCAGAATTTTCCAACTAGAGATCCAAGCTTGTAGTTTTGATCACATGCCATTTTTCAGCATAATCTTTGGGTCTCACCAGTAAGGCAGAAAGAACTAAGTGGAGAGTATTCCTTATCTTCTCAGCTTATCTATAACAATAAAAGGGTAATATGCTAATTATTCCGGATGTCTGAACGACCTTCGGGATGACATTCCAGATGACCTTCTGGACTAAGCCCGGGCTGTGAGGGCCGAGGCGGCAGCCGGGGCTGAGTCGTATTTTGTTCATCTAGCGGCCTCTAGTATTATATAATATTGTATCATCCTTTACACAGTCTCCCACTACCTGGTAACCTATCCGTCTCTGCCCATCCTCCCCTTTTTCAGAACTTCTCATCATTAAACACACATGTCACTCCTCAGGGAATCCTAAATCCCCGAGACGAGGTGAAGTGCTCCGGTCAAACACATTATCACTGGGACAGATGTCGAATCTTGGTGCAGTAGGGTAGCCAGAAGACAATGCAGGGGAAGAAATAAAAACTATTATTATCTTTGAGTGGTGTAACTTGTAGTAAGGACTAGACAGGATCTTTGGGGTTCTTTGCTGGGGAGCATAAGAGACTTGGTTGGAAAGTTGTAAGGAGAACATTCTGATAAAAGGGAAGTGTGTGGAAGGCCGCCTGCCCTGTTTATCCGGATTCCGACTTAGGGGAGACTTAGGAGAGTTGTCAAAGGCAGCGCCCCTAGTTATTCCTTGACCTTTACAAACAAGTCTGTGCATGTGCAAACCCCCGGGTGTTTACTGGAATCCTTATGCTTAATCCCTGGATGCCCTTGCCTCGAGGACAATATAAACACATGTGTCCTCCCAAGATTACTCACCCTACTGATTGTATCTAAAGATAAAAATTCCAATGAAAGCTTATCAAGGCAGGCAATCAAGGTTGCTCTGGCCGCTAGAGCCAGGAGCCCCTTAGCCCTCTCTTTCACAGTCAAATTGTGTCTGAGTAATCTGTTCAACCATCATTCAGGGGCTGCTGGTCAGCCCTGGCAATTCTCTATAGGAAACTTAGGGCACATGTCTATATCTTGTGCTCAAGACTATTCTCTCCACAGTGAGAAATCATAGGGAGTCAAATTTACCTTATCTTCTAGAAGAGTTTGAGTACTTTGGGCATATATTTTTAAACCATCCTTTAACAAAAAGCAATAAGACTGGAAAAAGAGATGTGTGCAGAGATCTGCTAACAGTGTCACAGCCTCTATGCCTCCACCCATCACACCATATTATATTTAGCATCCTCTACTCCGTTAGATGAATTTTAATTCTTGAAATAGAAAACATGTCTCACAATTCAGAGAAGTTATGCAGCACAGTGGGAAAAACATTTAAAATATCTAAAATACATTTCTGTTTTAAAATATAATACCTTCTAATAAGCTATAATTTAATAAATGCATTTAAATTCAATTGGAAAAGCATTTTTAAGACAGAAGGCTAACATAATATTTAATGAAAAGTCAAGAAAAATACAAAATGTCCAATGTCAACACAGTTATTTAACATCGTATAGGAACTATTGGAACTACAAAGCATTGCAACTAGAAAAAGAAAAGAAAAAAGTATATAAGAAAAGAGAAGAAAAACCTCACTTGTGTCGGATTACATAGTTGTAAGAATTTTCCTATACAATAGAATCATCCTTCAAGATTTCTGAGTCTTGTACCATCTATTCTGGAGAGCTTAATACTATCCATACTAAAAGGATCAAGGAGTGTGAGTGACTGGACTCACAGGGTCTTGGGACATTGAGGAGTTCACTGTAACTCAAATTGTTAGACTAATGGACTGAAAAGTCTTCCTTGGAGATCATGAACATGGCTTTCTAGGTGCAAGGTCACTATGCCAGTGTCCACCTAGCTCCCTGGTGCTCACCACTAAATGAATTTTCTCTAATCCGTGTTAGGCACCATGCACTCTATCTCACTCACCTCTCTTACCACACTCACTTTCTTTTTATTCCCCAAACTGACTCTTCCCTTTCCTGCGTGGAGCCTTTACACAGTCTCCCACTACCTGGTAACTTATTGGTCTCTTCCCATCCTCCCCTTTCTTAGAACTTCTCATCATTAAACACACAACCCTGATGTCACTTCCTCAGGGAATCCTAAATCCTTGAGACCAGGTAAAGTGCTCTGGTTAAAATATTCATAGTATTTTACAGCTCTTCTTCATAATCATTATCTGACTTAGGATTCAATTATTGTATAATTAGTCACTCAGTATTTATCTCCCTTCCTCCCTCCTCTCTCCATCTTTATGAGTTTAAGATTTATAATGGCCACCATTGAAAACCCAGACCTTGACCATCACCTGTATTATCAGAGGCATATTTGGTGAATGAATGATCTTCATCACTGGAGATTTCTTATTTTTAGAAAGCTAGTCTTCCCCCAGAAGAAAACAAACAAAACATTGCTGTCCATATTAATTGCCTTCTCTTCAATCTAAGAATAACTGTTTGAATCATTCAAAGAAATCAATTTCTTCTTTCACAAAACAAGCTTATAATTTTTGAAGAAAGTTCTCATGCCCTCTGTATTTTCCCTTCATATTAAATGGCATTCACTCATTAATGAGAAAGGATTTGTTGAACATCTGCTCAGACTGGGCATAAAGTTCAGAGCTCTTCCTCACTCTTCATGTGACACTAGGGTTTCCAGGCCTTTCAACTCAATGCCAATGAGAATAAATCTTCAGAACACTGTGTCTCTATTCCTTTTTCTCTAGGCCATTTTTTGTTGCTCTGTTTTTGTTTTTTTTCTTTAGTGTACACATTAGTCCTCACTAGCTTCTGCAATTGGAGAAACTCACTCTTCACTGTGCTTCTTGATCTTTTTATCTCAATATTCCCAAAATTTGATGCTGTTTTCCCCATGGATATCTGATGTTTATTAGTGGGCAGATGGTGGTAATAATAAAGAGGCTCATAGGGCTCAGTTTCAAGAATTATGTAAATTATGGATGTGGGAAGAAATATAAAACAAACATATTAATACTTAAAAATATTTTCCTGCAAGTTTTATTCCCAAAGGAAAGTGAAAACCATTGAAAGCTGTAATATAATATGAAATTCAGGAAGAATGTCCTTTTTCAAAATGACTATTCTGCAGGAGCTATCTTTTCTACATAAAGAGGAAAAAAAAAATTGAGTGGAAGAAATTATTATACATATAACATGGACAAACTAAATAAATAGCTTGAAAACCCAATAAGAAATTTGCAGGACCCATATGAAGAACATTTCTGTGGCTACAAAATTAAGAAAAAAATAATGAACAAAACTTATGATAACAAAGTAAAAAGTGAAAATGACAGGCTGGAAAATGGCTTAAGCTAATTTAAAAAGTGAAGAGCAGATTTTAGACAAAACCGAGGCTGAAACAGTATTGGTGCCTCCATAATTATAGTAAACTGCCTTTGGTCAGATGTAAAACTTAACATCTCTAAACCTTTGTGGCAGTTGTTCTCCCCAAAATGACATGTACTTTTGGATCAGTTCATAGAATACCAAGGGAATCTTTGTGACTCCGTACCCCAGGGTCACATCAAAACATTGGCTTTCAAGTAAGGGCTTTACTAGAAAAGGATAACTTGGAGGACGTTCCTGACCAGACATCTGCTAGGACAGTAGGGCTGGGATATGAAACTTTCCCCAGGCAGGGCCTTCATTTTATTTTTTTAAGTCTTGGGACGTCTTGTGGGACTCTTGTAGAGGAAAAAACATGAAATGCTTGTCTTAGAGGATGTTAAAAAGCTAAAACCCAGTTCAGCGTGCTGCCTTACCTTCAAGTTCTGATTTGGAGCACAGAGAGCAGAGCATGCTAACTGAGAAGGTTTCCACCTCAAGGGCAGATTTATGAGGATATTTGTTTTGTATCAGCAGTAAGATGTCATGTTATCCAATATGGAAAAAACAAAAGCAACCAACAAAAATAAAGCAAAGAATCCCCTACAACAGCAAGTCACAATGTCTCTGATTCATATTAATCAGCATAGATAGATAGATAGATAGATAGGTCAATGACCTGTTACTGTGAACAGTGCACTGCCCCGGAGGGAGGGTAATTAACGCTAGCGCCAGGCCAGACCATCAGATATGGCCTGGAGACCCCCAACACCTGGGTGCCTTCTTTTAAGGCCTGCAAAAAGGACCAGAAGCATAATCCATGTTTGTGGGACAAAGACCACAGGGAGGGAGATATAAAGGAAAGCCCCATGTGTGTTCCTTCACTCAGATTTGAAAGACTGTTCCCTGAGTCTGCCGGTGTATTAAACAGTGTCCCTCCTTTTTCTTAGAAGCAACTTTGGTTTTCTTTGGTCTTCTGGAACAATGGGATGGATGAAGGATTTGGAGCAGAGGTTTGGGGGATGGGAGAGTTGACTAAACAGTCAAGCCCTTTTTTTAGCTGAGGGAGAGACATGTTCAAGTTGAAGGCAGAACTGAATCACACAGAACAGTCAAAGGGAGTTTTATTTTAATAGGCCTTGGGAATGAAGAGAAGGAGCGAAGGAATGAGGCGGTTATCATGGGAAAGAAACTTGGAGGAGGGAGAGTCTTTGGGTCCTCAGTATACACTGTGGCAGAACATCATAATACATCTTCATTTGTAAATATAAACAACTAAGAGTAACCCACTACCTATTCAAGGAAAATCAACACTTGGAGGAAATGGCTCCCATTGAGACACAATAAAAGCCAGAAGAGAATTTTTAAGGTCTCATTAGCAATTTCAATGAGTTTTGAGAATTAATAAAATGGATGCTATAATGAAAATATAAAACTGCAAAGAGATAGTTCTTGAATATTAAAAAACCCATTAAATTCTCAAAGTAGAGTTTTGGGAAATGAACACATCTCAAGAGAGAAGCAGAATATAGAAAAAATATTTAGAGTTGAATACATGGCATTTAAAATTAGATAAAGAAATAGGGGTTTCCTCAAGACTGCATTGAAAATATAAAAGATAAATAAATTATAAATGACATGAATATACATGAGATCTAATAATCTTAAAATAAAATGTACAGATGAAAAAAGTGGTAGCAGACTCTTTAAGAAAAACACACACAACTAAATGAGAAGTAATAAAATAAAACTACTGTTTTAAAGAATGACTTGGGTTTTCATATTCCAAAGATTGTTTCTCCTTTCAAAGATAGATATTTATATATATTCATTAGTTCACTTATTCATGTGAAAATTGATTTAACCAACATTTACTGAGAAATAATGCTTAGGGCAGTAAGTGTATACAATTTTAAAAATTTCAGTTTTTGCCTCTAAGTTCATTTTGTTTTGAGGCTATCACACAATTATCTATGTGAAAGTGTGCAGCTCAGAGGTCAGCACCTAGCTCAGTTATGTTAATTTTCTTACCACACCCCATATTGTTCCTGGTGGGGAGAGGTCCTCTCTCCATGTGTTGCTCATGGGAGTGGGCTTCTTGTGATATCCTGAGAAACGGAAATTTCTGAGTTTCACATGGGAGGATGAGATATTATAGAAAGCTTTATTTCTGTTGAATCAAAGCCCCGGGTTTCCAAGGAAGAGCTGTAGCTACGGCTTTCGTAGGGCTAGAATAAAAGCCAGTGTCCAGAATTTTTGCTCCATATTGGAGCAGGGTCCAATCCAGCATCAGGCTAGCTTAGTTTGTGTACCAGTTGCAGTCCATCAGTCCATTGTGTTGAGGGTCCACATGGCCATGGGCCACACGGGTGAATGCAAGTCAAGAGAGCCATGAGCCGCCCTAGCCGGTTTGGCTCAGTGGATAGAGCGTCGGCTTGGGGACTGAAGGGTTCCAGGTTCGATTCCGACCAAGGGCACAAGTCTGAGATTGCAGCCTCGATCCCCAGTAGGGGGCGTGCGTGCAGGAGGCAGCCGATCAATGATTCTCTTTCATCATTGATGTTTCTATCTCTCTCTCCCTCTCCCTTCCTCTCTAAAATAAATAAAAGTATATTAAACAAACAAACAAACAAACAAAACAAAAAAATAACAAGAGAGAGAGCCATGAGCCAAAAGCCAAGAGCTAGTCAAGAGAGCAAACTCCTTTGTTTGGGAGGTTATGTATCCCCAAATTTTCCCAGGCTTGCAATGGCCAATCCCATTCTGGCCAATGATCTCTGTTCCCAGGTTTGCCTGATAGGCACCTTCTCTAGTCGCCCCAACTTCACTGCCCATGACTCTTTCTCCCCTTTGTTGGACCCCATCTCGAGGGATCTGCAGGGAATGAGCCTGTGGTTCCCTGGAGAGTTTGAAATTGCAGCTTCCTGGTGAAGCTTTCCAAATGACCATGCTTATAATGTCTGGCCTCCCTTTTTTTCTAATTTCCCATTATTAATAACTAGCTAATTATCAGTATGACCTCTTCTTTATATTAAAGATGTGAAAAGCATATTTTGTTCTTTGTGATTTTGAGAACTAGTTTTATGTGATTAAAGTTTATCTGCAAAATGTTGGCAACCTCATACCTTATTTTGCAATAAGCAATATTATTCTGTTTTCAACATATAAACATATTGCTATTTCAAATATATTTACACTGAAGAAACAGGTTTCTCACTTATTTTTATTAATTAAAAATAAAAATCTGTCATCAGTGATTATGATATTTTAGAATATATTTAAACATGATATATTTATTTAATTTTATTTTGAATTGCATAAGTAGCAGCTCAGGTGTAATATATGTATTTGTTGCTGTTACTTCTTAAAACTAATTTATATGCATCTATATATGATACTGAAACATTTCAAGAATAGGGGTCATGATAGCTTTTTCCTTATTTTCCTTGAAAAAGTTCTCAGTGCTTAGTAATTAGTGTAGGCAGATCTCAACTATTAATGGTGACTTCCTGACTTTGTAATATGTCTGTCTGTCCAACCTATGCTAATCAACATTGTGCAGTGGACAATTCATTTAGAGATAAACATTTTCACATGTCATTATCAATGTCCTTCAAGAGTAAATTCTTCTCTGAAAATTTTCAATTAATGTCTTCTAAGTGTTTAGTTAGCATTTAACAAATTTGTACAAGATATCAAAAGTGCAAATGAAACAAATAAATGAGTAATTTCCACAATGGCAATATCTCTACCTGGTTCATGTTCATATTACAAAATTGATATTTTACAAATATAAACTTTTAAATACACATTTAAAAATCGTTATGCCCATATATGAAGAACAGTTTAAAATATTCTAGATGGCCTGGAAATTGGTAAGTATATATTTTAACCACCAAACATATATTTAATTGCCAAAGTGTTATGACTTCATTTTATGAGTTTTTTAAGTCCAGGGATACACATTTCCCTTTATAACAATATACATTCTCTTCTTAAAGAGGCGACTATCCCCAACTGGAAAGGAATTATATGCAATATAATACAAATGTGAAGTACTGCATATTTTAAACAGAGGAACTGAAGGAAATGTTGGAATTTTCCAGGATATGCTGACAGCTGTCAAATGTGGAACTAACATGTATCAGTGATATCATTCCAAGAAAAGGATATAATTAATGCCGAAGGTGGGAGGAGGGTGACAATGGTACAGAAATAGAACTTCTTAGCTGATCTTTAGCACTAAGTATATAATGTAGCAAAATACATTTTATTAATTTTATTTACTTGGATGAATAGATTAGCTATGATTATAATAACTTAGAATTTCTTATATATCATTGAGGAAAGAAATTGAAATGAATATTTGAATTTATAAGTGGGGAAAACATGACCATATCATTAATCTGTTAAAATAAAAGTTCAACAGAACTACTTATCAAAGAAAGTAACATAATATTGAAGCTAAGTGCATAAAATCCAAAGTAAAATAGTGGGTTCAAATCCTAGTTCCTGCACACAGAATATGAATCTTTGGAATATTACTCTTTTTTACCTCTATTTTCTCACAGGTATGATGAAATACTGATAGGATATACCTTAAATGTTTATAAGAATTGAAAAATAATATTTTAGGATTTTCAACCTGTGCTTGGCACATAGGTCTATATACATCTTGTCATAATAAAAAAAAAAAGCCTATAAGTAAATAATGTGCAGACATCAATTAGAACCAAATTCTTCTAGGATTAGTGTGATAAGATATAAAGTCTAAAGTGAAACCATAATGTACAAATTCATACCAGTGATTTCATCAAGTCAAGATGCTTGGGTGGGTTGTGAAAAGCAGTGCTGAGAAGTATTATCTTTGCAATCAAATCAATCTGGGATTAAAATTAGCCACCCATTCTTTAATATTTGTGAAACCATGAAAAAAATACAAATATATTTTAATCTTCTACTTTTTCATCTATACAGTTAAGTATGATATTCTTATAAGGCTATTATCTAAGGAGATACTTTATGTAACATAGTTTAGTATTTGGTACTGTATTATGCCCTAAAAAATAATTGTTCTTGAGAAATGAATGTTTAGATTGTTTTGAACCCACCCTCCCACATTCAGTATTTTTAAAACATGGACAGAATATATTTTTAAAAATCTATTTGAATGTGTTAGAAAGCTGTTTGTGTTAAAGAAAAATTATTCTGACACTTCTTGTTTAAAAAGATAATGAAGACTTTGTTCAAGACTATTTTAGGGGTTAAAAATCATTGCAACAGGGTTGAGAGATTGTACTCAACTTCAAATACAACAAAGACAAGTGGGAATTATAATCAACAGAGTAGACTGAGAGGGTCAGTGGAAGAAAAATTACTAAGAGGAAATATCAAGGATTGGAGGATTCTTGCTAAAAGTAGGCCAATAACATCAAAGGTGGGAATGAGGAACTTGTTCAGATGTCAACAATTATTAGATATCAAGGGCCGGGGTTTGACTTGGAAAGACTCTTTGCTAAAACTGACTGAGTTGACTGAGGAAGAAAGAAGCCAAGTTGAAAAGAGGGCTCAAAGAAGCTTACCTAATGATAAGCAATAAGAATCTGCTGAGCAAGAATAAGAAAGAGGAGAAAAGCCAAGAGAAGTAGGCCTGCCATTTAGTGCCATGATTTTGTTTAAGAGGTTGACAATAAAATAAAAGTTAAGGTGACAGGGTGAAAAGGTGAACAGAGCTTCCAGCAGACTCCTGTGAATGGTTTGACAAAAATTGAAGTTTAAGGTCCTCCAATTTCAAATTCAGGGATGAAGGGAAAGTATCCGCATGATCACAGTATATTGTCAGGGGATTACAGTTTGGGACCTCTTAGAACGATCTATGTTAGGAATAAGTGTGTACTGAAGTAGACTATCCTTTACTGCGATTGGTGTCTAGTCTTTAAATATGTCCTTTTCTACTTGGGTTTTGTAACATTCACCTACTTTTGAAGCAGAAATATATCCTCATCTGAAAGGTTAATCAAATATTTCCAGTTTAAGATCTAACATACTAAGGCATGACAGGGAAAACTGCCATACTTAAATCTGAAGAACCAGCAGAAGACAAAACATTGCAGCCAAGATCTGCTTTTAAGAGCTGGAGACGTTGCAGGAGGCATAAGCTTATAGGAACACTTAAATGGTAACTTTGGTGCATTGGTGCAGCAGAAACATGACAAAGGAACCACAAAGGTGTACTCTAGGGGTAGGAGTACCTCATAGTTTCATAGATTTTACCTCCAGGAACCTCACAAGGTTCTCTTTGTCAAGAGCTAAGAAAAATCTCCTAGTGGCTCCAGCAAGAGAATGGGAAATGTAATCATTTTGAAACACACCCAGAGTGCTCCATAATGAAGGCTTAATCCAGAGAAAAAGAGTTATCTGGTCTTTCCTTAACTAGATGGAAGAGTATTTATTAAGTTCTAGCTCTCCTTAGTCTTTTGTAGCATGGTGGAGCTAAGAAACACTTGTCAAGGCCCAGGGACATAAACAGATAAAAGACAGATATAAAAATAAGATGAGAAAATGCGTCCCTTCTCCCACACTTTATCACCATATCCACATGATCACAGTATATTGTCAGGGGATTACAGTTTAGTGAATTGCAAACTACAGGTTCTATTAAAGGAATAAGGAAACACAAAGACAGAATGGGAGACAAAAACAATGACACTGGGACATTAGAAAAATTGTAAAGTCATGGGCACTTACAGCTAGAGCAAACATGAATGAAACCCAACTAATCCAGATAAACATAAAGTCTCATAATAAAGAACTTTTACCAAATTCCTATGACCTGACATGTCATAGCCAGATTATAACAGAATATTAAGACATTTTGAAAAATAAGAAAAATATTCTGAAGAGACAGGCAGACATCGGTACCAAACTCAGCTATGACACAAATCTTGAATTCATCAGACTGGAAATTCAAAATAACTATAATTAATATGTTAAAAACTCGATGTTAAGTTTAATGAGCTAACCTTAATAAATATCTTGAGGTTACATATGTTAAGGAAAAAGCTGACAACTTGTAAGAAGAGATGGAAAATGTAAGCAGGGAGGTGTAAACTCTAAGAAAGAATCACAATAATTGCTAGAAATTAAAATACAGTAACAGAAATGAAGGATGCCTGATGACTGTTATGGTTTCATCAGCAGATTGGGAAAGAACCAAGGAAAGAACCTATGAGCTTGGAAACAAGTCAAAAGAAATATCCCAAAATGAAATGCAAGGAAAAAGGAATATAATTTAGTTATAAATGTATATTGCAAAGTCTGAGACAACTACTAAAAATAATGTTTAAAGTGTATTTAAATAACTAAGAAAGAAGAGAGACTAATTGCTTGTTTAAAACCAGGCAAGGCAGAAAGAGAAGAAAAACCAAAGATATTAAGAACAATAAACAGAAAACAGTTACGAACAAAATAGATAATAATCCAAAGATATCAATAACTACTTTGTATATCAATGATCTAAAAATACCAATAAAAATAGAGGTTGTCTGGGTGGGGTGGGGGAAATACAACTATATGTTGTCTATAAGTAGCTACTGTATATATAAAAATTGGATAAGATAAAAGATACATTATGTTAACACTATTCTAAAGGAAGCTGGAGTAGTTATATATCAATTTTAGACAAAACAGACTTCAGACAAGGAAAATTTTCAGGGATAAAGAGGGGCATTAGATAATGATAATGCAGTCAATTGCCTAAGAAGACATACAAATCTTTAACCTGTATGTACCTAACAGCATAATGACAAAATATGTGAGGCAAAAACTGATAGAATTACAAGGAGAAATAGACAAACCATATTATAGGTAGAGACTTCAACACTTCCCTATCCATAAATACTAGATAAAGCAGGCAGAAAATCAGTAAGGATATAGTTTACCTGAGCAGCACTATAAATCAGCTTGATCTAATTAACATTTATAAACTTCCATCCAAAAGAGCAGAATATGCATTCTTCCCAAGATCACATGGGGCATTCTACAAAATAGATTACATTCTAGACCATAAAAATACTGTAGTATATTGGAAAGTATAGAACTCATATAAGTGCCCTGGTTGGTGTGGCTCAGTTGACTGAGCATCAACCCATGCACCAGAAGGTTGCCATTTCAATTGCTGGTCAAGGGCACATGCCAGGGTTGTGGGCTTGATCCTCAGTAGGGGGTGTGCAGGAGGCAGCTGATGGATGCTGTGCTCTTACATTGATGTGTCTCTCTCCCTCTCCCTTCCTCTCTCTAAAAATCAATAAACTATTCTTTAAAAAATAAGAAATCATACAAGTATGTTCTTAGAGCACAGTAGAATTTTTTAGCAATCAATAGCTGAAAATAGGTGGAAAATTCTCAAATATTTTGAGATTAAACACACACAACACTTTGGTCAAAGAAATCTCAAGATGTATGAAAAAAGAATATTGAAATAAATAAAAATACAATTTTTAAAAATTTGTAGGATGCAGCAAGCAATGTTTAGAGGGAATTTTATAGCATTAAATCCATATGTTAGCACAGAAAAAAGATTTAAAACCAACAATCTAAGCATCAATCTTTGGAAAATAGAGAACATAGAGCAATGTAAGCAGGAAAAAAAACTATAATTAAAAATAAAGCAGAGCCATAGCCGGCTTGGCTCAGTGGATAGAGCATTGGCCGTCAGACTGAGGGGTCCCAGGTTTGATTCCGGTGAAGGACACACGCCTGGGTTGCTGGCTTGATGTGCAGGAGGCAGCGGATCAATGATTCTCTCTCATCATTGATGTTTCTCTCTTTCTCTCCCTCTCTGAAATATATACATTGATTTCAGAGGCCCAGTGCATGAATTTGTGCATCAGTGGGGTCCCTTGGCCTGGCCTGCAGGATAGGGCCAAAAGTGGCTCTCCAACATCCCCTGAGGGGTTCTGGATTGTGAACCCCCTCAGTGCACTATCAGGGCCGAGGAGGGATGTGGGAGGGTGGCCAGCCAGGGAGGGACCAGGGGAGGGCTCCAGGGCATGTCTGGCCCATCTCACTCAGTCCTGATCAGTTGGACCCCAGCAGCAAGCTAACCTACCAGTCAGAGTGTCTGCCCCCCTGGTGGTCAGTGTATATCATAGCGACTGGTTGACCAGTTGACTGTCTGACCCCTGGTGGTCAGTGCACATCACAGCAAGCAGTTGAGCAGCCTTAGCATATCATTAGCATATTACGCTTTTATTGGTTAAAAGGATGACTAGATACTTAGCATATTAGCCTTTTATTATATAGGATTTCTGATTTTAAAAAAGCAAAACTCAATGTAATTGAAATCAAGAAAACAATAGAGAAAAGCAACAAACTCAAAAGCTGTTTCTTTGAGTAGTTTGACAAAATTGATAAACTTCTAGGCACTTTAACCAAGTAAAAAAGAGAAGAATCCACAGAGTGAAATGTATAGCATTAAATGCATATATTTGAAGAGTAAAGACTAAAAAATCAATTGTTTTATCATGTAACTCACAAAATAAGAAAAAAATAGCAAGCCAAACATAAAAAAGTAGAAAGAAGAATACCAATGGCACTAACATTCAGTGATATTGTCCAGAGGAAGAGATTGACAGACAGAAAAGAGAGTCAGACAGACAGAGAGAGACAGAGAGAATAAGGACTAGAGGCCCGGTGCATGAAATTCATGCATGGGGCGGGGGGGGGAGGGGTGTCCCTCAGCCCAGCCTGTACCCTCTCCAATCTGGGACCCCTCAAGGGATGTCCGACTGCCCATTTAGGCCCAATCCCAGGGATCGGGCCTAAACGGGCAGTCGGACATCCCTCTCACAATCCAGGACTGCTGGCTCCCAACTGCTCACCTGCCTGCCTTCTTGATTGCCCCTAACTGCTTCTGCCTGCCAGCCTGGTCACCCCCTAACCACTCCCCTGCCAGCCTGATTGCCCCTTACTGCCCTTCCCTGCAGGCCTGGTCACCCCTAACTGCCCTCCCCTGCCAGCCTGATTGATGCCTAACTGCTCCCCTGCTAGCCTGATTGCCTCTAACTGCCCTCCCCTGCAGGCCTGGTTCCCCCCAACTGCTCTCCCTTGCAGGCCTGGTCCCCCCTAATTGCTCTCCCTGCAGGCCTGGGTCCCCCCAAACTGCCCTTCTCTGCAGGCCCGGTCGCCCCCAACTTCCCTCCTCTGCCAGCCTGGTCACCCCTAACAGCCCTCCCCTGTAGGCTTTATCGCCCCCAACTGCCCTCCCTTGCAGACCTAGTCCCTCCCAACTGCCCTCCCCTGCTGGCCATCTTGTGGTGGCCATCTTGTGTCCACATGGGGGCAGGATCTTTGACCACATGGGGGCAGCCATCTTGTGTGTTGGAGTGATGGTCAATCTGCATATTACTCTTTTATTAGATAGGATAGAGGCCTGGTGCATGGGTGGGGGCCAGCTGGTTTGCCCTGAAGGGTATCCCGGATCAGGGTGGGGGTTCCTTTGGGGCGTGGGGTGGCCTGGGCGAGGGGCCTGTGGTGGTTTGCAGGCTGGCCGCACCCCCCGGCGACCCAAGCATAGGCTAAAAGCAGGTATCTGGGATTTATTTATCTTCTATAATTGAAACTTTGTAGCCTTGAGCGGAGGCCAGGGCAGGCCAGGAAGCTTGGCTTCCTCCATTGCCAGGGACAACCCAAGCCTCCTGTTCTCTCAAGCTCCATGGCTGCCACCATTTTTGTTGGGATTTATTTATCTTCTATAATTGAAACTTCGTAGCCTTGAGCGGAGACCAGGGCTGGCCAGGGTGTGTGGGAAGCTTGCCTTCCTCCATTGCCAGGGAAACCCAAGCCTCCTGCTCACTCTGTGGCTGCAGCCATCTTGGTTGGGTTAATTTGCATACTCACTCCTGATTGGCTGTTGGGCATGGCTTATGGTCATAGTGGAGGTACGGTCAATTTGCATGTTTCTCTTTTATTAGTGTAGATAATATATAAGGGATGAAAAAGGGAACATCACTGAAGTTCCTACAGACATTAAACAATATTAAGAGGATAATAAAATGTAACTTCAAAAAATTTGAAAATTTATATAAAATGGATAAATTCCTACACAAATATAAATGACAAAAGGTGACACAAGATGGAAAGTATAAATACACATATATGTATTAAATTCATGTATACACACACACACACACACACACACACTCACACACACCATCTGACCAAATTCTAGTATTTCAAGTCTAGTTTAATATTTTAAAAAATCAATGTAATTTGCCAGATTATATAAAAAAATGTATATTCTTATGTCAACAGTTCAGTAAAAACATTTGATAGAAAGTATCCTAGACCTAACCGGTTTGGCTCAGTGGATAGAGCGTCGGCCTGCGGACTGAAGGGTCCCAGGTTCGATTCCGGTCAAGGGCATGTACCTTGGTTGCGGGCACATCCCCAGTAGGGGGTGTGCAGGAGGCAGCTGATCGATGTTTCTCTCTCATCGATGTTTCTAACTCTCTATACCTCTCCTTTCCTCTCTGTAAAAATCAATAAAATATATATTTAAAAAAAAAAAAAAAAAAAAAAAGAAAGTATCCTATATAATAAAGAGATAATATGCAAATTGACCATCACAACCTCACACAAGTTGGCCACCCCCAAGTGGTTACAAGATGGCCACCACAAGATGACTGGCAGGGGAGGGCAGTTGTGGGCAATCAGGCCTGCAGGGGAGGGCAGTTGGGGGCAACCAGGCCAGCAGGGGAGAGAGGGCAGTTGGGGGGGACCAGGCCAGCAGGGGAGGGCAGTTAGGGGTGACCGGGCCTGCAGTGGAGGGCTTTTGGGAGTGACCAGGCCTGCAGGGGAGGGCAGTTGTGTGTGACCGGGCCTGCAGAGGAGGGAGGGCAGTTGGGGGGAACCAGGCTGGCAGGGGAGGGCAGTTGGGGGTGACCGGGCCTGCAGTGGAGGGCATTTGGGGGTGACCAGGCCTGCAGGGGAGGGCAGTTACGGGTGACTAGGCTGTCAGGGGAGGGCAGTTAGGGGTGACCGGGACAGCAGGGGAGTAGTTAGGCATTGATCAGGCTGGCAGGGGAGTGGTTAGGGGGCAATCAGGCAGGCAGGCAGGCGAGCAGTTGGGAGCCAGCAGTCCCGGATTGTGAGAGGGATTTCCGACTACCGGTTTAGGCCCGATCGCACAAGGATCGGGCCTAAACCGGCAGTCGGACATCCCCCGAGGGGTCCCAGATTGGAGAGGGTGCAGGCTGGGCTGAGGGACAACCCCCCCCCCCAAGTGCACGAATTTCGTGCACTGGGCCTCTAATTTATGATAAAAATGAAGGGAATGTAGAAATAAGGAAACAATCACAGTGTCATAGGCAGAATTCCATCAAAGAACCTGGCCCTTTTATAATACAGTCTCTTTTGTTTGTGGGTGCAACCTATGAATTTGATGCAATTTTTATTCCAGTGACTGTGTTACATTATATGGCAAAAGGGTGGAGCCTAATCTAATATAATCATAAGAAGCCTTTAAAAACAGTTTTCTCCAGCTGTTAGCAGAAAAGGAAGTCAGAAAGGATCAAAGGTATCCTCGCTACGAGCTGCGGCTAACACTGAGCCAGGAACGGGGACCTCAGTTCTTTAGTCACAGTGAATTCAGTTCTGCCAACAATCTGATTGGGCCTGTAAGTGGATTCTTCCCTTGAATGTTCAGATAAAAGGCAGTTGGCCAATACCTTGATTTTGACCTTGTGAGACATAAACAGAAAAATTAGCTGAAATCAGCCAGGCTTCTGACCTATAAAATAGTGAACTAATAAGTGGGAGGTGTTTTGAGACATTAAAGCTGTCCTAATTTGTTATGTATCAATAGTAAACTAATACCTTGCCTGGTAAACTGTGTCTCCCTCAAATAAGCAAACAAAAACCCTACAAACTACATGAAATAGTTTGACTTTGACATTAGGATCTAACATAAATGTTCATTATCACCACTTCTAATGAACATTTTTGCTGGAAGTCCCAGCCTGTACAGTAAGCAAAATAAATAAATATGTGAATAGAAAAATAATAAATATAGTATCATTTTTCATAGATAGGATTTTGAACCTTTAAAATGAATAGATGTACTTAACATGCTCTCTGAATTCAAGGCCATTATACAAAAATTAATTATATTTCTAGTACTAGCAACAAACAATCAGAAAATATTTAAAAGCATAACATTTAAAATAGCTTCTTGGTCATCAAATATTTACTCTATTTAGGTGAAAATCTACTAATAAAAACTGTTTCTTCTCTCAAAGAATGGCATTTGGGGCATTGCAAATTTTTTCCAAATAGTTTGAACTTTACCATCTTGGCACCTTCAATCATCTAGGTCTTAATTGAGTCATCTTTCTTGAATATTTAAAACCTTTGAATTTCCATTTCATATTTGAGCCTGTGTTTCTGGTATCTCTATTCAACTGAGCACGGGCATAGGGTTTTGTGAATAGGCATTTTTGAGCCTGTGAACAGTGACTACCACCAACACTTCTTGTTGTGGTTGCTTGAGCCCTTGTTTCTCAAGTCAGGCTGTGATTTAGAATCACTGGGGGAACTGTTCAAAAATACCCCACCCCCTGGCTTTTGGTGGAGGTATTGATATATTTTAGAAGCTTTCCAAGAGATTCTAATGTACCTCCTGGGCTAAGAATCACTTGCTTAGGCCTATAAAACAGTAGTTATCAGCTGTCGCTGCACATTAGTATTATCTGGAGAGCTTTAAAAAAACACTGATGACTAGGTCCTACCCCAAATTAATTAAATCAGAACCTCTGGAGTGATGTCTGTGATAGCACTGATTTCAAATGCTGTCCAGGTGATTCATCTGTGCTGGCAAGAAAGAGACCTACTCATATAAAAGCTGTCTTAGGGAAGTATTTCCATTCATCACATTTCTTTTGGTTCTCCAATTGAAAGTTCATCCTCTCCATGTTCCTCAGCTATTCTTAGAAACTAGCAAAGACCCACACCACCAGTGTCCATTACTTAAGACACTGGCTATCCACAAATTTTGAACATACTACATATGGGTCAACATTTCTTTGTTATTTTTTTTCTCCTGAAGTGGTGGGATAGATTTTTCCATTTAACTCTATTATATCTATAATACTTTCCAGAAGATTCAGTTTCTAGCATCATAGTCTTCTAATATAGTTCTCTACATTTTGTTTTATATTTTCAGTTAGTGAGAAAAGAGATGTCAAAAAGTTTTGGATGTAATAAAAGCATCCATGGCTGAATCAAATGTGTGCTTCTTTTTATATTCTGCCATCAGGAACATTTAACTCAGGACTGGTTGTAATCTGTCATTGTCCTCCCTGGCTCTTGTCCTATGTCTCAGTTTTCCTATACCATGCCTTAAGAATTAATTCCAGAAAATTTTACGGTGCAATAAATATCTATATTTTCACTTTACTATGATTGTATTACTTTGAAACTCAAATAATAATACTTTGGTTTTTGTTGTTGTCTTTCTTCTCTCCTGGTCTTCCTGGTCTTCCCATTTAAACTTTTACCAGGTTTTCTGCAACTACTTTATACAGACAAACTTGTATGGAGTAGCTCCTGAATTGCTCATTCTCTTAAGTTCTCTTTTTGTGTCTGAGGCTACCAATGAATCCTTGCTTAGATACTGGCAAACTCTGGGGGATTATTTCTCACTTGGCTTCTCTTCTATTGGATTTTTCTGGTTCCCTGTCAATTTCACTGATTTAATAGCAGCTAAACATCCCTTCCACTTATAGATATTTTAAGAGAAACTAGAATGAGTGTATCTTTCTTTTTCTATGTCTATATTGGCCTTTAAGGTATAAATTTCATTTTCATAATTATCTAGTTTTTGCATAATTAGTGAACCTTTCTTCTAAGGAAACTTCCAACCTGACCTTGAGTTTAATAATTCTGTCTTTTTAATTTAGTTTTCATACTTCTATCACTTTGGTCTGAAAGCATAGCTGTACTATATTTAAATACTTTTTAAAAATATGCTTTATTTTTTTAGACAAGTTTTAAGTTCACAGCAAAATTGAACAGAAGGTACAAAGATTTCCCATATAACCCCACCCCCACACATGAATAGCCTCCCTCATTATCAAAATCTCTCACCAGAGTAGGTACATTTGTTACAATTGATGGACCTACATTGGCACATCATTATCACTGAGAGTCCATATTTCATGTTAGGATTTACTCTTAGTGTTTTATAATCTACTAAAGGCCTGGTGCACAAAAATCATGCACTGGGGGAGTCCCTTGCCTGGCCTTCACCCTCTCATAGTCTGGGACCCCTTGGGAGATGACCACCTGTCAGCTTAGGGGGATCAGATGTAAGCCAGCAGTCAGACATCCCTCTTGCAGTCCGGGACCACTTGCTCCTTACCACCCGCCTGCAGTGGAGGCGGGAGAGGCTCCCGCGACCACCGTTGCACTTGCCAGCTGTGAGCTCGGCTTCTGGCTGAGTGGCACTCCTCCTGTGGGAGTGCACTGACCACCAGGGGGCAGCTCCTGCATTGAGCATCTGTCTCCTGGTGGTCAGTGCGCGTCATAGCTACCGGTCATTCCGATGTTTGGTCGATTTGCATATTAGGGTTTTATTATATAGGATAAGGTTGGACAAATTTATAATGACATATATTCACATCATTATTGTATTATACAGAGTAGTTTCATTGGCAATTATGGATAAAGCGGCTATAAACATTTTTGTTTGGGTGTTTTTGTGTACATATGTTTTCAGTTCCTTTGGGTAAACACTAAAGAGTGCGATTGCTGGATTTTATGGTAAGAATATGTAAGTCAGTTTTGTAAGAAATTGCCAAACTGTCTTCCAAAGTAGCTGTACCATTTTGGATTCCCACCAGCAGTGAATGAGTGTCCCTGTTGCTCCACATCCTCATCAGCATTTGGTGCTGTCAGTATTCAGATTTTGGCAATTCTAATAGGTTTATAGTGGTATTTCATTATTGTTTTTTTCCCCCACATCTTTAAATATCTTCTACTTTTTTCTTTTTAATTTCATGTGCAACCTTGATTTCTCAGACAGTGTTGCAACAACAGGCTTTTGAATTGCCTTTTTGATCTTTGTATCTGCAATAATTTATATTAGCTTGTTTTCTGCTCCAAAAAATAGATGATGGCATATTCTATTTCTAATATGGTTTCCTTTTATTTTTTGGTTGATTTATAAAATATGCTCTTGTTATGAGTGACTCAACTCAAATCTGTAGTCAGAGCTTATCTAATATACTCGTCATCTGAAGCCAACTTTGTGACATTTAGCAAACAACCTTTAAAAGCTAATAAAAAGTCACCTGAGTTGAAGAATTTAGCCCTTTCTCAGATTCTTTCTTTTGAACTGAACATAGTTTAGAATATATTTAAAAATCATTGTTGGAGCAGACTATATGTATATTCACAATTTGTCTTTGTGAACAAATGTATCTTAGTTGCTAAACTGAAGATCATGTTGAATATTAGGTAGAAAACTCAGTAAAAAATAGAAAATTTCTGTTTTGACTCCTAATTTCTAAGAAATCTATATAAGAAAAGACTGTTCAGTCTTTACCTCATACCTGCTTAGCAAAAGTTGGGGAAAAAATATAGGTTGAGGAAAAGTTACCAAAGCCTACTCTTCAGAGATGGTACCATCTACAGCAGTGGTTCTCAACCTTTCTAATGCCGCGACCCTTTAATACAGTTTCTCATGTTGTGGTGACCCCAACCATAAAATTATTTTCATTGCTACTTCATAACTGTAATTTTGCTACTGTTATGAATCGTAATGTAAATATCTGTGTTTTCCGATGGTCTTAGGTGACCCTGCTAGTGGTTTTAAACCTGTGGATGGTGACCCACAGGTTGAGAACCGCTGCTGTAGAGCCTAAGACCACCAGAAAACACAGATATTTACATTACGATTCATTAATAGTAGCAAAATTACAGTTATGAAGTAGCAACGAAAATAATTTTATGCTTGGGGGTCACCACAACATGAGGAACTGTATTAAAGGGTCGTGGCATTAGAAAGGTTGAGAACCACTGATCTAAAGCTTGAGCTGTTGTTGATTCTGCTTGGTCTGCCTTTATAAGTCTAGTGAGGCTTGCTATAGCCAAATTTATCTTATTGATGTCCTGAGACCACTCATAATTTGTTAAGGGCCAACATAACTAGCTTATTAATACCAGTCTCTAGCCAGTAGACAAAGCTTAAGTTTTATCAATGAAATAATTTCAAAACACCAATGGCTTAAAGTGATATTTCTAGGACACAAAAGTTAGTACTAACCTACAATAGCCAGTAAACCAAGTCTGGGTTTTTCAATAATAAAATATATATATACACACACGCACGCACACACACCCACCCACCCACACACACACACTCTGAATGGCCAGATTATTATGATCTCTGAACGCATAATAATCTGGCCATTCAGTGTATATCCTATACAATAAAAGGCTAATATGCAAGTTGTCCCTCTGACCAGGAGTTCGACCAGCAGGCAGGCCGGCCAACTGCCCATGTCCCCTCCCCTTGGCCAGCCTGGCTGGACCCCACACATGCACGAATTCATGCACCAGACCTCTAAAATATATATATATATATATATATATATATATATATATATATATGCACATACACACACACTGAGTGGCCAGATTATTATGCATTCAGAGATCCTAGATACTTGCTTCCAGCCGGCCATGGCCTCCGCTCAAGGAGGCACTGAAAAAAAAGAAAAGAAAAGAAAAAGGAAAAGAAAAAAAGGACAGGCTGGGACCTTGGGTCACTGGGGGTGGTCAGGCCAGGATGGGACAGCAGGGGCGTTGGGGGTAAGCAGATCAGCAGGGGAGTCAGTTGGGGGTGAGCAGGCTGTTAGTGGGAGTCAGTTAGAGGTGATCAGGACAGCGGGGGCGGGGGCAGTTTGGAGTAAGCAGGCCAGCAGAGGGTCAGTTGGGGGTGAGCAGGCCAGTGGGGAGGGAAGGTGGGAGTGAGCAGGCAAGTGGGGGGGCAGTTGGGGATGAGCAGGCCAGCAGGGGGGGCAGTTGGGGGTGATCAGGCTGGCAGGAGGGCATTTAGGGGTGAGCAGGCCGGCAGGCAAAGTGGTTAAGGGCAATCAGGCAGGCAGGTGAGCAGCTGGAGCCAGCAGTCCCAGATTGTGAGAGGGATGTCCAACTGCCGGTTTAGGCCCGATCCCTGTAAACCAGCAATAGGACATCCTTTGAGGGGTCCCAGATTGGAGAGGGTGCAGGCCAGGCTGAGGAACACACACCCTCCCCCCCCCGGCCCCTTGCACGAATTTTATGCACTGGGCCACTAGTTTATAATAAAAACTCTCAGCAAAGTGGGAATAGAGGGAACATATATCGATGTAATAAAGGCCATATATGATAAACTCACAGCCAGCATAATATTCAATAGGCAAAACCTACAAGAGTTTCCATGAAGATCAAAGACAAGACAGGGATGTCCACTTTAACCACTCTTTTTCAACATAGCACTGGAAGTCTTAGCCACAGCTATCAGACAAGAAGAAATGAAAGACATCTACATTGAAAAGGAAGAAGTAAAACTGTTTTTATTTGTAGATGACATGATACTATATATAAAGAACCCTAAAGATTCCACCAAAAAATTACTAGAATGGATAAATGAATTTATAAAGTAGCAGGATACAAAATAAATATCAGCATTCACTTGCATTTTTATACACTAATAATGAACTATCAGAAATGGAAACTAAGAAAACAAAGCCATTCACAATTGATTTAAAAAAAAAAAAAACCTACGTAGAAATAAATTTAATCATGGATGTAAAAGATCTATACTCAGAAAAGTATAAGACACTGAAAAAAGAAATTGAAGAAGATACAAATAAGTAGAAATATATTCATGGATAGGAAGAATTAGCATCATTAACATTTCCATAATACCTAAAGCAATTTAAAGGTTCACACAATTCTTATCAAGATACCAGTGGCATATTTCACAGAATTAGAACAAATTTTCCAAAATTTATATAAAGCCACAAAGACCTTGAATTGTCACAGCGATATAAGAAAGAACAGTTAGAGCAATCATACTACCTGATATCAAACTGTACTACAAGGTCATAGTAATCAAAACAGCCTGTACTAGCATAAAAACAGACATACAGATATTAAGAACAGAATAGAAAGCCCAGAAATAAACCCATGACTTGATGGTCAATTAATACTTCACATAGGAGCTAAAAACATGCAATGCGGTAACAATAGTTTATTCAATAAATGATGTTGTGATAATTGGGCATATACATGCTCAAAATGAAACTAGACCACCTTCTTACACAACACACAAGAATAAACTGAAAATGTGTTAAAGACGTAAATGTTAAAACCATAAAAATCCTAAAAGAAAACATAGGCAGTAAAATTTCAGATATTTTTCACAGCATTGTTTTCTTCTGATATATTTCTACAGGCAAAGGAAAAAAAAAAAATAAACAATGGAACTACATCAAACTAAATAGTTTTTGCACAGCAAATGAAACCATCAACAAAATAAAAAGACAATACCCTGAATGGGAGAGTATATTTGTCAGTGAGATAGCTGGTGAAAACATGAATGTTTACAATATAAATTGAATAGGAAAGAAATCTAGTAATGTCTATATAATTTAAAAATATTTTTACCTAAAAATTTTACTTTGGGTAACATTGTTATCTAAGGATTTAGCACTATTTATAGTGAAAACACATGTATTTTGAATATGTCCTGGTGGAGAGGAATGCTGTGTCTTATGAAACTAAGCAGGCCTTGGGAAAAATATGGGGAAAACAATGCCTACCAAGACAGCAGAGTTGGTCAATAATTACTAAGTTGTGTTGGTGCTCTGCAAGAATAATCTACACTAATAAAAGAGAAACATGCAAATTGACATCACTCCGCTACACCCACCAACCAATCAGGAATGAGTATGCAAATTAACCCAACAAAGATGGTGGCGGCCACGGAGCTGGAGCAAGGAGGAGGCTTGGGTTGCCCCCGGCGATGGAGGAAGCCAAGCTTCCCGCCCGCCCTGGCCAGCACTGGCCTCCACTCAAGGCTACAAAGTTTCAATTATAGAAGATAAATAAATCCCAGGTACCTGCTTCCAGTCTGCTCTGGCCTCTGCTCAAGGCTACAAAGTTTCAATTATAGAAGATAAATAAATCCTACATACCTGCTTCCAGCCAGCCCTGGCCTCCACTCAAGGAGGCGCTGAAAAAAAAAAAAAGAAAAAGAAAAAAAGGAGAGGCTGGGAGCTTGGGTCGCTGGGGTGTGGCCAGCCTGAAATGAGCCCTCAGCCCCTCACCCAGGCTGGCCAGGCACCCCAGTGGGACCCCCACCCTGAAGGGGCTGTGGTCAGCCTGCAAACAGCCATCAGCCCCTCACCCAGGCTGGCCACACTCCCATGGGGTGAGGGTCCCTGCTGGGGGGCTTGACCAGCCTGCAAACAGCCATCAGTCCCTCACCCAGGCTGGCCACACCCCCATGGCCCAATCCCTATAAACAGACAGTCGAACATCTCTCAAGGGGTCCCAGATTGGAGAGGGTGCAGGCTGGTCTGAGAGACCCCCCTTCCCCCGCACACGAATTTGTGCACCAGTCCTCTAGTAAGAGAATGAGAGTTGTTAACTAGAAGTTAATTGCTAATTATGAAAAGGAGAACGCCCAAGTGATGGCTTATAAAGAGGCACTCCCTACCTGTACTAGAAGGGCAGGCAATTGAAAGACAGCTTGAACATCTAATTGTGGGAATTGCAGAGCTCCATTGACAGTTGAACTCTCAGAAAAGGCAGGTCTGTTATGCCAACATCAGAGCCCTGGTAGGAAAAACGGAATCCTAAAATCATAAATGAAGACATGTGGAAGATGCACCTGAGGATGTTGGCTCTCTAGTCCCTCTGGACTTCCAGGACTGCAGAGATGGCCCACCTTTCTCTAAAACTAGCTAACATGGATAGTACTGAAGAAACCATTCCCCTGCAAAGCAACAAGTACTCCCATCAGAAACTTACCACCTCTTTTCTCAGCATCCATGTTGATAATCAGGATTAAATCTCAGTGGAACCCAACTGGTGACATGCTGGCAAAGAGGCTATCCATCTAAAAGACTATAATCACTAGTTGGCATGTACTAATAGGAGCCAGGAAAGTACTCTGAGACTTGATGTTGAGAGTGCTTGAATAGTGACTGAAATGTTAGGCTGGAAAGCAAAAATTCATTGATACTTTCTCTGACAAGAGATTTAACATCCTAGCAAGGACACCAGAACATGGATTAAATTCACTCTGAATGACTCTTAGAAACCCGGAATAAACCACGGCCAACTCTCAGTGAAATAGAAATGCCTGAGCTTCCCCAGCAGAGCATAAAGGAAGGAATATAAAGGCTGAGGAAAGTAAGTGGTAATGGATACTTACTTATGAGGTCCAGCCAGATATATTAGATGAGGTTAGAAGATCCAAGAAAGAAGTATGCTCCCTGAGATGGTCCATCAGGAATGTGTTGATGAGAGGGCCACCAACATCACTAATAAGTTCAGTGGTGGCTTTTCTCTGCAGGCCAGGCATGAGGGTAGGAGAGACATTCACACAGTTGAGCTCATGAGCATCAGTAAGGTGAAGGGCCTTGAATAAATTATAGAGGCCAAATGGCAGTGCTTAACAACTGGAAGCTAGGACCCACAATTATCATAATACTAGTGGCCCGGTGCATGAAATTTGTGCACAGAGGGGATCTTCCCTCAGCCCAGCCTGCACCCTCTCCAATTGGGGACCCCTTGGGGGACTAGGATTAAACTGGCATCAGACATCCCTCTCACAATCTGGGACTACTGGCTACTAACCGCTCACCTACCTGCCTGCCTGATCACCCCTAACTGCTTCTGTCTGAATTCCTGATCACCCCTAACTACCCTCCCCTGCTGACCTGATCTTGCTCCCAACTGCCTCTGCCTGCCTGATCACCCCTAACTGCCCTCCCCTGCTGGCCTTATCTTGCTTCCAACTGCCTCTGCCTGCCTGATCATCCCCAACTGCCCTCCCCTGCCAGCCAATTTAGTTCTGATTGGTCGGTTTCTATGCCAATCAGCGTCAAAAGCTCCACCTTCTAGGCAGCAATTGGCTTCTCACAGTTCACCCAGATTTGGTTCTTATTGGTTGGTTTCTATGCCAGTCAGCATCAAAAGCTCTGCCTCCTAGGCAGCCATTGGCTCCTCACAGTTCACTCAGATTTGATTCTGATTGGTTGGTTACCATGCCAGTCAGCGTCTTCGGGCTTATCTCTGGGCCTGATCAGAAAGGTGGGGCTGATCAGCAGCCCCCACAGAGGCCCGTAGAGAAACAGAGGCACGGCTGCTGGTGAAGCCTGGAGAGAAAGAGAGAAGCAAGGGCTGATCAACAGTTGCCACGAAGGCTGTGGATCAGACCCTGCCTCTCTCTTTGGGCCTCTCTCTGGGCCTGATCCGCAGCCCACTCAGCAGTTAGTGCTGGGTTGCTGCACCCGCACCGGTGGCAGTCAGTGCTGGTTAGCCACGGCAACCCAGCACTGACTGCAGGACTGACTTCTGGTGCTCGGTTGAGCCTTCAGTCGGTTGTTACGGACCCTGGGTTTTTAATATGTTAGGATGGGCAAAATAGGAGGAGAAGCCAAAAGGGCTTGACCTATAGGACATTTTAATGCCAGTGGTCAGGGGCAACCTGGAATATCCCCCCTAAGGTAAAAAATGGCTGCATCTTGCCTTGCCCACCACAAAGAAAGCAGCCTGTGCAGCCGGCCACTTTGGACTTTTTACTTTTCCCACAAATAAACCTGGTAACTTTGAGTCTGGCCTGTGTGAATGAAAGGGGCCACATGCTGACCTGACAAGTTCAGGGGAGGCCTATATGACGGTCTTGCAAACTCAGAGACCTAAAGTAACCACAAAGGATGGTCTGAAATTAAACTTTAACTAAAAGCAGTTATGGTGGGTAGTTATATCCTAGGCCGGTATCTTCACTGACGAGGTCAACCTTTACCTTAATTGAGCCTATCTGTCTTTTTGCATCTATAATAACATACCCTTGAAATGTCTGGGTAACTTGTAATTTCCCTTTTTCTGGACCCCTTGGGGCACAGCCTAATGTGCCTGGATGCCAGGAAAGATACCACAAATTCCTTCATTGTTATTATGTTAGGAGTTCCTGCACCCACCTAAGTATGTGTCTAACATTTTACCTTTTATCCAATCCCAAGGGTTTCCCTGCTTTGCTTTCTCCCACCTCTCTGACCTATCCCCAGTGGATTTCATGTAACCCACCTACATCCCTTTCCTTTGATTGCAATGTATAAGTATAAATGTAAACCGCCATTCTCCGGAGCATTATCTCAATTCGTTGAGGTTCTGCTTCTTGGCATATGTTGATAATTTGGCTCAAATAAACTCTCAAAAATTCTTTACAGGTTTGAATGTTTTTATGTTAATTCCTGGAACAGGAAAGGGTAGTGTAGTAGATCCAGGCTGGGTATAATAAGCCCTGCTTCTGGGCTTTATCCTTAATGTAGTTGACTTTACGTTGTTGGGGGTGTCAGGAGGAAGATGAGATGCAGAATGGAGTTTGTGGTAAGGTCCAGGGAGAAAACTCTGATGCAGTTCCCTGGATATTAGAAGCAAGGCCAGCCATCAGATAGAGAGAGAGAGAGAGATAATTAACTTCCTTTGAGAAACAAAGTTCTGTTGCTCCACCCTGGTAGAGATGAAACTTTTCACCATGAGCAAGTTATCATGCATGTAGAACCACCTACTTTGAACTGGGTTTAATCATATAAGCCAAGTCATAATTTGGACAGGCTCTATTTCCTTTCAAATAGGCATTTTCTTAATAAAACTCTTGCATATTTAATCTCATTTTAGTATCTGCTTCTCAGAGGACCTGGACTAACATACCTATTCATTCATTTATTTCCAAATGTTTTTTGTAGTAATTATCAGATCCCAGAATGCAGATCTCCAGAACATATACTCCATGCAGAGCAGGATTTACATCTGTTTGTTTACCTTTTTCTGGAACAGTGGCTGGTTTTTATTGGCACTCAACACATAGGTGTTCAATGAATGAAGGTGCCCCATGGAACAATAAAGTAAATATGATGGTCTCCAACTCACCTATATTCTCTGGCTGAATAGTAGGTTATTGAAGTATGGGAAAGTAAAGAGCAGAAGTGGCTGAGTAGAACTGGAAATGCCCTACCTAAAAGCTTTCAAGCTTTAATGTTTTAATAACACTTTGCTGGACAATTAAAATAAGTCTAGCGGTTAAAGCCAGTTTAGTGGACTGCTGATTTGTAACCTCTGAGTAGCATAAAGTAAAAAGTGATTCCTCCTGATAATAAAAGGCAAGATGATGAAATTCCCAGAGTGATGAATAAGAGCAACTGATGACATACAGGTTACATTAACCAGCATTGACGGAAAATCTTACAGCCAGGGTCTGACAAAAGGCATCACATTTACCTTAGCCTCAAGGAGTTTACATAAGACAAAACAGGTGCCTGAGAAATGGCAGTAACACAATCGCAGTGTTTTACCTAGTTAATGCAAGGGAAAACAACCTAGGTTCAAAAAGTATGGGCGTGGGGTGCCTGATTTATGTGGTGATTAGAAAATTGGACCCCTTAAGGTTGGGAAACAAAGCTCTATTCTGGATGACTCCCAGAAGCTGGAAACTAGGGGCTGAAGTAGGAAAGTACCAATTTATAAAATGTAGCCATTTTCTATTAAGCCTGGGAGGGGGGATTTTAGGAGCACCTCAGGAAATAGACTTATTTTGGCACCTCTGCCTCCATGAACTCGTTAGGTTCACTATCACCTAGTGAGCCCAAGATGTCCAGCTCTCTGCAGGACAAGTCAGCAGTGGTTTGGGAACCATTCTCTTCACTGTAAACTTTCTTTAAAATGCTTATAAATTTCTAATAAAAGGTAGCTTCACAGTACATTTAGGGCTGTGTTAGAGATGAGTCCTTCTCTATGTCTACTTGTCAACAATAACATCTTTTTTTAAAAAAATACCTTTAAGATAAAGAGAAAAAATAATTTGTTTATTTATTTTAATCTACAAAGAAATTCACCTGGTTTAATTGTATTTGAGCAATAGTTATCTTTCAGTAAGTTGAGAGTTTCACCTTCTTTTCCAGATTACAAACTCAAGCAGAGAAAAGGAATAAAAAGATGCCTTCAAGGTAAGGTGTTTCCTTAGAATATGAGAGAATATAGCAAACTTCAGTGAATGTGACCAGCAAGACAGGAATTAACAGATCTAAAAAGTTCTCCTGGATCCAAAACAAAAATAAATGAAGGTATTTGTTTTCACAAATGCCTCCAAAATAAAGCATGAAAAAGAAAACATCCATTTGTACTTTAAAATGTATTGCAAATGCTGATTACATTCACCCTGAGAGCATGGCAATTTGAAAAAGGGATTATAAATGTACATGCCACCAGGTGCTCTCTTTTCCAAGGGGGGTGGGGTGGGAGTAGGCAATGTACCATTTAGATACTGTGTTAGCACCAGCACATTTAGAAATAGAGCAAAACTGGATGGAAATTAGAATAACATTGGCCTTCTGGAGGGTTAGGAAGGCTGTCCCTACAGCAGGTTGGCAATTTGTCACATCAGCTCCTTCATGAACTATCAACCTCATTACCATGGTTCACTGCCCAGCTGGCCCTGGGGAGTCTAATACTAATAGCATGTGGAGGATGATGAGACTTGTGGTCTCAACTACTCCATTACTGATTCACTTAAAAACATGACACCTACATATTGGGATAAAGTAGGTAATACATTACAGAGGAAGAAACACCAAAAACATCTAAAATCAATTTAAGTAGAGGAAAATAACCAAGACAGGGGCGTAGGCAGTAAAAACCCATGAAAGTAAGTCTTCTTGGAAAGATAGGGGGGGAATAATTTTGTGTGACAGCTACCATTTTTTTATGTTATATGAGGCCATATATCAACCAGTAACAGCTATAACTGTACATTAAATAGGACTACTCAACAAAATAGATCTTGATAATATTTTAAGACATTACAAAGACACACAAAGGTAGGGTGTTTGAAGGACATGTATTTAACAAATAAAAAAATGAATTGAGGCTCTTTTCAAGGACTTTAGCCAGAAAAGAGAATGGTTCATTTCTAAAGCTTCAAGCTGGTAGGTTATGTATGTTGATACATTTGGAAATATTGAATAATTTCATTTTGTGTAGATCCCCCAAACCAAACATTTAATTGAAGCCCATCTATGCAAAAACAGAACTCATCTATTAGATATGATAATCTGGTGGCTTAAGATTCTCTCTTTATCCAGCAGCAATGAATTTTAATTTTATTTATACTGTTTGAAGGTTTGAAAGAATATATATATATATATATATATATATATATATATATACACTTATACACTGAGTGGCCAGATTATTATGATCTCTGAATGTATAATAATCTGCCTACTCAGTATATATATATTAGAGGCCCAGTGCATGAATTCATGCATGGGTGGAATCTGGCCAGCCTGGCCAGGGGGAGGGGACATGGGCAGTTGACCTGCCTGCTGTTCAAACTCTTGGTCAAGGGGACAATTTGCATATTAGCCTTTTATTAGATAGGATATACACTGAGTGGCCAGATTGTTATGCATTCAGAGATCATAATAATCTGGCCACTCAGTGTATATATACATATATACACTTATCCTATCTAATAAAAGAGTAATATGCAAATGGACTATACCTCCGCTACACCCACAAGCCACACCCACCAGCCAATCAGGAGCAAGTATGCAAATTAACCTAACCAAGATGGCTGCTGCCATGGAGAGAGCAGGAGGCTTGGATTTCCCCAGTAATGGAGGAAGCCAAGCTTTCCGCACACCCTGGATGGCCTAGGCCTCCACTCAAGGCTACAAAGTTTCAATTATAGAAGATAAATAAATCCCAACAAAAATGGCGGCAGCCACGGAGCTGGAGAGAACAGGAGGGTTGAGTTGCCCCCAGCGATGGAGGAAGCCAAGCTTTCCGCACACCCTGGCCAGCCTAGGCCTCCACTCAAGGCTACAAAGTTTCAATTATGGAAGATAAATAAATCCAACAAAAATGGCTGCAGCCACGGAGTGAGCAGGAGGCTTGGCACTGCTCAAGGCTATAAAGTTTCAATTATAGAAGATAAATAAATCCCAACAAAAATGGCTGTGGCCACGGAGCAAGCAGGAGGCTTGGCTCCGCTCAAGGCTACAAAGTTTCAATTGTAGAAGATAAATAAATCCCAGATCCCAGGACCTCTGCTTGGGTTGCCGGGGAGCATGGCCGGCCTGAAAACTACCACAGGCCCCTCACCCAGGCCACCCCATGCCCCAAGGAAACCCCCACCCTGATATGGGACACCCTTCAGGGCAAACCAGTTGGCCCCTACCCATGCACCAGGCCTCTATCCCAGTGGTCAGCAAACTCATTAGTCAACAGAGTGAAATATCAACAGTATAACAATTGAAATTTCTTTTGAGAGCCTAATTTTTTAAACTTAAACTATATAGGTAGGTACCTTGTTATTAACTTAATTAGGTTACTCCTAAGCTGGCCTTTGCTAAAAATTCAAGGGGCCAAAGAGCCGCAGTTTGCCGACCACTGCTCTATCCTATCTAATAAAAGAGTAATATGCAAATTGACCATCACTCCAACACACAAGATGGCTGCCCCCATGTGGTCAAAGATGGCTGCCCCCATGTGGACACAAGATGGCCGCCACAAGATGGCCGGCAGGGGAGGGCAGTTGGGAGGGACCACGCCTGCAGGGGAGGGCAGTTGGGGGGGACCCAGGCCTGCAGGAGAGAGCAGTTGGGGGTGACCAGGCCTGCAGGGGAGGGCAGTTATGGGTGACCAGGCCTGCAGGGGAGGGCAGTTATGGGTGACCAGGCCTGCAGGGAAGGCAGTTAGGGGCAAACAGGCTGGCAGGGGAGCACTTAGGCATCAATCAGGCTGGCAGGGGAGTGGTTAGGGGGTGATCAGGCTGGCAGGCAGAAGCAGTAAGGGGCAATCAGGAAGGCAGGCAGGTGAGCAGTTGGGAGCCAGTATTCCTGTATTTTGAGAGGGATGTCCAACTGACCGTTTAGGCCCGATCCCGTTAGGTCAGCCGGACATCCCTTGAGGGGTCCCAGATTGGAGAGGGTGCAGGCTGGGCTGAGGGACACCCCCCATGCATGAATTTCGTGCACCGGGCCTCAAGTTACTAAATATAAACAAATATGTATGAATGTGTTATAATGCTGTTTCCTTTGTGTTTTATATTTATTGATTCATTGATAATGCAAAAAATACAGAAGCAACAACTTAATATATTTAAATTGGTTGATATACACTGACAATATATTTTAATGAATGTATTGTCCCATACAGTGGCCACTAACTTCAGGAGGTCCTTTAACTGTAAATTAGTTAAAATTAGGTAAAATTTAAAATTCAGTTTCTCTGTCATATTTCAAATGTCAATACCTGTGAGTTGTGGCAAAATGTATCAGCACAGATAGCAATGCTTCTGTTTGCTTTCAGTAAAGCCTTAACCAATATCTCTGGAAAGAAACCCAAAGCAGATTAAAATACATAGGAAATTTGAATTTTCATAAAGTTACACTTTTTTTCTGGCATCACTCACTCACTGTATTTTCGACACCGTCATCTAAATATATTTTGCACTTAACACATATATTTAAATTACGCATGGTGAACATTTGTAAAATGACTAAAATGTGGTTCTCAGATGTGATCATGCAAATGTCCTTTTTCACATGGGAATATGGATTGAAGCAGCTAAAAGTTTTGGTAGAAGTAGGGAACCTTTAGCTGTAATTGTAATTATAAATAACTTTATTACCAGTCATCACACCTGTGACTATTTAAATAAAGCAGAATGGATTTTCTAGCGGGAAAGTGCCAACTGCTGAAAAACACATCAGACTTTCAAAAGTCTGAAAATGCTTAAAAGCAGAGTCATCTTAAATGTAGAAAGTCCATTAACAGTGCTTTAGGATAGAGCTTCGAAACATGTTGCTGTTTTTAAGTTCATTTCTAAGAAGAACAAACTAATGAAATAAAAAGTGTGAGTAATGCCCCCTGCAGCAGGATCTGAAGCCAGTCTTTTCTGATATTCTTAAAGATTTTTTGTAACTTTTCCATTCTGTAGGCTTTTTGTCATGCGAAGTGTGTGTGCGCACACATGCGTGCACTTGTGTTTTAAGATAAGGCAAAGCCGTGTTTCAGGCATAAAAGGTTTGGCAGTTTTGAAACAGTGTGAACAGTGGTTCAGCATAGCTGGAGGCTACCTGAAATCTTAGGAGGATTTGAATAAAAATATTTGCAGCTCAGTTTGACAGAATTCTGAAGATGGGAATTGCATCAGAACTTTTGAACCCAAGGCTTTGTTCTCTCTGCCCCCTTGGGACTGCAATAGGCTTAAAGAAAATGAATTCACGCATCCCAAGTAGCTTGTTTTTGTATTCCACACCTTTTTTTCCCAGCCTTTATGGCTGGTTTCTTGGAGTTTCTATTTTTTTATAATTCCTTAGGCGGAAATACCTTAATTACCCTTTTTAAAGTCTGAAATAGAAGGTCCATTTTCTCTATTGTTCCTATCACTTTCTAAAAAAATAAAACGTTTTTAGGTCAGCATTCATGATTTTCCCCAATTTTGTCCAAGTTTATGATTCTCTTTTATTCATACTCTGCTTAATCAGACTAGTCTAATATTGTTTCCCGAATCTTGATCCCTTCATACCAGTATCTCATTAGAGAAACTCTGTCTGGAATATTCTACACTCTCAAAATACCACATCATCCTTAAAAATTCCATACAACTTTCATGACCTATTATAATATTTCTAAGTTTTTAGAGGAAGACAATCTTTAAGAAGAGTGTAAGTCAGAGTGCTTAAACCAAGCTGGCCCAGGTACTAGCTATGTGACTTAGGCAAGTACTTAAATCTCTTTAGGACCTCAGATTCATCATCTACATAATTTCAAACTTTACCTCAAAGGATAATCAAAAAGATTTAGTAATAATCTATGCAAAATTCAATGACCAGCCTACTGTGAAGTATAAACAATAAATGCTAACAATTATAATTGCTCAGTATTTTATCACAGAGTCCCTTGTGACATCACTCATTGCCCAACCAACTGGAATGGAAACAATTTGAAAGCAACTTATTTAATTTTTTTTGTTTGTTTTACTGAGTTTATACTTTCCTCCTAACATCTAGCATAACATTAGACACATTGAACTACTCAGTGATGTATCTTACTCAACAGGTATGTTTCAAAATATATTATATATTTCAAGATTTCTTTTAATTATAGAGCTCTGAAACTATAAGGCAGGTAAGGAAAATGTTAAAGGACTACCTCTTGCCCTGGCAGGTGTGGCTCAGTGGAGAGAGCCTTGGCCTGAGCACCTAAAGGTCACAAGTTCCATTCATGGTAGAGGGCAGGTACCTGGGTTTCAGGTTTGATCCCCGGCCCTGGTCAGGGCACATGCTGGAGGCAACCACTGGATATGTCTCTCTCATATTGATGTTTCTCTGTCCTCCCCCACCCTCCTTTCCATTTTCTCTAAAAAAATCAATGGATATCCTCAGGTGAAGATTAACAACAATAACAAAAAGATGACTCCTTGTACATTTGGTAGCAAATCAGAGCCTGACAAGTAATTTAAAAGCTTTAAGAACAATAAAAATTAAAATGGTCGAAAGTTAAGTCTAATAGTCATATGTATAGTATGAAAAAGTAGCAATGTTTGTGGATGTTCTAATTAAAAAAATAATATGAAGCAGAAGCAGTGGCATAATTTTATTAGAGGAGATAAAATTTTGATTGTTTATAGACAATATAATTTTCTACTTGGAATTCTCTGAGAATAAAGAAAGTTAAGCCGAAACCGGTTTGGCTCAGTGGGTAGAGCGTCGGCCTGCGGACTGAAGGGTCCCGGGTTCGATTCCGGTCAAGGGCATGTACCTTGGTTGCGGGCACATCCCCAGTGGGAGGTGTGCAGGAGGCAGCTGATCGATGTTTCTCTCTCATCGATGTTTCTAGCTCTCTATCCCTCTCCCTTCCTCTCTGTAAAATATCAATAAAATATAAAAAAAAAAAAGAAAGTTAACATAACAGTTTATAAAGTGGCTAGATATAATACAAATATTCCTAACTCAATAAATTTACACATAATAGCAATAACCAATTAGAAAATATAGTGGAAGAAAAATGATAAAAAATCATTCATATATTATGCATCAGAAGTTACTTTAATTTATTGAAATTGTGATTCAATGTTTACTATCATAAAAAAATAAAAATTTACCCCCAAATATTACGAGTACATTTTTATGAATATAAAAATAATGGTGCTTTAACAAAATGGTAGAGTCAATATTGATCATTGATGGGAGTAATAGTTGATTTTATAACTTGTACATTGGCTTAATGCTCCTAAATTCTCCAACAAGCTTAGAATGATTATATATATAATGGGGATAGTCAACTTTGTTTAATCTAATTAAAAATTAAGAAAACTTATGTGCTATATTTCTGCACACATTATTAAACCCACAAATATTTGAATATCTGTAATATTAATAATGGATTATTTTTTTTCACAGAAACAAATAAACCTCATTTACCTATTATGTCCAAACCCACCTCCTATATTCTTTCAATGATGCTGAGGCTGGGTCTCTACAAAGTCTTCCTGAACACCCTTCTCAGCTGACTTCTATTTGGGTAGAGAGGGGGAAATGGGCTATAGATTGAGGGTGCGGATAGGAAAGATGAATATTTAAAATATTCCAGTTTATGTCAGTGACAAAAGACAGCTATGACCCAAGCCTTCAACATCTTGGGAACTCCCAGCCCTGGCCACCAAGATATACAGGCACCAGCTATCTGTGTCCACCTTTGTAACTCATGTACTAGTTGCACTATACCCCATTTATTAAACATACTAGAAGCCTGATGCATGAAGATTCGTGCCAGAATGGGCCTTTCTTTCCCTGGCTGCCAGCACCGCTTTCGCTCTGGTCTGGAGCTGCCTTTGTACCTTCCTAAGCTGCTCAGAAGCCCAGAGCGGCTGGGGGCTCTTGGCAGTCGCGAATGCAAATTAACCGCCATCTTTGTTGGTTACTCACTCCTGATTGCCTGTGGGTGTCGCTAAGGTACGGCCAATTAGCATGTTTGTCTATTATTAGGTAAGATGTGTCAGAAAAATCACCAGCTATTTTATTCCATGGACTTTTGTAATCACTTAGATAATAAAATAAATCAGTTGAAATGATAAACATCTACAGTATTTTAATAGAAGTTTGAATTATGAGTGTTATATTTCACTTTAATGACACTAATACAATAAATTTAACTAATATTATTAATAGGTTCTTATATTGTCAGATAAAACAAACTCAATCAACCACTTGGACTATGTAACTAGAAATAAACTTCTAACAAAGTTTTAAAATGTAAATGCCTCTGAACTACACTGGAAAAATGAGAAACAGCAAGTAATCACATATACACAGTTACTTACATATTTCTAATAGACTTGTGACTCTCCAAAGATTTCCATCTATATGTCAACTTTGTTTTTTGAGACATGATTTTATCTCTGTTTTGTATTTTGCATTTCACCTAGGACTAGAGTCCCAATCAATCTTTCTTTTATTTATCTTGTTTATTTCATGATTTGTCTCTAATCCTTACTCTCCTAAGTCTTTTTATATCTATTCTCTCATCATGAAATTATCAATAATGATAAATGAATCAAAATAACTTTAAATATTTTATATGGATATATACAAAAGATAAAATTATTGCTCAACCCCCTGAAAACACTTGTACTAAAATAAAACTGGTTTAAAGGTGTTTATGCTTTTATTAGAGTAAATAAGAGTTTACATAATTCAAAGTAGCCGATATTTTCCCCAAACATGCATATTTTGGCCTGCAGATAATTTTTTATTTATATTAAAATATAAGCATATCTGTTACCCAGTTAATATACAATTTTTCAAAAATAAAAAGAATAAAAACAATACTGTAAAAAAATTTAGAAGAAACTGGAAAATTATATATATTTTGCCTAACTTGATTCTTTCTTTGCACTCCACAATGCAGATAGAGAAATGATTTTTTATTCTTAACCTGAAGACTCACATTAGCATTTACATTTTTGTGCATTTCCTTGGGGAGTGGAAAATTTACTGGTGAGCAAGGCAAAATGGGAGAAAATTAAATAGCAGTCTCCTTAATTCTTCCCATTTAGTGCCTTGGGAGACAGAAACCTTCTCTCAAAATAAGACTAATATGAATATTTGAGAAAAACCAAAATATATTATTTTCTCTGAGATTAAGATTTTGCTTGAAATTCTGTATTAAAAATGAATTTTCTATTTATGTACAATTGAGAAATAGCTCAGATTTTGTTTCACTTCAGAGTGATCAAAACCAATTGGGGTGACTTTATAATAACAAAGATCAGTGATATATAGGATTGTCTCATCACATTGAAATGTTGAGGTATAATCTTATATTTGGAGGTCTTCAATATTAGTTTTTATCTGTGTTTTATGCTATCGATTTTCCCAAATGAATAGTCTATTGTTTAGCTACATAAAGGGGACCATTCATTGACCCCCAAGGTGATCAGTCAGAGCCTCAAGTGGGAGAGTTCATTACTGGGGGCTTGGCATGAATGGTAATGAATGCCATTAGTCACCATAAAATTTTCCAACAGCTTTCAAAATTCTAGTCACAGTACTTGGTTCAGTAACCTCCTGTGACAATCAACCCTACAGGCTAACTGTGTACTATATAATGAAAAATTATTTTTCATTTATTGTATATTAATATACCAAAAATTTCACATGCATTCGATGGTAATATACACATAACACAAATTGTTAAAATTACCCAGATATTTTCATGATATACAATCTTGATGGAATATAAAATTATCTTTGTATCATGAAACATCTTTTAATAGGAAGTTTGTGTTATTACCTATGAACTAGGACCAGGTTTCCTTTGTTTTCAAAATAGAATTTACATTGACACTATATTTATGTTGCACCGAGACTCCACTGTATGATTTACAGACACATATAAAATTACAAGACATCATTTTCACAGAATATGAGCAAAATTTTTGCAACCAAGACATGCAGTGAGGTCTGTACTTGGTAAATATTCAGTCTCATCTTCTTCCACTGTAGAGAGTTCTTCACTGACCCACTGATGTTGGGCTTGGCCATGTGACTTGCTTTAGCCAATGGGGTGATTGGCAGAGTTGACACAGGCATCGGTGTGGTGTCAAAGGTGTTTGTCCAGTGTGGCTTTCTTCTTGTGTTCTAGGGATCTGTCATGAGAGGAGCCAAGGAGCCCACTGCCCTTCACAGAAAGCCCAGGGAAGTCCACACAAGAACTGCAGTCTAGAGCCAAACAGAGTTGACTATCATCCTGAACCAGAGCTAGCCAGCTATGCTGTCAGGATGAGTTAAAGTACTATCAAACTGCAGCCCTGTAGGCACGACAAGAAATGTTTGTTGTTTGTTTCAAGCCAGAGTTCTTGGATAGATTGTTGTATAGTATTATTGAAGCAAAAAAACTGTCAGATGAACTATGGAGAAGTGGCTGTTTTAGATTTACCAGACATTCTAAAGCCATTCAAAGTCACTTGCCAGCTGTCTTGGAAGGAAAACATCACTGGGAACTGGGCATTTCCAGTTGTAACTGCTGACCTCAGGATGAATTTCAATCATTTCTTTCCCTGGAAATAACAGGTTAGAAAATGATATAGTTTGACGCATGAACTGTACTTTAGAGTATTTGACAGTTATGAGAGAGGAAGTGAGATAAATAGGAACAGCAAAACAATGTACATCAACATTCTGTTAGACATATTTGTTGGTGAAGAATGTTTCCAAGTTGATCCCCTGCTGTTGTTTTTTAAATTTTTTATGATCAGAGTAATATATTATTTCCCAAATTTCTTGCATTTAAAAAAAAAGCTAAAAAAAAACCACCCACTGACTTTTATCTTCCTGCTTAGGCAAATTATACTTTATTATGCTGAATTTATTATTTGTAAAGAAATAAAAATATATCCATAAATTCTTTTCCATATGTTCTTTTCTATTTTCTAGAGCACATAGGCAGTATTTATTATCATGAAAGGGGGAAAAAAGGTAGGGAAGGCATGGAGGAGAGTAAGATAATAACACCACCAATCACTAAGATCAGAGAGCACTGAGAGCTTATAAAGTATTGTAAATAAAGCTCTTTATTTCATTTGAAACACTGTGATAACATTAAAATATTATAATCACATTTAAAAATTTTTTGTAGAATAAGTCTCAGAATATTTAAGTGAGATGTAACATGTTTAAATAGTAGAGATTTTTCTTGAGCTTTCATCCTCTCACCCTATTATTTTCAATTATGAAAACCACTTTCAATAATAAATATGAACATACTTTTCCTTATATATCAGAGAATTCCCACCCTATAGTAGTTAAGCAAGGCCCCATTCAAGTATGGTTCAGAGATAAATTTTTACATATATTTTCATGTGCTCTTAAATTAAACATATATTTCTGTGTCCATCCCTATCAATTTCATTCCCTTCCGAAATATTGCCAGATATGGAGACAAGTGGTCCTTTTGACCTTTGCTGGTTTCTTATTTCACAATCTCGACAAAGTTGTTAATCTATCACTCAGTCCTAGTGTTTCTACACTTCAGGTAGCTCTTGGATCTAACAATATCTCTGCCTTTATGTTGTGTATACCCTCTTCCAAACAGTCAGAATATTTTATGTAAAACTAATTCAATAGGTTTGGCTCTGACATGAGGTTCCCACCATTTTGGTTTCTCTGAGGATTGTGGGGAAATTTCTCTGAGTTCTCTCTCTCTTTTGGTCTGTTGCTCCAACTTGGGAAGCCAGATGTGGGAATTAAAAATCTTATTTTATAATTTGGTCACTATTTCTTATTGTTTGCTGGACTTTCTTTATTTCTCTAGCTATCTTATGACTAAACTCATTTAAATTTTCCCCAGTATATTTGACATAAAAAAATGAAAACAGCCCAGCTGGCATGGCTCAGTGGTTGAGCATCCACCTATGAACCAGAAGGTCACAGTTCAAGTCCCTGTCAGGGCACATGCCAGGGTTGAAGGCTTGATCCCCAATGGAGGGTGTGTCGGAGGCAGCCGATCAATGATTCTCGCTCATCATTGATGTTTCTGTCTCTATCTCTTTTTCCTTTTCTCTCTCTGAAATCAATAAAAATATATTTAAACAAACTAAAACAAAACAAGCAAATAAGCAAAAATAATGAGAATGAGAGAAGAAGAAAATGAGAGGAAGAAAGCAACAAGTAAAAAATCCTTCATTTACCTGAACAGCTGGAAGAGTCCTTACTATTGCTCTTTGATGATCAAGGGCAAATGTCCTGAGGAGAAAGTTTTTAAAATCTTGTAATATATAATGCCTAGCAGACTGGATGGTGAAAGTCAGGGTCTATGTAGCTCTATAAGCTTTCTACATCCTTTTCCAGAAGGTTCTGGAAGTGGGAACAGATTGGTCACTGGAAGACAAAGCATTGATGCTATACTGAGAAACAAGCACTTTCATATTATGGTTGTCTGCATAGGATTCTATACTTTTCTATGTGATGAACGTATAGATTTTTTTAAAAATACAAACTGCCTGGACATTTTTTTTAAACAATAACAACAAAACATTTAAATATTTCATGTATCAGAAAAGAAATGAAAACGCACTGAGATAAGCAGAGTCTTTCTGGGAGTTCACTCATGAAGGAGCCAGGGACTCAGACCACCAAGTGAAGGCCCGCCTGGGTTTGGGGTGTGGTAGGAGGGTAAAGGCCCGGAAACAGAGCTAGGGCAGGGTTTCTCAAGTTGCACTAGAAGCTGAAAAGAGCTGGGATTAGTGCAGAACTGTGTTCTTTGAAGAGCTCCTTGTCTGGAGAGAAGTTTGAAGCAGTAAAGGCAGTGCAACAGAGACCAGGCCAACTATGAGACTGACTAGGAGATTTTCTATAACCTGGAAGGTTATAATCGACAAAATAAAATGTTATTTAGAACTGGGGTCCCTAAAACCTTAGATTGAAGCAACTATAAAATATCTAGACGTGGGGTGAGGCCAAGAAAAAGGAAAACAAATTTAAAATTTTTAAAAATCCAGTTCTCTTTCAAAATAAATTTGCAAATGAATACTTCAAAGGGGAGGTAGACAATTAACAAACACCAAAACCTAGCTGACAAACTCAATAAATAAGAGGAGACATTCTTGGAGCATTGAAAAAAATAGATAGTTGAAGTAAACATAGTTTAAGTTCCTCAAAAAGTTGTGACACAAAACCTCTTGATTAATTAAGAATGAATTGAAATAAAAAGTAAGCAATTATAAATGTTCAAAATTAAATATACTCGTATATATATCTTTAACATGCTATAAAGAGATATTAAGTAAACTGACAGACAGTACTTATATAGCAACTAAGAGAACAGAAAATTAAAAAAAGTTTCTTAAATGTTACCCAGAAGTTGAATGCCACAGTTCATAATCTTGACCTCATGAAAACACTAAAGCTTGCTCTGGGAATAATCCATATTTTTATTGGGGCAAAATATGTAATGCAAAAAATACAATTTTAATAATTTTAAGTGTACAGTCAGCAACATTAAGTATATTCATATTGTTATTCAACCATCACCACCATCCATCTCTAAAACTTTTCATATTCCCAAACAAATCCTTTAATCATTATACAGTAACTTTTATTTTTTTCTTTAACTCAGCTTCTAGCAGCCACCATTTTATTTATATCTCTATAAATTTGCCTAGTTTAGGTACCTAATATAAGTCAAATTACATATACAATATTTTCCCTTTTGTGTCTGGCTAAATTCACTAGCATAAAGTCATCTTCAAGGTTCATTCATGTTGCAATATGTTTCAGAATTTCCTTCCTCTCTAAAGTGGAAAACATTCCATTATATGCATATACCACATTTTGTTTATCCACTTATAAATCATTGGACATTTGGGTTGTTTCTATCTTTTGACTACTCTGAATAATTCAGCTATGAACAGTTGTATACAAGTATCTGTTTTATTTCCTGCTTTAATTTATTTTTGGTATATACCCAGAAGCAGAATTGCTGGATCGTATGGTAATTCTATGAATTTTGTTTTTGTTTTTTGAGGATCTGCCATACTATTTTTCAGAGTGGCTGAACCATTTTACATTCCCACCAGCAATACACAAGTATTCTGTTATCTCCACATCCTTTCCAACACTTTTTTTGGTCTTTTTTTATTGGAGTCTTAGGGAGGGGAGGATGACAACCATCTTAATCAGTGTGAAATATTTTATTGTCTTTGTGAATTTGATTTGTATTTTCTTAATGATTAATAATATTGAGCACTTTTTTATGTGTTTATTGGCAATTTGTATATATATATGTTCTTTAGAGAAATGTCTTTTGAATTCCTTTGCCATTTTAAAAATTGTTTTTGTTGTTGTTGTTGTGGTTAAGTGAAAAAATATCTTAAAATTTAATCAGATTGTGTAATCCTCTTGATTAAAATCCTAGCTTGGCTTCCCACAGAAGTAGAATAAAAGTCTCACATTGATTGGCATGGTACTATTGTATGATCTGGCTTTGCTGGTTCCCAAATCTCCCTTTCACATTCTATGCTCCCCACAAATATCCTTCTTCCATAGCCTGCACACTGTCAAGCTCCTCTCACCCCCCAGTACCCACAACAGTTGCCTCTGATTTTAAGGGTTTTCAGATCACTTTCCAATGACTATCTCCTTCTCATCCATCAGACCTCTAATTGAACCCATATTATTTGGAGAGGTCTTCCACAAATATTCAATCTAATGTGGAAAACCCATGCTAATGAAACTGGAACCAGAAGTGTCCATGCTGCCTGTTGCTACCGGGGTCAATAAGTAGAGACAAGATTGAATCCTTGAGGTTTTTTATTCAGATGCTGGCGATCCAAGAGAACAGCAGGTATAGTGACCTGAAAAACTGCTCTGACATCTAGTCAAGCCATCTCTTATATAAGGGTTGAGGGTGGGAAAGAATCTAAAACAATATGAGTTCCCAGGGTCTGTTTTCCATCATTGTCCTTGTAAAGATTAGCCCTCAGATGTTTGTTTCCCTTCAGGCATATCCTGTTCTTGATCTGCTTTCAAAATCTATCTTATCCTGAGTGATGGATCCATCTGGACTTCAAGGCTGCTTATCTTTATGACTTTTTTTTTTTTCTTACAACACATCCTCCGCAATTTTCCAGGGTCTGTAAGAAAAATTTCTTATCTATAGTGAGTGCAGTTAGATAAATCTCTTTTCTATAGCTATTAATCAACTGTGATTCTATTCTTATTGCATATCCTTCCCCTATCACTAATATTTCTTCTCTCCTTTTTTCTAAAGAGGACTCACAAACATTTTAATTTATATATTCATCTACTTGATTTACTTGTTCAAATCCCATCTCTTCTTCTAGACCATAAGGTTGATAAGTGCTGGGTCCTAGCAAGTTAACACTAAGGGCCTAGAGTGATACCTGGCATCTCTTCAAAGCTAACTGAATATTCTGAGGAATATTTAATTAAATATCAAATATTATGAAAATTAAATATTTCTGCATCTGTGAATCCCTATGATGAGATATAAGTTTGCTCTGTGGGCAGGGAGGAATAGGTGACAGGATTGAAATGACTAATAAAATGATTGTAAGGGACTTCTTAAGAATTAAAAAGAATATAAAATATATACTACAACAGCAATAGTTTCCTTAGAGACTACCTTTATCATACAAAAGCTTAAAGAAATGCTAATTTTATTTTTACTCTCCACTGGAACAAAAAAAATGTGTCTATCTTAATTAAAAATATATAAAATGTAATTATTAAGTAGCTAACAAAAGTAGTAGAAAGAGATATTAATAGATTTTACATGAGCATAATCAGGTTTGAGTTCTTTTGATATATAGAGAAATATATATATATATATATATGTGTATATATATATATATATTTGTTATTATTTTATAACTTCCAACTAAGTAGTGTTCTGGTTCAGGTTTTTAAATCCCACTGTTGGTATTCTCAGAAGTGTTTAATGGAATGATTTCATATCTTGCTTTTGAAAACATTGCCACTGGTGGAGTTAATTATAGTAGTTCTCATATTACCATCTAGTTTCTCCTTAGGTTGGGTTTCAAAGAAAAAAGGGACTTACTGCATTGACTAATCAAAGCTTCCCAGAGGGGAGAAGGTGGAAATATAATGGCTACTTCTGCCTTCCATGCACACCTCTTTCATTCCCTCCTACTTTCATGCTCTTTCAGTTATACTGCTGGCTTGAAATGACCATTCTCTCCTAGTCTAATCCCTTCTTCTGATCTTCTGTTAAATGGCATTATCCCCACGGAGCATCCTGCCAGTCCCTGCCCTATGACATTCTCTGCTTCCACTGAATGCCCTTGGACAGCCACCAGTTATTTTACTACCTGCCATGAAACTGATAAAGCATTTGCTTTATGTTCCCAAATGAGTTTGTCAGATCCTTTACATTCCTTAGAGCACATAACATAGTGCCTTGTACATAATACGTACTCAAAACATGCTTTTAAAATCAAATTGAATGTTGTTCAGTGCTTAACATTTGTCACAAAGTAAAGACTTTATGGTGATGATTATGACTCATTTCCACTTTATGATAAGAGAAGTATTTGGAAGATTAAGCGACAATCTCATTGACCTTCTCTACTCTTCACTGTTGCGGAAAAGTTTCCCTTACCTCTTTCATTTTTTTTTCTTACTGTGACTTTTTAATATAAGTGCAAAACTCTGCAGTGTTCTTATCAGAATTGATGTTTAATTGAAATATATAACAGTTCGTGCAAAAGTATCAACACGGGGGAGGATAGCGTATAACCTTTGGTTCAGCAGCAGTGTTGTTTCTCCTTGTGCAGCTGTCTTTAAGTAGATGTTTGTAGTCAGTAATGATGAGTTGTTTGTATCTTCATAATGGACTAAAAATAGCCTGGCATTTTATATCTCTTATTGGGTCAAAAGGGGGGATCACACAGATTTTTAAAATTTTTCTTCAGAAAATCAATTTTGAGAAAAGATTATTCTAATGTGCCATTTATACAGCACATTTGCTCTACATTTTTATCAAATAGGGATGAGAGGATGATCCATCAACGACCACAGACTTTGTCCTACCCTGAAGGCTAATGCAGCTCTTTAAAATACCTAGTGGAAGTTGAAATCATAAATAAGAAGCGTTGTAATCAGATTGCAAAACTTTCCCTTCAAAAAGCAGGAGCGCCTTTGGAGTGCTTTCATCAGTCTGATAAAAATTGTTCCAGGTCAGGCCACCTAGGAAGCTGATTCTGAAAGGGAGATCAGCGGGCATGAGGGAATTGAGGGGTTCCATCAGGAGTGGCCCCTGTAGGGGGAGTGGAGGAAACTGACTTGGTCAGAGGGAAATGTTGAATTGTGGTACCCTCACAACAAAGGCCTGAGTGAGCCAAGCCAGAGGGCAGTTCTGGAGCTGGGCTAACTCAGCAGAGGTATCACAAGTTGGTGCAAGGAGGTGAGGCCTTTATTCCCTCATGCTGATCAGTCATTGGATCCTGCTATCCCTGGGAAGCAGCATAAACTTGTGCAAAATGGCACAAGTTATATAATTGTGTATCTATTTCTTTTATGTTGTATTTTCTTCCAACTGTGAGAAAATTTTGTACTTAAAGAGGACCCCTAAAGGTCATAAGTGATAAGTGATAAATTTCCTGTTTATCAGAATGAAAGACTTCAAGTAGAAAATAATAGACATTGGTATTTACATATCTATGAATTTGAACTGAAATAACACATTAATAAAAATAGGGTCCACATCTCATCTACTTTATTTATTTTTATTTTTTAATCCTTATCCAAGGATTTTCTATTGATTTTTAGAGAGTGGAAGAGAGAGGGAAGACTGAGAGAGATATAGATGTGAGAGAAACACATGATTGGTTGTCTCTTGCAAGTGCCCTTACCAGGGCCCAGGCCAGGAAGAAGCCCATAACCAAGGTAAGTGACCTTGACCATAATCGAACCCCAGACCCTTTGGTCCACAGGCTGACACTCTATCCACTGAGCCAAACTGGCTAGAGCCATCTGATCTACTTTATATTCTCATCAATGTTTTAAATATTTACACTATTATTGATTTTGGATTTAGAAGTGATCATTTCTTCTATTTATGGAATGATATTATTTAGGAAAATTTTCCAAAAAGTTGTGTGTGTGTGTGTGTGTGTGTGTGTGTGTGTGTGTGTGTATAAACTAGAGGCCTGGTACACAGAATTCGTGCATGAGGGGTGTGTCCCTCAGCCCAGCCTGCACCCTCTCCAATCTGGGACCCCTTGAGGGATGTCCAACCGCCCATTTAGGCCCAATCCCAGTTAGAGGTGACCGGGCCAGCAGATGAGGGCAGTTGGGTGGGACCAGGCCTGCAGGGGAGGACCCTTGGGGGGGACCAGGCCAGCAGGGGAGGACAGTTGTGGGGGAGCCAGGCCAGCAAGGGAGGGCAGTTAGGGGTGACCAGGTCTGCAGGGGAGGGCAGTTAGGTATGACCAGGTCTGCAGGGGAGGGCAGTTAGGGACAATCAGTCTGGCAGGGGAGCAGTTAGGCATCAATCAGGCTGCTAGGGGAGTGGTTAGGCAGTGATCAGGCTGGCAGGCAGAAGCGGTTAGGGGCAATCAGGTAGGCATGCAGGCTAGCAGTTGGGAGCCAGCAGTCCTGGATTGTGAGAGGGATGTCCGACTGCCCGTTTAAGCACAATCCTACTGGGATCGGACCTAAACGGGCAGTCAGACATCCCTCGAGGGGTCCCAGATTGGAGAGGATGCAGGCTGGGCTGAGGGACCCCCCCACCGCACAAATTTTGTGCACCAGGCCTCTAGTGTGTGTATATATATATATATATATATATATATATATATATACATATATGTAAACTGTCATTTATAAAAATGAAAATATTAATAAATTTTTTAAAATGCCAAATTTAGGTGAATGAATATATATTAACTAAAAACTACTTGGAGGAAAGATACAAGGAGTAGGGTGGGTGGAATGTGAAGAAATATTAAATTGAACAAAAATATGTATAAACACATATCTGTATATAGAAAGGTATATGTTTGTTTAAATGTATATGTATATATGTAAAAGTGGAAGGAATTTCACTGAAATGTTCATTGTAATAACCAAACAACAACAAAAATCTCTGACTATAAAGAACATTTAACTTTTATTTTCTATTATTCTTTCATTTTCTACAAAATTATGTCATAAAATACATATAGTTACACATATGTGTATATACATATACACATACATATACATATACATATCTATCCATTTATTCATAGAATGTACTTCCTTGGGTCACACTGAATAGGAAAGCAAACAAAGCACCTGTTGTTTTCCTGGTGGCTGGCATGTGTGGAAGCACAGGAGAGGGAACGCTGGATAGTTCTGGCAACCTGAGACAGCAGAAAAGAATACATTCCATACAAAAGGTAATAAAGACCATAATGTGCGTGTGTTTTAAAATGCCTGTCACATTTTCTCTGGTAAAAGATGTTTAAATGACAAAGGTGAGTAGCTGAATGAAGTATTAAAATAGCTTTATCTTCTCTCCAACTCAAATGAATAGTCATTTAGTTTCAGGGTTTAGCTGTTATTGGCATTACCAATAACATTGGTATGATGCCTTCCGTTTTTAATTTTTTCCATTTGAAATAATATTATTTCTTATTTACATCCTTTGAATCTCAGTTCAGATTCCCTATTTTTATTTACTGTTATTGATTTTTTAAAAATTCTCACCCAAGGATATTTTTTCCATTGACTTTTAAAGAAAGTGGAGAGAGAGAGAAGAGAAACATGGATGTGAGAGAGACATATCAATTGGTTGCTTCCTGCAGGCACCTTGACTGGGGCCAGGAATCAAACTTGCAACCCTTCAGTGAGTGGAACAACACTCTAACCACTGAGCATACCAGCCAGTGTTACTCAGTTATTTTTTTTAATTGTGAATTTGTAACTTGATTTTACCTGTGTTTGTATTATTATCAAAACATTTAACAGAAGAGATGTGCTTAAGAACAATATCTGCAAATATTTCTGAAGTAGCTAAATATTCTTTTCTCACATTTCATATCTTTGGTTACTTGTCACTTAAAGAATTACTAAATGATGCTTTTGAATCTCTTATTTTCCTCTCAGCACTCCTTTACCTCTTCTACTGATAGCACTTTACAGATTGGCTTTTCAGATAGTGGAATATAGTCAACACTGATGCTTTTCTGATCGATCAAACCAGCTTCTTTTCTTGTTCACTGGCGACAAGGTTAGTGATTTTGCTCACATCACTGTCAAACACAATATTATTGAAGTTTTAGAAAATATATTTTCAACCAATTTTTAGACCAATTTAAAGACTGAGGGAAAGCTATAAACATGCAATCATTTTGCAAAAATTCCTGCCCTAAAAGATTCAAAGAGGTGAGGCTTTCTTTCCTATTGCTTCAGGAAGTTATTCACCAATTCTGATGAATCTCTTACAACAGAGTGCGGTGGTTGCAAAGCAGAGGGATGGCTGTCTCTTGGTAAACAAAGAAACTCATTCTGTACTGAGATCCCAAACACGAGATTCCCCACCATTTGAATTTTGGTCCTCAGCTTTTCAGGCCTCAGAACTCACCTTATCTGTTTCCTAAATTTGATCAGACTCTGGGATTCTTAGATTTACCAAGTTCATTGGACAGCTACTGAATGCATTGTGAATGCCTGTGTCTTAGTTTACAGTGAGAATTTTATCAAGTGGAAAAACTACTCACATCAGTTTAACAAGAGGACTTCCCCCTGTAGCATGACAAATATCAATGGATTACTGGGTGATCACAGAAGTAGAACTCAGTAGGTTCCAGAAGTAGAATTTTCAATGATATCAGCAGAAGATTAGATATTAAGGTAAGGCTTTTGGTAAAGGTTATAGCTTATACATTTATTTTTCCTAAAGACATACCCTTTCTAATAACATTCTAGCCTTTGATGTTCCTGATAACCATTTCCTTTCTGCTACATTATTGTTGTAAGAACACTATACCTTTCTTATATTACTCTCCACTTTTTTTTTAAATAAATCTTTATTGTTCAGATTATTACAATTGTTCCTCTTTTTCCCCCCAAAGTTCCCCTCCACCTGGTTCCCACCCCACTCTTTGCCCTTACCACCCCCCCCCCTCACTGTCCTCATCCATAGGTGTACGATTTTTGTCCAGTCTCTTCCCGCACCCCCCACACCCCTTCCCCCCCAAGAATTGTCAGTCCACTCCCTTTCTATGCCCCTGATTCTATTATATTCATCAGTTTATTCTGTTCATCAGATTTTTTATTCACTTGATTTTTAGATTCACTTGTTGATATATATGTATTTGTTGTTCATAATTTTTATCTTTATCTTTTTCTTCTTCTTCCTCTTCTTAAAGAATACCTTTCAGCATTTCATATAATACTAGTTTGGTGGTGATGAACTCCTTTAGCTTTTTCTTATCTCTTTATCTGACCTTCAATTCTGAATAATAGCTTTGCTGGGTAGAGTAATCTTGGCTGTAGGTTCTTGCTATTCATCACTTTGAATATTTCTTGCCACTCCCGTCTGGCCTGCATAGTTTCTGTTGAGAAATCAACTGACAATCATATGGGTGCTCCCTTGTAGGTAACTAACTGTTTTTCTTTTGCTGCTTTTAATATTCTCTCTTTGTCTTTTGCTCTTGGCATTTTAATTATGATGTGTCTTGGTGTGGTCCTCTTTGGATTCTTTTTGTTTGGGGTTCTGTGCACTTCCTGGACTTGTAAGTCTATTTCTTTCACCAGGTGGGGGAAGTTTTCTGTCATTATTTCTTCAAATAGGTTTTCAGTATCTTGCTCTCTCTCTTCTTCTGGCACCCCCATAATTCAGATGCTGGTATGCTTGAAGTTGTCCCAGAGGCTCCTTACACTATCTTCATATTTTTGGATTCTTTATTCTTTTTGCTTTTCCGATTGGGTGTTTTTTGCTTCTTCGTATTTCAAATCTTTGACTTGATTCTTGCCATCCTCTAGTCTGCTGTTGGATCTCTTTATATTATTTTTTATTTCAGTCAGTGCATGCTTAATTTCTAGTTGGTCCTTTTTCATATCCTCGAGGGTCTCGCTAAATTTATCAGCCTTTTCTAGAAAATTCTTGAAAAACCTTATAACCGTGGTTTTGAACTCTATATCCAGTCGTTTGCTTTCCACCATTTCTTTCATTTGTGACCTGTTTCTTTCTCTCCGCATTTTGGCTGCTTCCCTGAGTTGATAAAGTGGCTTTGTGTGCTAGGTGTCCTAGAGGGCCCACTGGCTCAGCCTCCCCAGTTACCTGAGGTGGACACTCTTGGTGCACCCCTTTGTGGGCTGTGTGCACAGTCTTATTGTAGTTAAGCCTTGATTGTTGTTGGTATCACTGGGAGGAATTGACCTCCAGGCCAATTGGCTATGAGGATCAGCTGTGTCTACGCTGGGAGAACTTCTGTGCTGGAGACACCCTTATGAGACAAGACTTGCAAAAGCCTCTGTGCCCAGCTTGGATGGGGTGGAGTCTCAGGGCAGAGCAAACAGCGATGGCTTCCCATCAGCCCTGCCCTAAGAGGCCCCTGGGTCTCAGTGTCCCACGGTAATCACTGCAAGCACCTCTGAGAGAAAGCTGCCCTCAAGTTTTGCCTGCTGCCAGACAGTCCAGTTTCTCCCTGAATGAGTCTGGGTCCCCAGAGTCTCGCCTGGAACTGGAGTTCAGAGCAGTCAGGAGCTTTTGTCTCCCCCCTGATTGAGAAAGCCAGCCGCATACTCAGTTGCCAGCCCTCTCTGTGCGCACCCATCCGTACCTCTGGACTTTACTTCTGCAGCTCCTCTGAGTCTCAATGTGCTTTTCTCTTTCCTTCTAGTTGTAGAATTTCCACTCAGCCAGCCTTCCTGTGGTTCTGGATGATGTCCATTTTGTCTTTTAGTTGTAGTTTTGAAATTATTGTGCGAGGCAGCAGTTTAGGTGTTTATCTATGCCATCATCTTGGTTTCTCTTCTGGATCAGATTCTACTCTCCACTTTCTATTCTTCTATTAATTACTGACACTTTTTCTAGTAGATATATTCTTTCTCTAGAGGTAGTAATGGCTTCATTAAGGTACAGTCACCTCTTGGCCCCAATATATTATGTGTCAGTTTGTAGTTTATCTTTCATAGGATAATATTCTATTCTAAATTCCAAGCATCACTATACTTTTGTTTCCCCATGACCTACTTAATAATGCCAATAATTTTAACCTGCTAGCTTTACCAATAATTTCAACCTGCTAGATATCTTGGACTCATGCCATTCCAACTAAATTTGAACCTCAAAGTAAAATGGGAAAGTCTATTTTAAAAATCTCCACAAGTTATTCTGATGAATCACCATGTTTTAAAGCCACTAGTTTATATACTTAACTACTCAATTATCAATGTGTATGATTTTCTGCAAAGAGGGAATCTGCTACAGTATTTAACCAACTGCTATATTTGATATATTCCTCTCCCAAACTGAACTATTTCAATTTTGAGAGTTAAGAATAAATGTACCATCATTAGGTTTCTTCTCTATCATACACTGAAACATCATATCAACAGTGATGTATTGAGCTTCAAAGAGATAGTTTTGAATGCCAACAAAAGCTTACCTTTACCATGAGCTGACCATATGCCAGTTACCAGGTAGTTTACCTCCATGAAACTCTCTGTTCATTTTCTTTTTGTTTCATTTGGCAGATGTGTTTTAAGAAAGAGCTCTCCACATCCTTACCAGCATTTGTTGTTTATTGATTTATTGATAGTAGCTAATCTGACAGGTGTGAGGTAATATCTCGCAGTTTTAATTTGCATGTCTCTGATGATTAGTGACATTGAGCATCTTTTCATATGTCTCTTGGCCATCTGCATGTCTTTTTTGGAGAAGTGTCTATTCAGGTCTTTTGCCATTTGTAAATTGGATTGTCTTTTGTGTGTGTGTGTGTGTGTGTGTGTGTGTGTGTGTGTGTGTGTTGATTTGTATATATTTATAAGTTTTGTATATTAACACCTTATCAGATGTATCATTGGTGAACATGTTCTCTTATTCAGTGGTTTGTCTCTTCATGCTGTTTTCCTCTAGCATTTTTGGGGCTTTCTGCAGCGGTGACCATCACAGTTGTTGCTAAAACCAGGCCAGAGGTTCCAAATATTGCCACCAGCAAAACCACTGAAGTCAGCATGGAAATGACCTCAGAGGTTATGGATGCAGTTCTGGATGAAGCCATTGCCATCAATAATGAAAAAGGTACAACAGAGAATGAAAGCTCTGGTGAATATGCGGAACCAGAAGAAGGGAATTCTCCAGTAGAGTCTGAATGCTCTGCTGGGGAAGATTTACAGGAAGAAGGCATATCGGTGCTGGGGATACCTCGGCTCAAGCTAATCTCAGGCAGGTTGACACTTCAGCAAAAAATGCTACAGAGAGGCCCATAGGTGCCTTTGAAGTTTTAGTAATCTTAGTTTTTTAAATGTCTTTTCTAGAAAACTTGAATGTGCCTTAAAAATGTTGTATGTACTAATAAGTTTTAGTGCTGAGGGCTTTTTCTTCTTTTATATTAGAGTAATACATTGCATTATAGAGCTTCAAGAGTCTCTCCTTTGGGTTTAAATTCTATATCACAGGAATTGAGCTATCTCTACACCTACACTCACTTGAGTTTGTCTATACATTTACATTACTGTAATGTATTAAATCTGGATCCCTGAGTTTTGATTTCAATTCATTTAAATAAGATTGGAAAATCTTTTAAAAATTACTTAAAGGAAAAATGGAAAAAGAAAAGCTTCAAAACCAGAGTGTTCTGCCCTGCTAAGGAATATGCTTTATTTTCATCCCAATCTTGCAGTAAAGTGAATGGAAAAACAGATAAATCAAGTAACTGTCCAAAGTGCCGAAGCTTGTAAATGATGAGTATATTCGGGTCTTCTCAGTTTACCTCCAGAGTGCCCCCCCTCCTTTTAAGGAAAAAAAAAGAATGTTTTGTTCACCCATTTTTCTAAACAAGAAACAATACAACTCAACAACAATGCACATTACTGGAAAAACACTACTATAGCTATAACTCAGTAAGAAGAACGACTGCTAATCACATTTAAAACATCACAGAAAAAAATAATTTACTACACAAAATAAATTAAATCATAAATGCAAACTGTTTCAGTTCAAACATATAAAAGTCAGAGTAATAAATTCTAAAAAAATCAAGTTTGTTATAAGAAAGATAATTAAAATTTGAACACTTTAATAAGTTGTCATACTTAGAAAAGGGGTTATTTTGTAGTAGTAGTAGTAGTGTGTACTATATCTTTCAGAAAGCCTGGTAAAATCAGTGGCTAGAGAAAACAAGGTCTTATGTTAGAAAATTAATCACTATTCTGTATTGCCTCCCATTCACTCAGTAGGTGCAGTGGTTAAAACATAGTAAAACAATTATAAACATGAAACTAAACAGAAGACTTAGTTTCTTCTCTCCAGGAACATATTATCTCCCTATAAGCTAGAAGCTAATATGTAAAGAAATTCATAACTATGCTAGATATTTGCATAAACTTTTATAGGTAAGTACTGAGAAAATTAAGTGGCAAAGTTTCAAGGAAGAATGTAATCTTTAGTAACAATGACAGAAATGCAGGTTTGGATTAGAGAAATAGAGAAGTTATTTTATTGTAGGAAAGAATGCATAGTGATAGGTAGGGAGCTGTGAGCAAATGATTGACAAAAAGATGCAGCTAAGCCTGCTGGCTTTCTTGGAGGGTGGGTGGGTGGGAATAAAAGATTATTTCCTTCTTGGGATTGGGTTTGTGTTCCAATTGAGTGAATATTTATTTAGAACCCTTAGGTAGGGCTCCCTCTTGATATTCTGAGTAATAAAAGAACTGAGGGGGGGGCAGGGCAGGAAGCTGACTGAGAAAGGGAGAATAGGGTGCAGGTGTTTTAGGGTGTCCTTAGGATCAGCCCCTGGAAATAGCCAAGATCAGGCAAGCTTGAACTGCAAAGCAGACCCGCTGCAGGCCTTAGCCAGCCCAACAGGGGGTCTGGAGGTGAAAAAACCCTCCATAGTTGCCCCAGGGGGATATGGGGCTGAGTTTGGGTTCTTCAGATGCAGCAGGCCCTTTGGGTTAGACAATTTCCTCAGCGCGCAGTAGGAGGCTTCTTTGTCAGCAGCACTGGCAGCAGTTGAGGGAAATAGATCTTCAATTCTGAAGGCAGCCTGAGTGGTGCTTCACTGTGTTCTGAGATTGCTCTCAGATAGAGCAGTAATCGTGAACGTCAGAATTAACGCAGTTAAAAAAAGTGGGGTGTCCACTAAATCAGAATCTCCCAAGATGGAGCCCAGATGACTGAATTAAAAAATAAATCTTTGCAGGAAATTCTGTTGATCATCCAGGTTTGGGGGTCACTGATCTAAAGGGTATGTGTGACTCTCACAGAGCTTCAGAAATAACAAAGCTTTTCTTTCTCCAATATTCAGTAATCTCACACAGTATACACTGTTCTTAATGGGCAAAGCAGGAGGATGAACAAAGAAATCAGGTTATGAATAACTCTAGATTCAACGAAAGGGCACACAGGCATTTTAAGTGTATTCCACATTATATATGAACAAAGAGATGAAGTACAATAGGAAGCCCACTTAATTGCTATTGCATTTAGAAGAAATTAAAGGTTTTGTTTACACCATTATAGAATAGACATAAAATTATGTTATTTCATACATTCTTCACACAGATACATAATAACCTACCAGGGCAAGCAGATAACATAAATAAAACTAATTGATAATTTTACATTGCAGGAACTCCTTTAATGTAAAAATAGCATGCTATCTGTACAATTTTAGTTCTAATACTTGAGAACAGGCATTTAGAAAAAAATGCATGTTAAAACATGTATAGTTGGATCTTTTGTCTGGATTTGTGGCCTATTGCTTAGAATCTATTACTAGAAGGACTTGATGTTACTCTTTGCTCCAAATATTTGTTGGTATTTGATGTTTACTGTTACATGTTTTGGGGTAATGCCCTTCACCCTCAAATACCTTTTGCCTCCAGAAATTTGGCTCTTCTCTCTCCCTACCTTGTCCCCCTTCCCCAGTGAATTCCAGTTATGTGACAAAGTGTTTGACCGACTGGGGTAGATCTGACTGAGACAGGATTACCGAATAGAACAGGGCGTGTCTCTTTTCATAATCCATGTTCAGCTGTGGGTGGGGTGGATCTGATTGATACCTGAGTGCTGGATAGAACACCTGGTCCCTGCCTTTTTAGACACAACGTGCAACTGGTAGGCATTCATCTCTGTCCTGAATCAGTGACGCTTGCTCATGGAGGTAATGTGTGAACATTTAGCAATTTAGAAAAGCTGAGCAATGAAAAAAACACTATAACACTTGGGGCCCAGCCTGTTTTTCTGTGGAATACCCATGAGCAAGAGTTAGGATAGAGAGAGAAACTATTTCTTCCTCAACTCTGTGGAACATTTCTTATCTAGACCAGGAAGGAGTAGGAGGGATTCCAGTAGTTGCAACAGAATTGGTGTTGCGTTTCCAGCTTCTGAGGGTGGTAGGGGCTTCCGTTGAACCTGATTCCTCCCATGGCAGTTCCGTGCAGTGCTCTGATGCAGTTCATGCGAGGAGGGGCAGGTTTTTGTGGTGAGCAGGAGTGGATCAAGTCCGGGGAACCAGTGAGCTCGGAGTGAGCTTGAGAAGCACCTCTGACTTCCCGTGGGAGAAGCTACCGGTGGTGGATAGGACAGATTCTATGAGGAATGCTTGCTGGGTAGCTTTGGTGCCATGAAGGGAAAACCTTTTGAAGACAGAATTTGTTTGTTAATTAAGCACTGCCATAGGATATTGATAAAGTGACCTCATTCTAAGAGCTGAGGGATGAAGCCTGCCTGTATTATTTGTATGAGGAATCTCATATAGCTTATAAAAAGATGCTGAAATGCTCTTGTGAGAAGGCAATTAATGCAGGGCTTGCATTATGGAATAAAGAATATGCAAATTTTCTGTCAGTTTGAAACTCTCCTAAGAAATTATTTTACCATGTTCCAAGGTACAATAGTTTAGTGTTAAACATAATTAAGCAAATTATTTCCATGGCTAAGAACAGTTATATAAATTGTTGACTTGAGATCATGAGCAATGAAATATAAATATAAAGGTATTCTTTAAATATCTATAGCCACTGTGTTCTTTTCATTAGAGCAAACATTTTAAATAGGAAAATACAACAATTATTTCAGGCCATACTGTCTAGTGCATGACATGGATGGGGGTTCTGATTGTCTTCAATGTGTGACTTTCCAGCTACCGTCACTGGGTTCTCCTGACACTTCAAAGAACAGAGTTGAGACAGTAAGTTCTTCCTCTGAGACTTCCAGGGAGATCAGAGGCTGAGGGCAGACAGCCACTCATGCACAGAAGCACAAACCCCTCCACCCCAGGAACAGCACCTACCTACTGTCGGATTTGAAAAGAATGCTCTCTGGGAAAACATGGCTGTCGGGGTCCAGTTCCCAGGCAGCCAAACTCTGCAGATCTCTTTTGCCTGAAATGTCCAAAGAGAGAGAGGCTTTTTGCTGCAATAGTATGCACTTTATTTTCAAACTTTACCTTTTCCCACAATGATATCAATCCTATATCCACAGGGGATTCTTAAGGTATTATCACAGTCCACAGGTACATGCACCTTCCAGAGAACTGAGGTGCTTCAGATTCAGCAGTTCTAATGTCGTGTGTGTGTGTGTGTGTGTGTGTGTGTGTGTGAGAGAGAGAGAGAGAGAGAGAGAGAGAGAGAGAGAGTGTGTGTGTGTGTGAGAGAGAGAGAGAGAGAGAGAGAGAGTATGTGTGTGTGTGTATGTGCTTTGAAAGTCTCAGAATTTTGTATTTGAACAAAATCATTTGAATAGAACCTCCTTAGATATGATGCCCAGTAAATGCATCAACCATTCTTCTTGTCTTAGTGCCCAGTGTGGCCTAGAATTACTGACACCAGGTAAGCTCAGTTGACCACCCGTGTCTCCTTTTGAGAAGAAAGGTTCACCTAAAATGCCAGGGAAGCATTGTTTCAGTGGAAAGGCCTCTCCTCAGTATACTAGAGAGTTCTATGAAAAGCTTTTGGCTGTCATGCCAGTGAGATTCTGCCCTGGCTTCTTCCTTCTCCTGGGTGGGTTACTGTGAGCCCTTTCCCTGAGATCTTACTCATCAGCACTTACAAAGCAAACCGAATGTGAGCTGATGTGGAGGGAGCAGGGTTTCAAAGGGCAGGCACTGTGAGGCTTTCTCTCCAAGAACATTGTTGCCTAAACCTTACATGCCATCTTTCCTTTTGATTTATTGTGATGTTCCTGATTACGTCAATTCCTTGAGTAGACAACTTCTAGGCTTTCGTATTCAGAATATCATTATAATCCACATATATTAACTGAGGAGGGAGGGAGATGTTGAAGCTTTATTTTAGTTTTCCATCAGGCAGTACTAATATGTACATTCTTAGCTAATTGCCATTTTAAAAGTCACTGGATGGCTGAGATCCAGGACTGCTAAGCTTCAATGAGTAAGTGTGAGTGTGAGGAGTTCACATTAATGTGTTAATCATCTATTGTGGCAGTCATTTAGTTTTAACACATAAATTTGGCAGCAGTTGGTTGTCCATGTTTAAACATGAGCACTTAAAGGGGTAGAGACAACTAGTGCACAAGAAATTCAAAGTAGTTGCAGAAAGAGGAGCAGAGATGAGAGGCATCCATGAGACTAAAGTAGTAACTGTCCAAGGTTTTGATGAATTTCTAGTTCTCGTTCATCCTACTGCCTGGTCCCTAATTCTGATTTGTCCTACAGACTGGCAGCAAGAAGTATTCACAGGTAGATATCTGCAATTATTAGGAGTATATTATACCTAGTACAATGCTTACACTCAGGATATATTGAACAAATATAGAAAGACAATGTGGCTAGATGGTAGAAATGAGACTGGAAAAGACAGGATGGAAACCAGAGATTTGTGATAAAAGAAAAACCCAAAGGAGTTGGCAAGTGATGAAATATAAGTGAGAGGACTGATGCCTGTGGTGAGGATTCAAGCTACAGAGAACTATCTCTAGAGGTAGGTGACCTGTCACTTTTTTTTTTCAAAATAATGTCATTTCAATAACCTTTTTGTAAAATAAATCAAAGAACATGGTAACTAATGGAAAAGCACAAACAAAAATAAACAGTAATATAAGTAATACATAAAGCATTTGCAATTTTAAAATATTGGTCTCTTTCCATGCATTTGAAGAGCAAAACACCCTGCCCCTTTTGTATCTTTTGCTTTGTGAATACAGACTAATGTTTTTAGGCATTAAAAATGGAAGATAAAGAGTGCTTTCTTTAGAAGGGAATTTTTTTGCTATTTAATGCACATCAATTTAGCCCTACACAATGCGATTGAAAATGGGATGTTTATTTCAGTGAAGATGTTGGGAAGAGAGTGAGTTTAAGAGACTTAGTTGTAAATTGGCTCAGACAAGGCAAGTCATAACTGAAGGACAGTGTATGCATTTATGTAGGATGGGAAGGACCATTAGTCACACATCTATCTTTTAAGTTACTGAAAGAACAATCCCCATTAGTAACATCATTTTGAATAATAAGAAAAATGTATGTATGTCCTTGGAATTTCAATAAATAGTGAATCATACAGCTGAGAAATTTGCAGGCACCTGGGAAAGTTAATTAACTCCATAATTTTATTGAATATTTTCTACATTACTAGACTAGTATATTAAAATATATCTTGGTGACTAAGAAGCATAAATATAGCCCCGTAAGAAAGAGCTGAGAGAGAAAATATGTGAAAATGAATTAACACAGTCTGTGCACAAGTAAATTGCTTACAGTAAGTCAATAAAGGAATGAATGTCTTCCCAATCCATTTCTGAGTTGATGCATCACAGTACCTAGCTTTGTCTCTGGTTTTGATCATAGCTGTGGACCAGTCTGGAGGACCTTAGACTCGCTGTTCCATCTCAGTTTCATACTACTGGTTTCTCTGGTTTGTACTCGGGGACTTCTCCAGTGCTGTGCCCACTGTATCTGGACTCAAGCTCAGTCTAAAATGATGAAGAATTGATATCCCTAATAGCAGCACTCAAATGGGAGAGGAAACCAATGGAAAAAGGCCCTTGTCCTTCAGATGAACAATGCATCTAGGTGTTGTGCATGATTTCCAGGTTTAATAGAAAAAAAAGTTTGAAGCAAAGCTAAAATAAATATATTTAAATTTATTATAAAGTATTAAAATAGTACTAAAAGCACATAAAATCTATAGGTGAGATATGGGGGAAGGGGATATTGAAATGAGAAAAATTAAGTCAGGCAAAGGTATTCTATTAGAAGAAATATATTTAAAAAAAATAGGAAAGAGCAAGCCATACAGTTTGAACATTTGCCCAGAATATTGTTGGGAAATGAATTATTTGACCATATTGTAGGATCTTAATTATCATGGAAATGAGTACTTAGTTTGGTAGGAAAGAGGAAAGGATGAAAACTTTTAGACTGGGTTGGTATTGAGAAGTACAGAGGATATATTCAAATCTACAATATGGGAAAATTAGTTCAAAAGTCATATGGAGAAAACCATCATGGTCTTCTGTGATTCATTGTGAATTCTCTGATGGCAGAAACCATAGCACATTACACATTGCTCCTTCCTTCCTTCCTTCCTTTCTTTCTTTCTTTCTTTCTTTCTTTCTTTCTTTCTTTCTTTCTTTCTTTCTTTCTTTCTTCCTTCCTTCCTTCCTTCCTTCCTCCCTTCCTTCCTTCCTTCCTTCCTCTCTCTCTCTCTCTCTCCCTTTCTTTCTTTCTTTCTTTTCCTTCCTTCCTTCCTTCCTTCCTTCCTTCCTTCCTTCCTTCCTTCCTTCCTTCCTTCCTTCCTTCCTTCCTTTCTTTCTTTCTTTCTTTCTTTCTTTCTTTCTTTCTTTCTTTCTTTCTTTCTTTCTTTCTTTCTTTCTTCTTTCTTTCTTTCTTTCAACATAGAAAGTCAATAGATGTTGAATGAAGAGACCAAGGCCGCCTTTTACAAATAAAGTCTAGTGGAGACAACTATTCATTTCACTGACTCCTCTCTCTGCTTTCAGTCTTGCTTGATGACTGATATTGTCTACATTAATTTCAACTCAATGTCAAATGGAAGACCCTTCTGAAGCAAAGCTGTTTTTGTGCCTGTCTTATTACCTGTTATTTATTACCTGTTGCTGGGGCATCTGCTTTTGCCTATAGCTTAAGTGCCTTCAGAACATCCTCCTTGGTTCAGGCCCAGCTTGCCACCAAATAAGCCCTAACGAGTTCCCTAGGGAAGGATATCATTCCCAAATTCATCACTTGTGTGGTTGGGATTCACTTATGTTTATCAATTAATACTTCATTCAAATGTCATTTGTAATAATATGCTTAAGATTTAAAAATTTGCCTAGCTATAGCCGGTTTGGCTCAGTGGATGTAGCATCCACCTGTGGACTGGAGGGTCCCAGGTTTGATTCGTGTCAAGGACACATGTCCAGATTTTGGGCTTGATCCCCAGTAAGGGGCATGCAGGAGGCAGCTGATCAATGATTCTCTCTCATCATTGATGTTTCTATCTCTCTCTCCCTTTCCCTTCCTCTCCGAAATCAATAAAAATGCATTTAAAAATTTTCCCAAAGAAACTTTTATTTTTTTCTAATTAGGAAGGTTTACTTAATACAAAAGTAGTGACAAAATTATATTTTTCCAGACCATCTAATGCCATTGAACAGAAAATGTCTTTGTCTGATGTAAGTTCATTTGCAGTAGCTCTGATATTGGTTGTAAAGTGATAAATTTCTAATTTATTTTTTAAGTAAAATGCCTGCTTTATAGAAAAGGAAAGGAAAACATTCAAAGCATTACCATTCAGTCAAATATTAGAAATTTTCAGCATTATTAGGAAGGTGAAAAGATGATCTTATATTTGTTGTTTGATACTGTGTGTTTACTTTCCTGTAGTAGCTTGGAGATAAATTTGACAAAGGAACCAGGAACCAAGTTGTCCTTAGAGGTAGAAAGTCAAGAGGAGCCATGTGACATTTTTCAAAATAAGTGCAATGTGAATAATAATAACTTAAAAAAGATAAATAAAAATGTCTAAAAAATTCCTTCCTGTTCTGGCCCTTTTCTCTGCTTGATTGGTCAGGAATGATGATGTGATTCATCATCTTCACTTCACTGTTGGGATTAAAACTACCAGAAATGCTGACAGGATCAGGAGGGCATCCCTTCCCTTCCTCTCCTCTAAGACTCAGTCATGGTTAATTTAGCCATGGTGAAAGGAGCCAACATTAAATTCTAAAGCAACATTGCTTCACACATATTACACTGTTTATTCCTTCCAGATGCCAAAATTGATAAAAGTAAACCATAGTCAATTCACAACAATGAAATCAGGAAGAAGCATTATACACGAAACCTATAAAATTATGCTTGTTCCAAAATAGCTGACTCCCTCAGGAAGACTGCTTTGCATTAGGACAAAGAAAACACACTGAGACTTTGTCATTCAGAAACAACCATCATGTTTTCTTATCTTTTCCTTTTAAGAAGAGGAGACAATTATATCTTGTATGCAATGCTATTATGATCTACAATTTTAAATCTCCAATTTTTCTTTCAGGCTTTGAATAAGCTTGGATTCATGTCTTTGATCAGTTTGAAAACTCCTGCTGTCATCCTGGGCAACATTAGCTTTCGCCTGGAGGCCCTTGTATGAACTTTTCAGGGATGTTTAAATTTCAAGCTGTAACTATCTAAAATAGATAGAATATGGAGTAACCCAGGTAAAAAAAATAGCACATAGACTATTATAACTTTTCTGAGAGATAAAAAAAGAAGACTCAAATAATGAAGTGGGGTAGCCTGGTTCCTGGGTAGGAAAGCAGAGTATTAAAAAACATTTTGTTTTTCTAAAATAAATTTATAAAGTGAAATAAATTTTATTTTGAATGTATTAAAACCATTCTTAAGTTCCTATTGAATAAGAAAAAAAGTAGAGAAAAACTTAAAAATATAATACTAACAATTCAGGACAATTTCCTTCAGGTATTAAAAAGTTATAATGAAGTTCAGTTCCAAGACTGAGCAGAATGAGCAGTATAAATGAGACAAAAAACTGAAGCAAGCTTAATTGTACAGAATTTAATGCAATAAAAAATAAATTTATTGATCAGCAGATTTTTAATAAAATCCTACCATTTGCAACAGCATGGATGGAGCTGAAGAGCATTATGCTAAGCGAAATAAGTCAGAGAAATATAAATATCACATGATCTCACTCATTTGTGGATTATAATGAACAACATAAACTGATGAACAAAAACAGATCCAGAGACAGAGAAGCATCCATCAGACCGTCAAACCTCAGAGGGAAGGTAGGGGAGGGGGTGCGGTAAGGGGGAGAGATGAACCAAAGGACTTGTATGCATGCATATAAGCCTAACCAATGGACACAGACAACAGGGGGGTGAAGGCATGAGTTGGGGAGTGAGGGGGCAATGGGGGAATAAGGACACATATGTAATACCTTAATCAATAAAGAAAGAAAAAATAAAAGGAAAAAGATCATTGGAATAATTCATTAACTCTATTTTGAGCAAATGTGGATCACATATCAGACAATATCCAAATAAGTTTCAGTTGCATTGAAGTGCTTAATGAATGATAAAAACCTTGAAAAAAATTATGCCCTTTTGGTCAGAGGAAAAAGCTATTCGTAGTCTGAAATTAGTTGTAAAAGACACAAAAGAAGTACAGATGTTAGATTACATGATCATTTGAGAAATTTTATTATGACAAACTAAAATAAAAGGCAAATTATAAGTTAGCAAAGATTATAAGTAATAAATAAAAGAAAATATTATAGATATGTAGCTAAAATTTAACATAAGAAAATTATACAACATATCAATAATGTCTAACTAAAGAAGGAAATACAAAAAATACAAAATACAAAAAGTTAGAAAATTCAGCAAAAACAAATTCTGTATGTTTATACTAGAATTTCAAGACAAAAATTTAAATGAAAGTCTTTTTTTTATACAGTAAAGTAGCCATTTATAAAAGTTTATACAAAATATTGAAGAGGATGTAGTAAAGAAGATGTTTTATTACATCTTGATTTTATTTTATTGATTTTAGAATATAAACTGGGACAAATATTTAGAATGAAATATCAAGAATCATAAAAGGAATAATGCCTAAGTACTATAGTCTAAGCATCTTCTCTAAGAAAATGACTAAATTACAAAAGACATTTATGTATAAAAGTATTTTAACAAATTACCTATAATAGCTAAACTTGAGAATAATATCAAGAAATGTTTAAGATGTTTAGAAAGTAAATCTAGATTTATACAGCTTTCAATAATAGTGTCCATATTGTATTAAAGGAAAACATTCAAATATCACACAATAGCTTTTCTCATTATGTAAAGTATACAGCAAATGCAAACGAAAAATAAATAAAACAACACTTAAGAACTAATTTTCTTATATCTGCACATGGGTCTTCTCTAAACTTTAATAATAAGTATATAATACTTTCACAATGACAACATGTAATAACCAAAACTAATAGAAGCATGCAAATGGCTTATTTAATTAAAGTAAAAATACCATGATTATACATTTTACAGATAAGAATATTTAATAAATACAAATTTTTAATTTTTTATAAATTAATGTGCTTTATTGAGTATAATAAAAGATGAGTTTTTATACTGAATAAATTAGTTTCATTGATTATAATTCAAAATAATTTTTTTCTGCTGCCTAACAATATTGTTCTAAATGTCACTTGTATGACAATACAGATGAAAAGAGGGATATTTTTCAACATTTTAGATGCAATAATTCTATTGAATATTAACTCATAATTATAAAACGACAACTATTTATTTTCCATAACCAGTAAAAGAGAAAGAACATTAATGGAATCCATAAAGAGCACATACTTCAAATGCTTTTTTATACATAACTTTCATAGCCTGGATTTCCAATAAAACAGTCTGAGGAGAAGATTGGGATTAATCTTTAAGAGGTTCAATGTCAGGCTAACAAAAGTAAGAGACACAGGCAGTAAGTCAGGGAAGGAAGGGAAATCATGAAAGATGATGCATTATCTTTCTGGCCACTACCTCACAATTACCTCTTAAGACAAAGCCAATCATTTGTCAGTTTTTTCTGTTAGACACCTGTATACAGGATTCATAGTGTTGTTGTCTATTGGAGGGAAAAAGAACAGGGCTTCTGTTTGCTAGTCATCAAATTTTCACCCACAGGAAGTTACACACACACACACACACACACACACACACACACACACACTCACTTTCCAGTTGCATTATTAGGCCCCTTTTGTGGTTGCTTGGGGAAGTGGACCTGTTGCCCTAGAGTGTGGTGTATTATTCAAGTTCAGAAGGAAGGAAACAAAAATGGAGGCCAAATGGCTGATGAGCCTGACTCTGCAAGGCTTCATGGACCTAAGTGTAGGAGCTCAACCACAGTGGCTGAGGAGGAGGAAGCAGGAAACCTAGTTCTAAGGATTTTGAGAGGTGTGTATATCTCATATAATGTCTGTCCCTTACATCTCCAAATATGCTATAATTTCTTCTATTAAAAAACAAACACTAAACTCAATAAAAATGTAGTGAGCTCTCATTCATTTTTACCCTACTTTCGCCCCTTTAGAGTTAACATTCTCAAAAGGATTATCTGTAATTGTTGTGACATTTCTAAAATCTCCATTTCCTTCCAGCTACTACTCAGGAGTTCTATTATATCAATCTTTTAAAATGTCGTTGGAAGTTCTGATCTGTTAGCTCCAATGTTCTTTCACTATCCCCCGCCGCCACATTCTTTTTCAGCTTGGATCTCATCTTTAAAAACACCCTGGTATTCTTTCTCTGTTTTTATCTCACAAGTATTTGGCACAACTAATCACCCTCTCCTTTTTCTTCAACATTTCTCTTCTTAGCTTGATTGATGATTTCCCCTGTTTTTTTCTCCAGCCTCACTAGTCATTTTATCTCTGTCTGTTTTTTGGGTTTGTCTGCTCTGCTCAATTTCTAAACGCTGTCTGCTGCAGGGTGTTGTCCTAACCCACACAGTGATGGCTGAGTACTATTTCTTGCTGTGAATCAACACTATCACAGGACCTTCTCTACTTTGCTGGTAGCAATGTTGCTTACTCTAACCTCATGCTGTTATTTTGGTTTCTCAGAAATGCCAAGATCTGGTCATTTTGGGGGATTGTGCACTACCTGTTTCCTCTGCCTGGAAATCATTTTTCCCAGATCTTCAAATGGTGACTTTTCTTATACTTTGGATCTAAATTTAAAATATCATCTGGGAGGACTTCTTCAACAAATCCAATATAATAAAAGCCTAATATGTTAAGTGTCTAGTCATGCGGTCGTCCATTCAACTAATCAAAGCATAATATGCTAATGATATGCTAAGGCTGCTCAACTGCTCACTATGACACGCACTGACCACTGGGGGGCAGATGCTCCAACCAGTAGGTTAGCTTGCTGATGAGAGAGATGGGCCAGATACACCCTGGAGCCCTCTCACGATCCCTCCCTGGCTGACCAACCTCCTGCGTCCCTCCCCGGCCCTGATTGTGCATGGGTGGGGTCCCTTGGCCTGGCCTGCACCCTCTCCCAATCCAGGACCCCTCAGGGGATGTCAGAGAGCCAGTTTTGGCCCGATCTTGCAGGCCAGGCTGAGGGACCCCACTGGTGCATGAATTTGTGCATCTGGCCTCTAGTAATGCATAAGATTCTTTAATTTCAACCACATTTCCTGTTGATTTTACTCATTAGCATTTGAAAGAATATGATACTATTTTTATTTTTCTATTAGAGTAGGATCTATCTCTCCCCAGTAAGACCATCTGTTGAGAGCAAAGGGGGCTAATCTGTCCTGCTCACTGGAGGGTATGGAGGAGCCATAATAATGCCTAACTCATAGTCGGCACTAAATGAACAGCTTTTAATGAAAAATACAAAAATGACATTATAAAGCATTTTTATTGACCAAATAACCTAACATTTATTCAAAGTAAATACCAAGGCTGCTATAATAGTATAAGTATTGTATGATACTTGTTTTAAAAGAGCAATATACACCAAACACTTAATTACATGTATGCTCTTTGATCCCATCTAATAAAAGAGTAATATGCAAATTGACTGTCACTCCAAGACCCAAGATGGCTGCCCCCATGTGATCAAAGATGGCTGCCCCCATGTGGATACAAGATGGCCACCACAAGATGGCTGGCAGGGGAGGGCAGTTGTGGGCAGTTGGGGTTAACCAGTCTGGCAGAGGAGGGCAGTTGGGGGAGATCAGGCCAGCAAGGGAAGGCAGTTAGGGGGACCAGGACAGCAGGGGAGGGCAGTTGGGGGAGACCAGGCCAGCAGAGGAGGCCAGTTAGGAGTGACCGGGCCAGCAAGGGAGGGCAGTTGGGGGTGACTGGGCCTGCAGGGAGGGCAGTTTAGGAGACCAGGCCTGCAGGGGAGGGCAGTTGGGGGTGACTGGGCCAGCAGGGGAGGACAGTTAGGGGGGACCCAGACCTGTAGGGGAGGGCAGTTGAGGGGGACCAGGCCTGCAGGGAAGGGCAGTTAGGGGCAATCAGGCCGGCCAGGGAGCAGTTAGGCATCGATCAGGCTGGCAGGGGAGTGGTTAGGGGGTGATCAGGCTATCAGGCAAAAGCGGTTAGGGGCAATCAGGAAGGCAGGCAGGTGAGCAGTTGGGAGCCAGTAGTCCTGGATTGTGAGAGGGATGTCCAACTGCCCGTTTAGGCCCGATCCCACTAGGGGGAACCAGGACAGCAGGGGATCATATGGTAGTTCTATTTTTAATTTTTTGAAGAACCCACTGGGATTGGGCCTAAACAGGCGGTCGGACATCCCTCAAGGGGTCCCAGATTGGAGAGAGTGCAGGCTGGGCTGAGGGACACCCCGCCCCATGCACTAATTTCCTGCACTGGGCCTCTACTCAATTATAATTAGTAACTAATACATTAATTATTGCTTGACTTTTAACAGTATAGCAGCTTATTCCTGTAGCAATTATATTTTTCCAATGGGGAAAAATATACATATACCTTATACAATTGTTTTGAGCTTGCTTTGAAATATTCAGTGTGTTTTCTTGTTTCCTGCTTTATTGAGGTATAATTGCCAAATAAAAATTATATATATTTATGGTATACTAGAGGCCCAGTGCATGGGTAGGGTCCCTAGGCCTGGCTGGCTATAAGGGCCAATCTGTGGGGTGACTGGCAGGGTGATGGGGGGGCCCCCACTGGCATCCTCCTTGGCTAGCCTGGTGCCACCCACTTGCCAGCCTCACTCCCCACTGCCACCTCCAGTTGCCTTCTTCTATGGGGCAAATGGCGGGGCAATTGTGGGGGAGCCCCCACTGGCACTGGCCTTGGCTGGCCTGGGGCCTGTGGGCTGGGGGTAGCTCCTGCATTGAGCATCTGCCTCCTGGTGGTCAATGTGTGTCATAGCAACCAGTCGTTCTGCTGTTCGGTCGATTTGCATATTAGGCTTTTATTATATAGGATAATGATACTTTTATATATGTGCACATTGTGAATTAATGTCCACAATCAAGCTAATTAACTACCCATCACCTTACATAGTTACAATTTTCTTCTTTTTTCTTTGTAAGGTAAGAACACTTAAGATCTACTCTATAGGCAAATTTCAAGAATATAATACAGTATTATTCACTATAGTTTCATTCCTGTACATTAGATGTCCAGAACTTATTCAACTTGCATATTTGAAACTTTGTATCTTTTTACCAATATCTACCAATTTCCCTCCAGCCCCTGAAAACCACCATTCTACTCTCTGCTTTTATGCATTTCATTATTTAGATTCTTCATGTAAATGAGATCATGCAGCATTTATCTTTCTGCCTCTGGCTTATTTAACTTAGTATATATCCTCCAGGTTCATGAATGTTGTCACAAATATTTCTGTGTATGTGTGAGTATGTACCTCACATTTTTAAATCTATTTATCTGTCAAATGACATTTAGGTTGTTTCCATATCTTGGCAATTTTGAATATTATTGCAACAAATATAGGAGAGCAGGATTCTCTTCCAGATCCTGATTTCATTTCCTTTGGATAGATACCCAGAGTAAAATAGTTGAATCATATGGTAGTTCTACTTTTAATTTTTTGAAGAACCTCTACACTGTTTCCCATAAAGGCTGTTCCAGTTTACATCACCACCAGCAGCGTGCATGTGTTACTTTTGAAAAATGTTTACAAGTCCATTGCCCATTTTATTTAGTTTATTTATTTACTTGCTTGGCATGTAAACATTAAGTATATGATTTGCAGGTATAAATTAGAAGAATATTTTAGATCACTACATAAATAGTATATTTACAAATATCTGAATTCAACTGCCTAGCAAAGAATATTATGTAAAATACATTTTAAGTAATAGTTTCTTTTGTCCTTTTCCCAGGGTGTGTGTGTGTGTGTGTGTGTGTGTGTGTGTGTGTGTGTGTGTCTGTGCATGCACCCACCTAAATAGTCTGTTTTCATTTTATCTTCCAACATCCCCATTTTGTAAGATACAGTATATATACATAAACATATACCACAGTAAATAGAATAAATTGAGCTTTAAATTAACAATGAAAGTTTGCTTGAAACAATAAATGTCTACTAATCTACTAATGAAATAAATCATATAAGATTGACATGAACATATAATATTTGGGAGCAAAAGGGGCTTTAAATACTTGCTTATTTTAAGTGATATGTACTGTGTAACCAACATAGATATACTATGATGTCTTGGGAAAGTTGATTTATATTTCTTGTGGATATCTAGGTACTGTTGCAACAAATAACAAATAAAAACAGTTGTTTAGCAACTTTGATCATATAAACCCCTACATTAGCAGTTAATAAGCATAAAGAAAAATGAAAGGGGCTCACCTCACCTTTAAATACCATAATCTCTCAAGATATATTATAGGTTCTACTTCTTATTTCTTAACAATTCCTTAATGAATAGAGCTACTATATGTAATCATCAGCAGCATTTTATATGACTATTTCTAGAACTAATTTTACTGAAGTCATTCTCATATAAGTTAAACTGTTGAAAATATACTTAAAAATCAATGTTATGCCCTTTAATAATGAGAAGCACACATTCAACATAGTACTAACATCAAAACCTGCCTGCTGGGCTCTTCACCAGTTTGTCCTTTGATATAGTGAAAAGTCCTTCATATGATTTAGTATGCTAAGAGTTTTTGTCAGAAATGGATTTTAATTTTTTGTTAAATTGTACTTACCTGCACCTTTGTCAAAGCTCATGTTTATTTTTTTGAATTTGTTAATATTATGAAGTATAATGTTTTTTAAAAGTTAATCTTACTTTTAATTTTGTATTTATTTTAATATTTTATTTTTACATTTTGACTCTCTTCACGTTTTTTTGCCACCAATATAAAATGCAGCTTTTTATAATGATAAGTATCAATGTGTTCTATGGATAAACCGAATCCTATATAATAAAATGGTAATATGCAAATAGACCAAACGGCAGAAACCAAACAACCAATCAAAGCGTAATATGCTAATGATATGCTAATGCTGCTCAACCACATGCTATGATGTACACTGACCACCAGGGGCAGATGCTCCAACTGGTAGGTTAGCTTGCTGCTGGGGTCTGGCCGATAGGGACTGAGCGAGATGGCCTGGATATTCCCTGGAGCCCTCCCACAGTGGGTTCCCTCAGCCTGGCCTGTGCCCTCTTGCAATCTGGGACCCCTTGGAGGATGTTGGAGAGCTGGTTTCATCCCAATCTCACAGGCTACTCCCCTTGGGAGGGCACCAGACACAGGGCTTATGGCTGGCGAGTGCTGTTGTGGCAGCACAAGACTCTCCCGATTGGAACTGATTGGGAGTGAGCCCGCAGCAGACACAGTGGGGCCAGGATGAGTGGGAGTGGCAGGTAGGAGCTGCAGGCAGCGTTGGACTGCAGGTTTCAGCCCGATCCCTGCATGCCACCCAGAGGGACCCCGCCTGTGCAAGAATTCATGCACGGGGCCTCTAGTGTTATTATATTATTTTTTAAAAACTATGTTGTTGTATTCAATTTGCTGATATTTTGTGTAATACTTTAGCATCTACATTCACACTCAAAATTGATCCATACATTTGCCCTTATGGGCAGTTTTTGCTTGGTTATTGCAATTGACTGAATGTTGGTGCCCCCCAAAACTCATATGGTAAACCTAATCTTCAGTGTGATACTTTTTAGATGTAGGAACTTTGGGAAGAGATTAGGTCATGAATAGAATTAATTATAAGTCAAGCAGAGAAAGATAAGCATCACATGATATCACTTAAATGAGGAATATAATGAACAAAATCAACTGACAAACAAAATAATAGATTCAGAGACATGGAAGCATAGAACAGACTGATGAATCCCAGAGGGAAGTGGGGAGGGCCTACGGCACTAGGGCAGGTACAGGGTAGAGGAGGTCAAAGGGGGAAATAAAGGGGCATAGGTAATACTTTGAACAATAAAGATAATTTATAAAGAAAAAACTTCTCCCAAATCAAAATGACACAAAAATAAATAAATAAATAAATAAAGGCCCCCTAGAGATCCCCCAATCTTCTTCATCATTTGAAGTCACAATGGAAAGACAATGGCCAATAAAGAATAGTGCCTTCAATTTTAAACTAATTTAATAAGTGCATTATCATTTGCTGTTCCAGTTTATTTTTGAACCAGTTTTATATATAATTTTTCTATAAATTGTCCACTTTGTTTAAATTTTAAAGTGTATTAGTATAAAATATGATAATATTATCTTTTTAAAAATTTATCTTTATTATTCAAAGTATTACAGATGTCCCCTTCCCACCATTGACACCCTTCAACCCCCTTCCCCAAGGCCTACCACACTATTGTCTGTGTCTATGGGTTATGCATGTAAGTTCTTTGGTCAATCTCATAACCTTCTATCTGAGATTTGTCAGTCTGTTGCATGCTTTCATGTCTCTGGATCTCTTTTGTTCCTCAGTTTTTGTTCATTATATCCTATATAATAAAAGCCTAATATGCTAAGTGTCCAGTCCTCCAGTGACTGGTCGACTGTTCAACCAATCAAAGCATAATATGTTAATGATATGCTAAGGCTACTCAACCGCTCACTATGATGTGCACTGACCACCAACGGGCAGATGCTCCAACTGGTAGGTTAGCTGGCTGCTGGGGTCTGGCCAATTGGAACTAAGTGAGATGGGCCTGACACATCCTTGAGCCCTCCTGTGGTCTCTCCCCGGCCCCAATCGTGCGCTGGTGGGGGCCCTTGGCCTGTGCCCTCTCGCAATCTGGGACCCCTCGGGGGATGTTGGAGAGCCTGTGGTCGGCAAACTGCGGCTCGGGAGCCATATGCGGCTCTTTGGCCCCTTGAGTGTGGCTCTTCCACAAAATACAATGGCCTGGGCGAGTCTATTTTGAAGAAGTGGCATTAGAAGAAGTTTAAGTTTAAAAAATTTGGCTCTCAAAAGAAACTTCAATCGTTGTACTGTTGATATTTGGCTCTGTTGACTAATGAGTTTGCTGACCACTGCCATAGGCCACCCTCCTTGGGATGGTGCCAGATGCAGGGCTTATGGCTGGTGAGTGCTGCTCTGGTGGCGCGAGCCTCTCCCAATTTGGACTGATTGGGTGCAAACCCACAGCAGGTGCAGTGGGACTGGGTGAATGGGAATGGCAGGTAGGAGCTGCAGGCAGCATTGGACTGCTGGTCTCAGTCCAGTCCCCGCAGGGAGGGGAGGGAGAAAGAAACATCAATGTGAAAGTGAAACATAGATGAGCTGCCTCCTGCATGCCTCCTACCATACTGGCCAGGGCTACATTCCATATTTAAATGTCCATACTTTCTCATGTTCTTTTATTTATTTATTTATTTTTAAAATATATCTAACTAGAATCTATACTTTCTCCCTCTATTGTTTTGGAAGTTATACATAATTTCTACAGTTTTGTGTTCATTATTCATTTTATTTTTTCACATCTTAAATGGGATGATTAATATATTAATTTGTAGTTTCCTTTTCTAGTATCAGCAATTAAGTCCTGTAAATTTTTTTCAGTTATATGGAATATTTTGCTATGTAATATTAATTATTCTGTCTCAAATGTTTTATAATTTTTGTATGTTGACTGCATTAAAACATGAGCCACTAGGAATATAGGTTTTTATATTGCTTGTGTTTTTTATTATTATTAATACCTGCTTTTATTACATTTTAGTCAGATAATTTGGTCTGTATAAAGCAGAACAAATTGAAATATGTTGGCACTTGATCTGTGACAATGCTTGGTCATTTAACATAATTTTTATGTGAGCTTGAGATAGAAGGCTGGGCGCATGCTCTATGTAAGCTCATTATATTCTGTAATTCTTCTTGCTTAAATATTCTATACCCTTACATCCTTACAGTTACCTGTTTATTTGGTTACCAATTAGAGACAGAAGTGTATTAACATTTATATATGTATGAATTTCTCCTTTGATTCTGTCCATATTTTCATGCTATTTATTAATTTCATACATGTTAAGATTTGACAATTTTTTTACAGTAGAATGTAAGTTCTCCATGAGGACAGGTTTTCACATCTGTTTTTCACTATTTATGTGTTCGATATCTGTAACTGTGTTTGACTCCAGAAATATTTGTTGACAGCTAAAGGAATAATTTTGGTGAATTAGATGTTTTATCATTAGATGACAACTTTATAAAACACTAGAAATGCTTTTCTCCCTTGAAATCTTTTTGTCTATTTTTATATAGTGACAAAAATTGTTTGACTTGTAGTAACTCATATTTGCATCTTTTCCTCAATGTTTAGTGTTAAGTGTGTTTGTTGTTAATAGCATATAGTTTAGAACATATGATTGAAACTTTGCTAGCTAAAGAATTAATTCATTAATTGAGATAAATCACATGTACGCATGTCTTTATTTTTTAACTTTATGATCTTTGACTCATTTTGTGCCATAATTATTTTTCTGTTTTCTTGAATTATTTTGATTTGGTTGATTTTTCCTTTACTAGTATATTGCTTTTCCCCTATTGTTCTGGAAGTTACAGATTTTTATAGACATTTTACTGGAATGTCTATTATAACAAAATTTAATATTAAATAATATGCTTATTGTCCTTGTAGATTTAAAAGAAACTTATAGTATTTAAATTCTGATTATTGCTTAATACTAAAATTTTTGCTGGTATATTTTGATTCTATTTTTTCAACATCACTAACTAAATAATATTACTATTATCATTTCCAGCCAACATTTCTTTAGAGTTATCCTGATGTTTACCTTTTTTTTTACTACCATTTAATTTTTTTTATATTCACCATTTCTTCTCTCACAGCTTCTTCCTCTTAGGATTATTTTATAATTTCCTAATATATATCTTTGGGATTTTCTACAGTTAAGGATCTATCTGTGGTAAATTCTGTCAGTGTTTTCTTATTGTTTGTCTTGTTTGTTTATTTGTTTTATCTTAAGTCATCTTTATTTCATTCTAATTCCTCAAAGTTAGTTTTCCTGGGTATGAAATTTGAAGATAGTAAGGTTATTTTCCCCCAATAAATTATTCCATAGTATTCTGATTCCAATTTTGTTTTGTGTGTGAAATCTACCATTGGTACAATTATTGTAACAAGGTTAATTTGTACTTTCCTTCTGGTATTTTGAATATATTATTTATATTATATATTATTTATTGATGTGACAATGAATTACTGATGTATTAACTTACTACAGAAATTTCAAACCTTCAATTCATATTCTACATCCCCAATGAGTTGCTTAGAATAACTTGAATAATTATATTCTAGTCCTAAAGAACTCATGGTAGTTTCTTTCTTCTCAATAATGAGTGGTTATTAACTACATAGACATAAGAATCATAGCCCTTAGGAATGTCTTGTCTTCCTATATAGATTATAAAGATATGATGGTCTTCATAACTTCTAATGGTCTTCATATCTATGAATCACCTTAGTGTTAAACTCATTTAGATTTTAGTTCTTGTCCTCTGCCAAAACTGCTATTTCTGTACTTTCACAGTGGTATGTTCTAAGAATAATTCCATGTCTCTTTCTCTGCTTCTTATCACAGTAACCTCCTGGAATTGTTCCAGTTTCTCTTAGTCATTTTTACTATAGTAGTTCTAAACCATTCTTAATTGCATGTCCCACAGTATCAGCAAAATTCCTTTGAGATCTGGAAACAGCTGTTTGGTCTAGGTAGAAGTTATGAACAAGTATGAGAAGAACTGAGATTTATCTCTCTTCTCCATCCAAAAAAAACTAAACAATAACTTGGATTAAAAAAGTAATTGCCAATTTACACTGAATATTTAATGCATTATACATCAGTTTTCTCCATCTCAATGTGCACACTTTACTCCAATATGGCATTTCTCATTTTAGCATTGGTACAAAGATATTTATTAAATCTTTTCTTAAATACTAAAAGCCACAAGACTCATGTCTGAAGAATGTATGTGCCTAAAACAATAAACCCAATAGTTAGGAAGACATGACAAATACATTTGGAAGTCTCTGAAGTGTGACTGAAAAAAAAATCTTGAGTCTCAGTATCCCTCAATCTCTGCTCAATTTCACTTTCAAAGGAACTACTATTCGCCTACAGAAACTATAGTATGTCTTTTAAAATGTGTTTCACATAAAAAAAATCTTCCACAAAGTCTTCAATTTCTCTAGAAAAGTACCTTTCATAAAGAATATCTTTGAAGTATGTAAAATAGATTCTGTGGGGGTAGTACGTTTTGAATGTCAAACAATGACTGATTAATATGTTTTGGGGTGAGAAATTATTCCTAATTTTGGAACAATGCATATCTGAATTTTAAGTAAAATAAGATATAGTGCCTTTTCAAGAAGATTAGATACTAATAGAAGAGAGAAAATAAAATTCAACAGTAATATTACTGATAAGTATATTGTTTCTATTTTGCACAATGATTTACAGGAATTCAGAAAAGACATTTTTGAATGGCCTTGGGGTCATGAAAAATTCATGGAAGAAAAGATGTTTAAGCTATGAAATAAAATATGTGAAAGTTTGATGTAATGGAAACATGGAATGCTGGACTTTTTCTGGAGATATGACAGCCTATGAAAAAGCATAGTGCTTTGAAACTGTGTAATGTTCTTAAATTTGCAAATAGTGTAATAACGCTAGATTGGAGTGCTGGCAAGAGAGTGGCAAGAGCTAAGGTAGAATGATAAACAGAGGGCATATTCTAAAGAGCTTCTAATTAACTAAGAAATGTAGTTTATTCTTGACTGCATTAATTGGTTTAAATTAAGAGAAAGATGTAATATTTGAATTTTAGAACAAAATCATTTGTTAGCATTACTAGTCACAGATACCAGGTATTGGAATGAGAACTGTTGTAGCCAGGATGCCACTTGTGAGGTGTGATATAATGAGACCTTGCACCATGATATCGAAGATAGATAGAGAGGATGTGGTCTGCAGGAGAAAAGCAGGGGAAGGAGTATTTCTTCTCTTAATTTCATGCTTTATAATATCTGGGTCATGATTTATACCATCTTTCACTTACCATGTTTAGTTGTTTAGTCAAAAAAATGAATAAGATTTTATTTCTGTGTGTTCTCTTACCTTAAATTGTAGGATCAACCTTCCAGAAATAATAACTAGTTGCTGCAAAATGCACCTTGCCTCTTCCATACCACATTAATGATACAATTGCTATAATTAACAACCTTGATATTTCTGGGTTTGATTTATACTTTGTTGAGGAATGAAATTGCTAAATTAGAAAAAAAGGGACAGTGCTTTTCATAAATCCTGCAAAGTTTATTGGCCTGCTCTTATGGCAGGTCCAACAGAACAGTCCCCACTCCTATCTTATGCACATCTATGCTCACTTAGAAATTCATTTCCACAACTGAAAGTAGACAGGAGCAAACAAAGGCAAGAGTATAAAGTTGGAATACTGTTGCCATGACTAACCCTCTGGTTTTTCCAGATGATTACATTGTCAAAGACATCCACCCCCATTTCCACTTACTTCAATTTGTCTTTGTGTTCTAATCTGTCTCCTAATCACACTAGGAACAATTCCATCAGTCCAACATACAGGTTGATTAACTGATTATACACTATCCAGATGAGATTGTAATGAAAACTTTTGGATATAAAGGTATGTTTTGTATATAAAGTATATTTAAAAATCATTAAATGTCAATATCTAATTGCAAGATTGGTTTGACTCTAGTTTTCTTTACTTCTATATTTAAACATTTTCATTATGAACTCAATTTACTTGTATAATCAGAACAGTAATAAATGTTATTTAAAAAAATAACCTAAGACAAAAGGGAGGTACGTTAAATAAACACTTCACCATCCTCTGAGAACATACACACTCCTGTTTCTTAGAAAGTGTTAGTAATATAAAATGATATGATCTCTGTGGTAGTGATAAGATTCTCTTCTTGACCAACTATAGTCAGGATCCTCTGAACCAATTTCTGAACTTTGGGGTTCTGTGTCATTCTCTGCCTGTCTCAATATTAGCAAGAATTCTAAGTCAGTGTAGCTAGAATCCTACACCCTGAATATCTGATTGGGTACCACAGCCTCCACCATCTTCCAGGTGTGTCTGATCACTCTGACCTGCCTTCAGTAAGAATTCTTTTACGTTTGTTTAGATAGAAATCCCCCCTAACTAACCCTTAATGTTTCTTCTTAGTAATTTTGCATTACTGCGCCCTACTTTGCTCGTTAGCTATCAATTCCCGCTTTTCCTTGTATTGAGTTGAGTCTTATCTCTCTTCCCAACTATGAAATCCCATCGTAGTAGCTCCCTTGAAGAAAGTATTCCTTACTGTTCTTTAGCAAGTATCCTATATAATGAAGAGGTAATATGCAAATTGACCATCACTCCAAAACACAAGATGGCCACCCCCATGTAGTCAAAGATGGCCACCCCCATGTGGACACAAGATGGCCTCCAAAAGATGGCCAGCAGGGGAGGGCAGTTGGGAGGGACCAGGCTTGCAAGGGAGGGCAGTTGGGGGCAATCAGGCCTGAAGGGGAGGGAAGTTAGGGGTGACCAGGCCAACAGAGGAGGCAGTTGGGGGTGACCAGGCCTGCAGGGGAGGACAGTTGTGGGGGGACCCAAGCCTGTAGGGGAGGGCAGTTGGGGGGACCCAGGCCAGCAGGGGAGGGCAGTTGGGGGCAACCAGACCTGCAAGGGAGGGCAGTTGGGGGCAACCAGACCTGCAAGGGAGGGCAGTTGGGGGGAACCAGGCCAGCAGGGGAGGGCAGTTAGGGGCAATCGGGTTGGCAGGGGAGCAGTTAGGCATCAATCAGGCTGGCAGGGGAATGGTTAGGGGTGATCAGGCTGGCAGGCAGAAGTGGTTAGGGGCAATCAGGCAGGCAGGCAGGCAGGCAGGCAGGCAGGCAGGCGCGCAGTTGGGAGCCAGCAGTACTGGATTGTGAGAGGGATCCCAGATTGGAGAGGGTGCAGGCTGGGCTGAGGGACACACACACCTGTGCACAAATTTCGTGCACCGGGCCTCTAGTAATGACAATATTTTTCTTTAACAGTGGGCAGATTAATGCCCCTTTAAAAATGTTCATGTTCTAATTGTCAGACCTGTGAATATGTAAGAGTTTATATGGCAAACCTGAATTAAGTTTGCAGATGAAAACAAAGGTGCACATCAACCAACTTTTAAAAGAGGGACTTCAGATGTATTGCAGCTTTCCAATCCAGTCATCTGCTGACGGGCACTTAGGCTGTTTCCACATCTTAGCTATGGTGAATTGTGCTGCTGTGAACATAGGGGTGCATATATCCTTTCTGACTGGTGTTACTGTTTTCTTGGGATATATTCCTAGAAGTGGGATTACTGGGTCAAATGGGAGTTCCATTTTTAATCTTTTGAGGAAACTCCATACTGTTTTTCACAGTGACTGCACCAGTCTGCATTCCCACCAGCAGTGCACGAGGGTTCCTTTTTCTCCATATCCTCACTAGCACTTGTCATTTGTTGTTTTCTTATTGATGAATGCCATTCTGACAGGTGTGAGATGGTACCTCATTGTCGTTTTGATTTGCATCTCTTGGATGATTAGTGACTTTGAGCATGTTTTCATATGTCTCTTGGCCATCCTTATGTCCTCTTTCGAAAAGTACCTATTTAGGTTTGTTGCTCATTTTTTTTGATTGGGTTGTTTATCTTCCTTTTGTTAAGTTGTATGAGTTCCCTATAAATTTTGGAGATAACATTGGCAAATATGTTCTCCCTTGCAGTGGGCTTTCTTGTTGTTTTGTTGATGGTTTCTTTTGCTGTGCAGAAGCTTTTTATTTTGATGGAATACTACACTTCTATAAAAAAAAGAAGACATTATTACCATTTGCAACAAAATGGATGGAACTGGAGAGCATTATGCTAAGCAAAATAATCCAGTCAGAGAAAGATAAATATCACATGATCTCACTCATTTGTGGAATATGATGCACAACATAAACTGATGAACAAAAATAGAACCAGAGACATAGAACAGACTGTCCAACCTATGAGGGAAGGTGGGGGGCGAGGGGGTAAGAGATCCATCAAAGGACTTGTATGCATGCATGTGAGTATAACCAATGGACACAGACAGTAGGGGCGGTGAGGGCCTGTGCTGGGGGGTGGGAGTGGCCGGACAGAGGTCAATGGAAGAAAAAAGAGACTCGTGTAATATTTTAAACAATAAAGAATTTAAATAAAAAAAAGGGATGGATGTTATCTTGGATTATCCAAGTAAAGTGTCAGTGTTAGAAAATGCCCTAAAAGGGAATGAGAAAAACAGATAAGAACCAGAGGGATGACTGAATTTGCCGGCTTTGAAGGTGAAGGAAGGGGCCTGAGCCAAGGAACACAAAGAGCTTTTAGGAGCTGGTAAAGGCAAGGACATGAATTCTCTTCTGGAGCTTCTAGAAGGGACACCTTGATCTGTCCTGTTTGTTCCTTGATTTCAACCCAGTAACACTGTGTTGAACTTTTGTTTGACAGAACTGTAAGATAATAAACTTCTGTTGCTAAACTCATAGATACAGAGAACAAATGGAGGGTTGCCAGAGGGGGTTGTAGGGAAAAGGTAAAGGGATTGAGAAGTACAAATTGGTAGCTACAGAATAGTCACAGGGATGTAAAGTACAGCCTAGGGAATATAGTCAATGATAATGTAATAACTACACATGGTGCCAGACAGGTACTAGGATTGTCAGGGAGGCCACTTCGTAAATCACAGTTCAGACACTATCTTCACACCTTAAACTAATGCTATATAAAATAAGATTGAATGCCAATTGTAATGAAAAAAATAAAACAAAACAAACTTTTGCTGTTTTAAGCCCTTACATTTTTATTATTTTTCGCAGCAGCAATAGAAAACAAATACCATCTCCATGTGGTTTGGCTAGAAATCAGAGGTGAGTTTTTTAGAACAGTTTGAAGGATTCAGAAGAGGAGATAGAACACCAGTATTTATATTGACTCCCAGAAAGGTTGCACTAATTGGCACTTCTACCCCTCCCTCTATTTAGTGAATCTCCTTCCCCTAAAGGAGCAGAGTAAGTTTTATTGACCTTTGACTTTGGAATTGACCGTGTGACTTGCCTTAGCCACTACACAGTGGAGGACAACATAAGAGGATGCTTGTTCAGGCCACATCTGAAGAAACCATGGAGGTTTCCTTTGCTGTGACTTCACCATGAGTAGGTATATGCTAGCTGGCCTGCTGGTCCCCAGAGGTGGACAAATGTTTCAAGGATAAGAGGTGAATAAACTGAGCCAAGCTCAACTATGATCAGCCAACCCCAGCTGACCTTCCAACATGTGAAAAAAAATTTGCTGTTTTAAACCATTTATTTTGGAGTACTTTACTATGCTGCAGTAACAAAGTCATCTAGCTTCTATTTAAACCGTTTTGTGTGTGAGTGACAAAACATCATAGCAACTTTCATGCTTTAATGGCCAGCTTTTTACTTGGAGGCCAAATCTAGAAGCTGCTGAAGCTCATTTTTTTCCCACCAACAATCTTTCCTCTAAACTGACAGTCTGCAAGGATTTCTCACGTTCCTTCTTTAGAAAGGTCTGGCTTTTATTAAACATACCCCGAGAATCTTAGATCTGTGTTTTCAGAGTTTGGGCAGAAAATATTCTATTTGTCTGTATTTAAATGTCATATTTGTGCCATAATCCTCTCTGCTGATATCCTGGATGTTTGCCTCTGTTATATATATTCTTTCAGTAAGGTTTCTGAAACGAATTGGTGCCAGTAGACGACCAAATGTTTTTGCGTCAGTGAGGTAAGCACTGAGAATTGAGGAATGTTCTCAACAATTGCAAAGTTTCTTTTTTAGCAGGGGAGGAAAGAAAAGTCTATTACCATCAATCTCTGTTCCTTTCAATATTTTGTTCAGCTCTCAATCTAATGTGCGATATTTTACATAGAGATTGCTGCGACAGCTTCACCCTCCAATTTTGAGTGTCACTGTAGTGCTGGTATTCTGCTCTTTCATTTGAGAGGGATGAAAAGTGAACAAACAGGTTGGGAAAAATGGAACCAATGTTCATATGTTCTGTAATTGTGCTCATATATTAAATAGTTTTTAAAGATTTAACATGCTCTAAAAATGAACTTCTTAAATTACTAAACACTTTCCAAATTACATACAGCAATAGCAGAAAATGGGATGCATATAGAAAGATATCTGCAATCTCGGATTAGCTGTGAGGTTTTGAATTTCTGTGCTTCTCTTCTACTAGACCAGTGGCCGGCAAACTGCGGCTCGCGAGCCACATGCGGCTCTTTGGCCCCTTGAATGTGGCTCTTCCACAAAATACCATGGCCTGGGCGAGTCTATTTTGAAGAAGTGACATTAGAAAAAGTTTAAGTTTAAAAAATTTGGCTCTCAAAAGAAATTTCAATTGTTGTACTGTTGATATTTGGCTCTGTCGACTAATGAGTTTGCCGACCCATGTACTAGACCATAAACCAGCCTTGGGCAAACTACGGCCCGCGGGCTGGATCCGGCTGTTCTATCCGGTTCTCTTGCTCTCCCCTCCGCTCCTTTACTTTGAATTTATATTAGTTCACACAAACACTCCATCCATGCTTTTGTTCTGGCCCTCCGGTCCAGTTTAAGAACCCATTGTGGCCCTCGAGTCAAAAAGTTTGCCCACCCCTGCTTATGCTGATTGATTGTTTTGCCCACAATGACTAGCCCAGGGCCTAAAACACATATCAGTGATCAAAAATTATTTGGTGAATTAGATTGTATGAATGATAGAGTTGTCCTTTAGGTATGATGACCCATTTTGTGTAATATAATACTATTCCCACCAAAATTGGTAACTCTCTAACTGTAACTCGGGTAAGATTCTCTCTTTTCACTCAATTAAAAAAAAATGTGGCTGTACAAATTGGAAAACTGAAGAGAATCTAAGAGAAAGACTAGGAATCAGATATGAACTTTGGGAAGTGTATGAACTATTTTTAACCTTTGTTCAAATTGCCCCTTGGAGGAACCATATCAAATTGAATGTCACAGTTGCAAAGAGAGTTAGATATGTAGTTGAAAATCAGCAATAATTCATTGTGAGTGATGAGCAAGGGCTTGCTATTCATGAGTTCAATAATAACAACTTTATAGAATATTTTTAAATCCCTGGTCCTTTTTTAAAATAAAACTGGTGGCAGGTACACAATCATTTTAAACTCTGAACTACGGTGAAACAAGAACAAAAAAGTTAGTATTTTCCTTTAACATTTTCTCTTTTAACACATAAAGAGAATCTGTTTGTGTGTAGCGTTCCTGGATAAAATTAAGGCTTTTCTCATTGTCTATAGCGGGAAGATGAGATATCCTGAAAGACACAGCCAGTACATCACTGCTCATTGTGCATTAGATCAGACAGTAAATTAGATATTGATAGAACTATTTTGAACAGTCGATAAGCTTTCTGATGATTGATATCTTTATGCCACCTGGTAATACCAATGCTGACATTTAGAAACTAGAGAAAGAAACTGTAATATAATATTGTCTTTGTGGAATCCTTACGTGTAACCCAAGCTCACAAGTCTCATGACATAGATAGCAGGATTTACACAGTTGACTTTCAAAGGAACAAGGGAAAGAAAATTAAAACATCACCCTTTCCTTTGTGCAAGAAACTGTCTTTCCAATTACCCTTCAACCTCAATCAGGGGACCAATGAGTCAAGTTTGTTCAAGTTCTCCTTGTTTGAGTAAAGAAAAAGTGGTTCACAGAAGCAGTCAGAAAAAAAGTGCACCTTAGAGGACAAAAATAAACCAAATGTAAAGTAAATGGTTCATTTCATTAGATGACCGTTTCTAGTAGGACATTCAGCTTAAAACGAAGTGCTCAGAAAACCACAAGTTATATCACTGTCCACTTCTAAATAATATTTTCTGAAATGTAATCAGGAAAGTGGAAGATGATGGAAAGAGAGCACTGTTATTTATACAACAACCTCTGTTTTAGCTTCTTCTTTCTCTCTCATCCTCCATTTTACCTTTCAAGAAGAACTTTTGCAAAAATCAATTAGTTAATTAATTAAACATTTGTTTATTCATTCAACAACGTTTTAGAAAACTCCAGTATGTGTTGGGATTGTCGGCCCTGAAACACAGCAGTAGAAAAACCAGGTGCAAATACTTACCCTCACAGAGCTTACTTTCTAGTGGGAGAATACAGATGATAACAATTACCTCGATAAAGTACATAGGAGGCTTATTGGGGATCAGTGCTTAGTATGCAAATAAAATTAGTCAAGTAGTTAGGTAATGTCATGAGGTACAGTTTGCTATGAGGCATGCCAGATAAAATATAGGGCACTCAGTTGAATTTCAATTTTAAAAAGACAAATAACTATTTTAGTATAAATATATCCCAAATATTATTTGGTGAACAAAGGGAATGTAATTAAAGGTGAGGTTTATGGATTTAGTGAGCAAATGATGTATGGTTTTGTATGGGTGATAAAAAGTTAGAGGAAATATAAAACAAGTTGAGATATAACTGAATATAAAATGCAAGTTGCAATTTTAGGTGTGAAAACTAAAATGTCTAAGATGAAATATAGACTAGATGGGATTAACGAAGGAAAGATAAATAAACTTAAACACACAACAATAGAAAATATCCCAAATAAAACACAAATAGACAGAAAAATAAAAAAGATAAGTAAAGCATGAGTAAGCTGTGGAGAAAAAGTAAGTGACCTAGTATAAATGTAATTGGAGTCCTCTAAGGAAAGGAGAACAATGAAGTTAATAAAAGAGAAGAAACAATAGGTGAACACTTCACATATGATGAAAACTGTTAACCCACAGATAAAAAGAGACTCAACACAACCTAACCACAGGAATCTTGTAGGGGAATTTTAATCAAGTGCTTAAACCAGTGATAAAGAGCATATTTTAAAACCATCTAGAACAAAATGGCAGATTACATGTGTAGAGACAAAGAATCACAGCAGATTTAAATCAGAAATAATGCAGCACAAAAGACAGAATACATTGCATTATTCTGATTAGACATTGTCTGTGCTAAGAAAAAAAAACAAAACAAAATAATACAAATTAAAAAAAAAACAACCTGGCAGCCTATAAATCTGTACTCAGGAAAATACTTTTTAAAGTATAAAGGAGAAATAAAGATATTTTCAGACATACAAAAGCTTAAAGAATTAATAAACAGTCAACTAGCAATACCAAATATATTGAATGAAGTCCTTCAAGGAGAAGGAAAAGGATATACATGAAGAGATAAAGATTACTGGAAATGGTAGCTATGTATATAAGTATAAAGACTTTTTATTTTTTTAAAAGGTAAGTTATTGTTTAAAATAAAAGTAATAACTTTATTATAAAAACGATATCGACTTTGTAATCTATGTAGAAATAAAGTACATGGCAAAAATATCACAAAGGCCAGGAGAAGAGAGATCAAAGTATACTGTTGGGGGATTCTTATGTTATACCTGAAGTGGTATAATATCACCTGAATTTTAACTGTGATAACCAGACAGCTTTCATGTCAGCCCTAAAAGAATATCTTACTTCTCATTGCCACAGGACTGATATTGCTGAAAATCAAACACAATTTTCATTCATGGGAGTTGCTGTATTACAATGACAGTTGAATTAAGTCTCTCTTAGTTTTTCATGTCAAAATTAAGGCATTAACCAGGAAATAATTAAATCCTGAAACTAAAAAAGGAGACATCTCATTGGACCCAGATGAAACTATCTTGAAAGCCCTAGTCATGCTGAGACTCCCTTATAAGTAGAAGGAGCTTTCCCTCCAAGGGCCAGGGAGATTAGACAGCCTCATGTTGAAAACGCTGCAATAACCCATAACTATGAAAGACATTGTTCATTTTCCTCAAGACACATTATAGCCATCCTGTTGCCACTATACTCATAACTTGAGTTAAATCTCATCATACTCAAGTAGCACATGTATTCCTTTTCTTCACACTCCAGGAGGAAATGGAAATAGCTTATACATTGAAAGGTTGCAAGAGCTTGCTAAAATACATCAGCAGAAATATGTGCAAGTATATTTTAAGGATATTAAATGAAAGAGGTCATAATAGAACACTAGATTGGGCTGAATTAATTGATATGAATGTATTTAATGTTTCCAGATTTAATGTATTAACTTGTGCAGTTGGGTGTGGCTCTACCACTTAGTTGGTTATTTGAGTGCATATAAACTCAATTGTAAAATCCATTAATGAGACTGAGGTGCCGGAGCTTTCCTGACATGAAATGAGAAGAGAACTCAAAGTCTCAGGGAGATGAAAATATTGGACTAAATTGTGTGACCAGTGCACCCATCCCATAACTCTGTTCCATGAAAAGACCTAGAAATACTCTCCTTACTCAGGCATTGATAAATACACTAGTGGCAGGAACATCTCTGAAAGGCTCTGTGGATGCTTTCCATTGTAGATCAGCTGTGTCTGTAGGGGATGCCACCGTTCAAATTGGCTCCCCGACTTCAGAAAAGAATGATAGAATCCCAGAATAGCAGAGGCCAAGCAGCAGCACTTAATTCTTAAAGGGAAGGTGGTCACATTAACCATAAAGGAAAACAGGGACATGCCAGCAATTAGAATGCATTGACCTGCAGAGATCTTTAGTGGTGGCTAATTGTTCACAATGTCCCTAGGAATAACATAAATAAAGAGCCTACTAGCATATTGCTTGATGTATATATTATGACAAACTCTAAATCTAGTAAAAAGAAACTTTTCTTGGGTTGCCAAAGTGGAGAATTATATCCTCTCACCACGTTTCCAGATGCAAATCCATTCACAGCCCCAGGGGTCCTGACTGTAGGAATTCTGGTCCCCTGGAAGGAGGACGTTGAACTATTGATGCAAGAACACACTGCAAATCCTCCTTCAAGCCTTCCTTAAGGAGATCATCAGCCATCCATTTGCTAAGTGAATTTGTGTCGGGGGAAAGAAATACACCTGTCAGTGATTACTAGACACTGGCTCTGAACTGAGGCTTATTCCTGGTGACCTGAAGTGCTTTTTACTGTGGCATGAGTGATCTCTGCTGGCTTGAAGATCTTAGTCTCTAAAAGGATCTTCCACCCTGCAGAATAATGGCTTCATTGAATCAGAAGTTGAAGCTTTCACCTGGCCATCTTGGGTCCTTTTTGACATTGAATCAAAAGGATACAAAAGGAGATAAGGTACTGGCTGAAATGATTGATACTAATGATCAAGAAGAACTCAAGGCTGCTACCACACAGGCAGGTAAAGAGGACTGTGTCTGAACCAAGGGGATTCTCCGGGTGCCTCTAAGACTGCCATGCCTACCAGTAAATGTTAACGGAAAACGGCAGTGGTCAGAAAAGGCAGGGCGACTCAGAATTCCAAACCACCTGGAACTAAGTATATAGGTCACTCCCACTCCTCCAGCTAAATAAAACGGAGGAGCTGAGATTCTGGCTGAAGGCAAGGGAAATATTGAACGGGTAGTTAAAGAAGAAAACCATAAAGATCAACTATGATCTTGGGACAAATAAGAGAAATAGGAACTACAGCTACCTTGCATATTTTTCCTATGCTTTTTATATGCATCTTTGTATTTGTATATATTAATCATTCTATTCTTTTTCCTTCCTATTTTTTTTAAATATATTTTATTGATATTTTACAGAGAGGAAGGGAGAGGGATAGAGAGCTAGAAACATCGATGAGAGAGAAACATCGATCAGCTGCCTCCTGCACACCTCCCACTGGGGATGTGCCCGCAACCAAGGTACATGCCCTTGACCGGAATCGAACCTGGGACCCTTCAGTCCGCAGGCCGACGCTCTATCCACTGAGCCAAACCGGTTTCGGCTTTCCTTCCTATTTTTTAATAAAAATGTATTTCTGCAGAAGTTATGGAAGTTTAACTTTATGGTTTAGTCTTTAGGTAGTACAATACTCAATGGGACCATGACTAATTTTGGGGAGCAATTAATATTGTCTGCAATGGAAATAAAATCTGTTGGGACTGTGTGTAATTACATTTTAGGGAAGAGTGAGAACTTCTCCTGAGAGGAGGATATATGTATCTTGTGAGGTTGTGCTGATGCAAGGGAGTGAAAATGGAAATGGAAGAGTGCATATATAAACTGAATAGCCAAGAGAGTGGCAGATGGGTTATCAATTTATTGCCTCTCAGCTCTCAACAAATACTTACATATATGCTCTGTGAAAAACAAGGATATTTCTTTCACCATGTCTCCATTCAAGTCAGTCTACCTCCTAATTGGACCCAGACTGCTACAGCCATATTAACTATTGGACGTCCTCTGTCAGCCATTCAGGAGTTATTAAATTGGAAATTGGTATTTATATTCAAATGCTTTGTTGATGAAACTGATAGGTTTAGCATTGATTTTTGACAGCTTCTTTCTCAATAATTACAGAACAAAAACATTAAAAATATTCATCAACTACCAATAAAAACTTTCAGAAAACTAAAAATAAAACTTTTTCAACCTAGCAGTGCATTCTGCAAAAAATTATACTTAATGCTTTTTCTCCTAATGTCAAACCAAGAAGGGATCTCTGCTCTCACTAATTTCATTCAACGTTGTACTGAGAGTTTTAGCTAGTACAAAATAAATTAGTAAAAAGACATCCAGAATGGGAAAAAGTAAAACTGTCCTTATTTGTAGATGACATAATTATCTGTGTGGAAAATTCTACAAAATCTACAAAATATCAAATGGGAGCAATAAGTGAGTTTAACGAAGTTGTAGAATACAAGATCAGTACAAAAATCAATATTATGTCCACATACTAGCAATTGATAATTAGAGCATGTAACTTTAATAACTATTATTTAAAACAGCATCAAATAAAATACTTAGGAATTGTCTGACAAAAATGGTTAAAAACTGAAAACTACAAAACATTGGTGAGGAGCCGAAACCGGTTTGGCTCAGTGGATAGAGCGTCAGCCTGCGGACTAAAGGGTCCCGGGTTCGATTCCGGTCAAGGGCATGTACCTTGGTTGCGGGCACATCCCCAGTAGGGGGTGTGCAGGAGGCAGCTGATCGATGTTTCTCTCTCATCGATGTTTCTAACTCTCTATCCCTCTCCCTTCCTCTCTGTGAAATATCAATAAAATATATTAAAAAAAAACAAACAAAAAAACAAAACAAAACATTGGTGAGGAAAAACTACAGAAGACCCAAATAAATGATCAGATTGTTTATTTTAAAAATGTTGCTAAAGCAACACCTTAATCCACAACAATAATCATATAGAAAAAATAACTCAAAGTGAATCATGGACCTAAATGTAAAACCTAATATTATATAACTTCTAGAACAAAATGTAGGAGAAAATGTTGTGATTTGGGTCAGACAAATATATATATATATATATATATATATATATATATATATATATATATAGAGAGAGAGAGAGAGAGAGAGAGAGAGAGGGCACCAAAACCATGACCATATGACAAAGGATTAATAAATTGGACTTTATCAAAATTAATAAATTTTGCTCTTATAAGGACACTACTGAGAGACCAAATACTGGTTGGGAGAAAATATTTGCAAATTCAATGTCTGATAAAGGACTTGTTTCCTAAATATATAAAGATTTCTCACAAACAATTAATAAAAAAACAACTTGCTTACAAATGCGGTATAGATTTGAGCAGGAACTTAACCAAGCATGCTATGCAGACACAGTGAGTACATGAAAAGTTAGTGAAGAAAATGCAAGCTAAAATTACATTAAATTAACCCTATACACTTGTTTAAATGCCTAAAATTGAAAAGTCTGACCATACCAAGTGTTGGTTTGGATATGGAATAAAAGAGTTTGTATACATTCCTGGTAGATTTTAAACGGTTTAACAACTTTGAAAGGAAATTTGGGAACTTTTAAAAAAAGTTAAATGTGCAACTAACAGATCACCCAACCATTTCAATTTTTGGTATTTACACTGCAAAAATGAAAGTACATATCCATATAGAGACATGTACACAGATGTTCTTAGCAGCTTTATTTGCAATAACAAAAAAAAAAACTGGAAATAACTCAAATGTCATTCAAGAGATAAAAGCATAAACAAATTGTGGCACTTGAAGTAAGAAAGAATGAATTGTTGATACATGCAACCATGTGGATAAATTTCACAATAAGTAGATGAATTTCACAATAAGTATGTAGCCAGATGGCAAAGGAACACACTATATTACTCCATTTATATAACATTTTAGAAAAGTAAAGCTAAGCAATAATGACTGCATGCTGATTAGTGATTACTTAGGAATAATGAGAGGGAGGCAAAGGGGCTGAAGGGAAGGATTACAAAGAGGCATTAGGAAACTTTTGAGGGTAATGAATTTCTACATTATCTTAAAGTAGAGATGTGTTACTGGTAGGTCAAAACTTATTGAATAGTATACTTTAAACATGTGAAATTTATTATTGTGTATCTCAGTATAGCTGCTGTGGCAAAGCCAACACAAGAGTTTCAGACAAAATGGAAGGAAAGGATTGGGAAGAAAACTAAAAGTGGATACTATCACAGTTTTCAGGAAAGAAATGGTTTTAAAAAGAAAAAGAAGCCCTAGCCGGCTTGGCTCAGTGGATAGAGCATTGGCCTGCCAACTGAAGGGTTGTGGGTTTGATTCCGGTCAAGGGCACATGCCTGGGTTGCTGGCTCGATCCCCAGTAGGGGGCATGCAGGAGGCAGCTGATCAATGATTCTCTCTCATCATTGATGTTTCTATTTCTCTCTCCCTCTCCCTTCCTCTCTGAAATCAATAACAAAATTTTTTTAAAAGGAAAAGAATCTTTAAAAAAATCCTGAATGTTGTTAAAAAATAAAAGACAAGAAAGGATTAAAAATGTTCATCACATACAGAAACAAAGTCCTTAGAAAGGATTCATCCAGACCCCTGTTCTTTGCACATAGTTCTGTGCCCTTCAGTTTTTAAAAGCTGGTCTGTGGAGGCCCATTGAAATACAAATTGATGATATTTGAAAGCTGGAGAGGTAACTCTATTCTAAATTGGGACTATATGCTTGGCTGCTTCAAATATTAATCATAAGGCAGTTCTTAAATTAACTGAAAACTGTTGCAATTCCAATCATGCTTTAAAAGAATAAGTTAAAATATCAAAAATGGTTTGGTGGATGCTAAGTTTTGCTTTTCCTATTTGCTTATCCTTTATATTAATCAAGTTTGTATGTTAGGACAAGTTTTTCATTAGTTCTTTAGCTACCTTTTTCCTGATGGCTCACCCATTTCAAAGCTGAATGAGCATACTTGTCAATGTGCATAATTTTGAATATCAGACAAGTAATTTCTTTGACTCATAGTGACGGTTGTTTACTATAATGTATTTATTAAGGATCTTCCACTAAATTTATTTTTCAGAGAGAAAGACAGATTTGGAAACACTGTTAATTATATGAACACTAGAGGCCCAGCACATGAAATCGTGTGTGGGTAGGGGCCCTAGGCCTAGCCTGCAATCAAGGCCATCTTCCACCTTTTGGCCAGTCCCCAGGCCCGCCCTGCCGCTGACACCCAACCCAGTTCCCCATTCACCATCTGGTGATTGGAGCCTGCGGGCCGAGAGGAGCAACCAAGAGTTCTGCCTTCTGCCCACTTGCCAGTCCCCAGTCCTGCCCTGCTGCCAACACCCACCCTGGTTCGCTGTGGTTCCCCGTTCACCTTCCAGCAAACGGAGCCTGCGGGCCAAAGGGAGGGACCAAGAGGTGGTCAGTGCACGTCATAGCAACTGGCCAATTGATCATTCAGTTTGTTATGCCATTATGGTTGCTGGCCTTTTATTATATAGGATTTCCAAGGTAATAAATTTGGACTTATCACTGGGATAGCTGACTCAGCCCTAAGTAGCCTGAGAGAACACTGAAAGGGCTATTTTACTTTAGGATCTCATCATATTTAAAACTAGAGGCCCGGGGCACAAAATTCTTGCACCGGGGGTGGGAAGAGGGGTCCCTCAGCCTGAATTGCAAGAGGGTGAGCCCATTGGTGCATGATTGGGGCCAGGGAGGGACACAGGAGGTTGGCCAGCCAGGGGGGGCACCGCGGGAGGGCTCCAGAGCATGTCCAGCCTGTCTTGCTCAGTCCCAATTGGCTGAACCCCAGCAGCAAGCTAACCTACCGGTCGGAGTGTCTGCCTTCTGGTGGTTAGTGCAGGTCATAGCAAGTGGTTGAGTGGCCTTAACATATCATTAGCATATTACCCTTTAATTGGTTGAATGGCTGACCGGATGACTGGACGCTTAGCATATTAGGCTTTTATTATATAGGATACATTTCTTCCAGTTGTGCCTTAGAATAGTTAAAAGAGTTTGGGAAAGCCATAGGCAAAATTACCAAATGTTAATTTTAGGCATTTAGATGCTCTTTACCATAATTGCAAGAGAAGAAAATAATGACATAGTTAATCCTGATACAATCAAAATGCCTTATTTAGTCTGCATGAAACTTTTCTTCTGGGAATTACAGAATGCTCTGTCCTATTTAACATAGCATATGGACATAGCATATACTATTATTGTAGTTTTCTTTTTCTATTAAAATGCTAATGAATAAAAAGGGATTTCATTCTTATTAAGGAGGGTAGAGGTACAAGTGTGGGAGAGTGAATTAAAAACAAACCTACTGGGAGAAGAGATAAGAATTCCAGACATCTGTGTGTTTCTTTCTCCCACATATCAAACTCAGAATCATATATCCACAGGGAGGTGGGATATTAAAACACAAAAGAAAAAGGAACCCAAACTTATAAAAAATAGCAGACTATGGCAAAGGGGTTCAATAAAACAGATTTCTTATTTTATTCATAAAACACCGTTGATGTTCATAAAACTAGAGGCCCACATAGGGGATGGTTTAATAATTCGTTCTTTTGTCATTTTAAGAAAGTTACTTTAAAAATATAATTTTATTATTCTGGCCTTTTCTGTCATGTCCCAGGTTTTTCTTGCTGACTTGCCTTTGGTTAATTCAATATTCTTTACTGTCTCCTTGTGTCTGCAAAAATGTTTATGAAACGAATCCTACCTTAATCTATATCAAAAATCCATACCTCCCTTCCAGGTTTCAGATCCATTCAAGAATTTCTCTTACAGAGTCATTCAGATGGATAAATTAAGTATTGTACCCTGAAACATCATCAGATGACTTGGCTTTTTGTTATTTTTGTCAGAAAATTATAACCTGGCGCACCTCCTTAAAATAAAGATGTGTTTGCTCTGACACTCAGCTGCACTGTTTGAGAGAATTTATTTTTATGTTGATCATTAAAAAAGGTGAAGGACATGGATGAAACTGTGCTATTTATAGTGATCCTAAAGGTGACAGGAAAGGAAAGGTATTGTAAACTTGGATGTCTCAAGTGGATTTGCACAAGGTGGTTTACATTTTATAGCTGTATACTTACAACCTTTAAAAATAAAAATTCTGAAAAAATAAACAGAAGCTTTCATATTTAAAATTCCTACCTAAAAGGCAACCTTGCTTTGAAGACTTAAAACTTTTTATCTTTAATTACTCTTTATCCTTGATATTAGGGGTTTTTAAAATGCAAATAAGAAAAACTTGCATATCCAAACTTAGCTTGTCAGATGGATGTCCCACAAATTCAGAAAATCCAAAATAAAGAAATGCCTTTTCTCTTTCAGTGTTTTCTTATCCCAAACTCTCTAGGTAGATGGATGATATATTGACTCATTCTAGTTCCCAAACAAAACTGAGAACCATCTTATATGAATTCTTCCTACCTCATAGCTCACTATTCAACAAATCACTATTTCTCTTGTTTTCTTTAACTTTGTATCCCCACTGTCACTTTTTTTTTCTTAACCAAGAAATAATCCATAATTCATTCTACTGTCATGAAACCTCCTTACCTGGAGTCTGGTCTTTCTCGCCTCGCTGCTGGGGAAGACACCAACTCCTGCCATCCTGACAGCTGACGCTTTTTTATTATTTAACCTCTAGATACCAAAACCACATTCCACAGGCCTGATGCTTCATACTTTGTGTTTTTATTTTCTTTTTAATTTTTATTTTCTTTTTATATATATTTTTATTGTTGACAGCATTACAGATGTCTCCCACTGCCCCCTCCTCCAGCCAGCCCCTACCTCCCCTCAGGCCTTCAACATTCTATTGTCTGTGTCCATGACCTATGCATTTAAGTACGTAAGTTCTTTGGATTTTTGTTTTCTGCTTCAGAAAAATCTGATTCTTTTTCAAGTTTCCTATAGGTTTTGTTCATTTTCTATTTTCATATTTTTGCACTATTTGCTACCTCTTCCCAGAATGTTTTTCTACCCTTTCTATTTATATTTATCACCCAGCACACACAAGCACTTATAGCAGGCTCTCCAACTATGAGTTCTGGATAAACAACATAGTCTCTTACATTTCTGTTTTCACAATCAAACAAGGTTTATGATGGAATAAATAAGACAAGTTACTGGAAAAAATGTGATGCACACATTAGGAATAGGAAAACATAAGTGTATTGAAATCATGAAGAATAAGAGAATGAGAATATCATAGGACAGAAGAAGGAACAATAGTTATTAAAGTCTCAATAAAGTAAGATTTTTAAAACATTATGCTGCCCCCTTTGGGTTGCAACCGTTCTTTGAGTTGTTAAGAAACTCATGTTCTTATTGCCGACTTAGCTAAGTGAATTCCTTTATTCTCATATTCCATGATAGCTTCCTATAGTAATTAGTATAGAACAGTTCACAGTTAATAGACTGCTCAAGATTTTCTGAGTCAGATGGATTTGACCACTGTGTAAAGCACTTTCTTAAGTGCTCTCTCAGGTTTTATCTTAGTTCCAGCTCATTTGACTTGTAGGTATTCTCTCTCCTCTCTTGTGACTAAAACACAGTCTTGCTTTTCACTGTAATTTTATTCAGGGCTGCATTCTTATTTTTCATAGGTATATTTTTTGTTTGGCTTAAGAGGTGGCAGAGAAGTGTTAAGATTTAATATTTAACCTGTTTGGAGTAGATAGAAAACATAACACTACTTATAGGTGAATACTAGATTAAATAGGATTATCTCTCAAATAAGAACATCTACACATTTTCATCTACATTTAAGTAGTGTTATATATTACCATAATAAAAATTTAAAAGCTATTAATAATTGACACTTTCAATGTAAAAAATTATTATAAAAGATCCATACTTGATAGGTAAGTTATTATTTTTCTCATCAGATTTGTGAGTGACTTAGACTTAAATTTGTGAGTGACTTAGAATGTTAAATGCAATCATCATCATACCTAATAATAGACAAACATGCAAATTGACCGTACCTCCGCTACACCCACAGCCAATCAGAGTGAGTATGCAAATTAACCCAACAAAGATGGAGGTTAATTTGCATATGTAGGCACCCAGCAGCTGAGTCCCAGGAACTTTTTCAGCACCCAGGTCACTCCAAGGTAGGCCCCCGTGGGTCCTGAGCAACCTGGGAAGGGCCTGAGCCAGGGGCTCCTGGGCAGGGGTGGAGCCAGGTGATCAAAGGGAGCTAAAGCCAGGCTTGGGGCCTGGGCAGGGGCAGAGCCGGACATCGGAGGGAACTGAGGGGCCCCTGCCCAGGCCCCAAGGCTTTAGGCCTTGATAGGGGTAGAGCCAGAGATCGGAGGCGATCAGTGTGAACTATAGAGGAAATACCTTTTCTGACTGCTCATTGGTAATATTCTTATCAGTTTGCGTATGAGAATCCAAAAAGGTGATCAAGGGTTTTTCCACCATACTCCTGGAGAAAAAAAGGAAGATCTGCTGCTGGAGGGCTAAGAAATGTCATATCCTGCCCTAGCCATTTTGACTCAGTGGATAATGCCTAGGCTTGCCGACCACAGGGTCTGGTTCGATTCTGATCAAGGGCATGTACCTAGGTTGCAGGTTCCTCCCTGGCTGGGGCCCAGGTCAGGGCTCATGCAGGAGGCAACCAATCAAAGTGTTCCTCTCACTTTGATGTTTCTCTCTGTCTTTCCCTTTCTCTTCCACATTCTCTAAAAATCAGTGGAAACATATCCTCAGGTGAGGATAAAAAAAAAGAAAGAAAGAAATGTCATATTCTATGAAAGACATATCTTGAAAATGCCTAAAGAAAGTTGTCATTTTTTCATGGTGAAGGGACTGGAGTCCGTGTTGATGAAAACACCTTGGTGGCTGCGGTGACTGGCAGTGGCTGCAGCAGCGGGGTGATGGGGCTGGTGCCTTCCCCTGATCAGCTCAGTCACCTCAGTAGGACATCCCAGAGGGCTCCCAGTATGTGAGAGGGGACAGGCTGGGCTGAGGGACATCCCCCCCCAGTGCACGAATTTTGTGCACCAGGCCCCTAGTAATAATAATAATTTCCAATAATGTTTGGCACAAAGTTATATATATATTTGTTAATTATTAATATGTTATTATTAAATTATATGTGTGATTTTTAAATTATTAACTAAAGAACTATATTTGTATTTTTTCCTGTCTTCACCATATCTGAAAATAAACATTCAAAAGTGTTTTTTGATCTACAGTTGCAGTAAAAGGTAGCAGAAAGCAATGATTTTAGAAAAATGTCTTTTCATATTTTCCAATTGTTTCAGGTTCTCAAAAAACTTTGTGAGAATTAATATACATTTTCTTAGAAACTTTAATGCTCCATAAGGGTTTCATTTTTAAACATAATTCATTTTAATTAAAAATTTGTTTTTAACCAAATCTTTTAATTTTTCTTTTGAACCCACTATAAAATGACTACTAACTAAGACTTCAGTGCTTGGTAATAAAAATAGGTATTTTTTAACTTGAGGTTTTGCTGTTGTCAAATATATATATTCAATCTATCAGTCATATCGAGCATGTATCTGTCCAATTATCCATGTATCTACACATCAATTCACTTATCCAACAAACATATGTTGAGTATCCACTGTGTGAAATTGGTCATTGCTGAATATTATATTATGAATCAGCATAGGTTTGGTCCTTTAAAAGCTTATACTCTGATAGATTAAATAAAATGCATATATAATTATAAGGGCAAGTAACATTTGTTAAGCAGTGTAATAAATGTAAAGATCGGTTGCCATGAAATTACAAAGGAGGGTAAACTTCTTTATAATGGGAGAAGGGAAATTTTAATGGAGGAAGTATACAAATTTGGCCTTATGGGGGGAAAAAAGCTGAGTAAAAAAACCTGAGGAAATAAGATGAGGAAGAGAAGACCATTATAGGTATGAGAAATGGACCACTGGTGTGTGTTAGTACACGCCATTCAGGATGGCTGGTGTGCGTTGTGGAATCTGGAGGCTCTCAACAATAAGGTGGAAGAAAGTCATGAGATTTTAGAGATCATCTTTCTAGTACTTTCCTCACTATCACACTTTTATAGTCCTTCATTTTTATTTAAATATGCCGCTTTACTTTTTTTTTCACCACCATAATCAAATTTATTATTCCAATGGCACTAATACAGCTTTGAGGTGCTCATGGTGACATTGCACAAAATTTCCTGCCTTCTAGCTTCTGTCCAAACAGAAATGTCTACCTGCTTGTTCTTTCTCCCTTTATGGGGGAAAATCCACTGTGGACCACTTAGTCAAATAAACCTCTTAATGCATTTTAATTCTTTTTTTTTTTTTTTTGACATTTGAGTTTTCCTCAGAAATGGAAAGAAGTATTGGGTGTCCCATCCCACCTCCCCCACCAGCTAAATAAGTGCCTGTTGCCTCTGAAATCTTGAAATAAATATAGAAAGAAACAGCATCAAGTGTTCACGTTGAGCAATGACACAGGGTGACCCCAGAACCAGTCAGGCGAGCGGCACTGTGTCTGGACAGTCTCAAGATGTTGTAGAGAATGAGGGCTTGTTGTGGTTGATCATGACCTGGTGAGGGGGTGGCACCTGGATGGCAGGCTTCAGGAAGAGCAATCTACAATTTGTCCAGGAAGTTGTCCAGAACTGGGATGCCTTCCTTCAGCCTTTGCGCTTACGTGTCCTGGCCACCACCTGGCTGGGGCAGCTGGTGTTGTCAAAGGGGTCTCGGGGCAGGATCTGCCAGTGGTCAAACACACACTGCGGAAAAGCCTGGCCACTTGTGTTGATCTCAGGTTGTCAGTGAAGCCAAAGGACTCATTGATGGGCAGGTAGGCCTTCACATCAAACATGGAGGTGCCAGCCACCTGGGACTCCTCAAAGACATGGCCCCGCTTCCTGTTCAGGACTCCGTAGATACCACCAACCACTTGCTCTGGACACTGGATTTCCACAAGGTAGATGGGCTCCATGAGTCGGGATGGGGCAATTAGCATGCTGGCGTAGAGGCAGCACCCGGCTGTGCGGTGATCTGGCCACCCTCTCGGTGGATGGCATCAGCATGCAGTGTTACATCATGGACATTGAAGTGTACACCTCGCATGTTCTCCTCACACAGTGCCCCCTCTTTTGTGGCCCACGGGAAGCCAGTCACTTCGCTTTCCTTGATCTGGTCGAAATACTGCACACCCTTGGTAATGTCAGTAAGGATATTGGGCCCAGCACATGTCCCTTTACTTCTTTCCCTCCATTCCATCAAGGTTTTGTATTGATGACATTATTCAGCAGTCACTTACCTCTTTAATTGTGTTTCATGGAGGCAAAGGAGTGACACAGTGAGGCTGGGACACAGCAATTCATTTTTTCTAACATTTTTGAAGCAACTCATTTTAAACCAGGCAGCTTTTTATTGTGTGAGTGTGTGTGTGTGTGTGTGTTTTCAAATCTATTAAGAGCTTAGCATTGTTTCTGAAGCAGTTGGAGAAGAGAAAGGGTGTTCTGAATTTAATTCACTAGAAGGATCAAAATTCACTCAGGAAACATTTAAAGATATCAATTTGGACATAGAATGAGATTGAGTACTGGAATACATGGTTTACCAAGAAAAGATTCCAGGTTTATTGTATTTAAGGTAAACATGAAGAATAACTACTTCACTTATTCACAAATAGTTATTCAGTGTTTTCCATGTGTCAGGCTTCATTGCAACCAGAGGATATGGAGTAATTAATAAAAGCACATAAATATATACCTCCCTGCTTCATGAAACCTTAATTGAAAAGGAGAAACCCAGACAATAAAACACAAATAACCTTTATATTGTATCAGATAGTGATAAGTGCCATGAAGGAAATTTTTTCAAAGTAAAGGGCAGTTGGGCATATAGAGTCAGAAATGGCAATTTAAAATAGTGGTGGGGAAAGTTCTCTCTGATGTGATATAAGAAAATCCTTAAAGATCATGAGAAAGTGAGTCGTGGTGAAAGAGTATTCCAGACAAATGTAATATCAAGTCCAACAGCCTCAAGATAGATAGGAGTAGTTGAACTCAGTTGTCTACTAGGAAAGAGCAAATAAGATAGTGTGTCTGGACCTGAGAGGGGTAGAGGGAGAAGAGAGAGAGAGAGAGAGAGAGAGAGAGAGAGAGAGAGAGAGAGAGAGAGAAGGAGAAGGAGAAGAAGAAGAAGAAGAAGAAGAAGAAGAAGAAGAAGAAGAAGAAGAAGAAGAAGAAGAAGAAGAAGAAGAAGAAGAAGAAGTAGTTGGAGGAGGAGGGGAAGAAGGAGAGGAAGAGGAAGGAAGGTGTAGAAGGAGGAGGAGGAGGAGGGGGGAAGAAGAAGGAGGAAGAAGAGGAGGAGGAGGGGAAGGAGGAGGAGGATAAAGAGAAGAAGAAGCCATCAAGGAGTGACACAGGATCCTGGAGGCCTTAAGGACCATGACAAGGATTATGGCTTCTACTCTGAGTAAGATAGAAGGCACTGTAGGACTACCAGAAGAGTGTCAGGATCTGACTTAAATTTTAAGGGATGACCTTGTTGGAGAACAGACCATGGAGAACAAAAAATAGGGTAGGTGGTTGAGGGCAGTGTTGAGTGAGAATCAATCTTATGGCACATTGAACAGTCCAGAGCAAGAGTTCACAATCAGTGGGACACAAGTCCCAGAGAAAGAGCATCCAACAGTTCATATGCACACAAAGCACTGTCATTCTGGTCTTAATTTAGCTCTCCTAAAATATGCAGCATGAATAATGGATATGAACTCATGGATATTAATAAAATCTACATTCTTTAAACACATACTGATTTTATGAGAAGTATTGTATGAGAAGTCTGAATGGTCTTAAACAATAGATTCTAAAAGAATTACTACATTAGAGGGGACCTATAAAGTTTGTCATTAAAGTAAGTCTATGACTTAAAAAATTGGAAGTCACTGTGCTAAATAAGGGGACTTGACCTCCAGATGCAGGCTTTCTTTATTTTCATAAAGATTGTCCAATATTGGCAGATTTCCTGCTGTATTCAAACTTTGTCCTTTATATCCCTCTTTGCAGGGATTAAAGGTGATCGTGGAGGGGAAGGACTACCTACAGGGATACTGGAGAGGCTGGCTCAAGTACTTGTCAGTGCTATTGCGTCCCATCCTTATTGAACCTCAAGATCTGGTAGCACTGCAGGTATCAGAATTTTCCCAAAGCTATAAACTATGTCCATTCAGATATAAACTATAGCTCCTCCGTGTATCTTTATAGCCATTACTGCATTACACAAATGTGAGGAAAGAATTTAAATAATAAATACACATATATGTTATTTTACATAGACACAGAAAAAAATGTGATTGCTACTGGTTAACCAAACTATGTGTTATAGTTTATTGTGGACCTTAAGAACAAAATGTATTTTAAAATGCTGCTCTCTTTATTATCTTTTATAATTATCAGAAAATTTGTATGCCGATAATAAATAACACTGGTCTGGAATCATTAATTATTCTCAGTTTGAGAAAACTTACTGGAACATTGATAAAACTAATTAAATTAAACTAAAATTATCAACCTCTTTATTATTTCTAATAAATAAACATACGTATGTGAGCTTTTGTTAATATTTAAGTTAAATCCTCAGAATTATTGGTCAGAATGTTATATTTGTCTACAGTTTCATTTGCAATATTCCCAGCCTCTATTATTTCCTAGTGTCCCCTAGGAAAATAAATCACACTGTAACTAGTATCAATATATATTTGTTTCCCCAGAGAGCCCCTTTTTACCAAGGCTTGTCCTCTATTTCAAGGTCAGTGCATTAATGACAGCACATGACTCTGGTGAGCTCAACCTCTTAGCTTGCAAATTGCTGAATTTTTGCTAAAAGCAATTCTTGAATTAATTGTAACTATTTGGCCAGTTCAGACTCAAATGATGCCATCTGGGTTGTCCAAATTGGACTGTGCAGAAGAAAGTGAAGAGCCTTTTAAACACTAGGCTGTATTCCACTTTGCTCTAGAAATGGCCACAGAATATAGCCTTTGTTTTTGCCTCCTGATTCACTCATGGCACAACAAGGGTAACCCTCCCTATTATTACTCATGTTCTCTTCTTTGTCATCTGACACTGGAAATTCTCTATTTGTCCAGTATTTCCATTCCATAATCATATTAATTTATATTCTCCCCTCAACTTGTCTTCTTTCAAAACTCTGCTTTAATTAGAAGCAAATCTTTGTATTAGATAAGCCACAAAGACAGCAATGTAGAGGAAGAGCTTGATGTTGGAATCTGTGCACATTATTTACCAAATGGTTCAGTATTTCCAAGCAGCTGATGACAGACCAGCCATCAATCCAAATTCATTTCCAGAGAGACACATAAAAACTTTACTGCTTAACAGAGCTCAAAATATCCACCTGTCTCTCTGACTAAAGTGTAAGCAGGGACTATTCTGCTGATTCTGGGGTCATCTTTAATCTTTTACATTGGGTATCACCATCTGATGCTAATTATATTGTTGATGTTTCTAATTCCTCTTTAGACTGGGAATTTTTATCACTTTAGATTTGGGTGATTGAATTTGGGGGGCCAAAAAGCAGATTATGGAAAATGTGTATAAACTCGTGTATATCTGCATGAACTCGTGTATAACTGTAATGCACTCCACCAGCTCTATCTAGAAATGCACTCACATCTTTTCTATTTAATTGCTTGAGCACCCTTACTTATCATTAATTAGAAGTTTATTATTTTCTTCTTGAGGAGCCTCTCTCCCTGTACTGCAGGCACTTACCCAGTTCAACAAGGGGTTATCTGGGCTTCCACAGTCAAATGCTGAGAAAACTGGAGCCTGATTAGCTTGTCACTAGCATAGCTACCGTGTGTGCACAGGCTTGCTGAGTAAGGCCACCTTTCACTCAGGCTCTCAAAAGGCAGACTTTTCCATAAATACATTCACATGAATATAATCAACTGATCTTTGACAAAGGTGCAAGGGTGATGCAATGGAGAAAATATAACCCTTTCAACAAATGATTCTGGAAAAACTAGACATCTACAAACAAAATGAACCTAGACGCATATCTTGCATCCTTTAAAAATTAATTCAAGCCCAGCCAGTGTGGCTCACTGGTTGAGCATCAACCCATGAATCAGGAAGTCGTGGTTCGATTTCTGGTCAGGGCACATGCCCCAGTTATGGGCTGGATCACCAGTGGGAGGCATGCAGGAGGCAGTTGATTGATGCTTCTCTCTCATCATTGATGTTCCCATATCTCTCTCCCTCTCCCTTCCTCTCCTGGAATCAATAAAAACATATTTTTTAAAATTTAACTCAAAATGGATCACAGATTTAATGTAAAACATAAAACTTCCAGAAAATAATACCAGAGAAACTTTGAGTTTTATGATAATTTTTTAGCTAAGACAACAAAATCATAATCCATATATTTAAGAATTTATAAACGGTGCATTAAAATTAAAATTTTGGCTCTGCAAAAGACTCTGTCAAAATAATAAAAGGACAAGTCACAGATTAGGAGACAATGTTATTATCTGAATAAGGATTGTTGTCCAAAATATACAAATAACTAATAAATGTCAACAATAAGAAAGCAAATAACCTGATTTAAAATGACACCACCTCATCAATGATGTACAAAAGGTAAATAAGCATATAAAATGATGCTCCTCATCATATGACATCAGGGAAATACAAATTAAAATAACAATGTGAGATCAGGAAACCAAGATGGCGGCATAGGTAAGCACCTAAACTGCTGCCTCCCACAACAATTTCAAAACTACAACTAAAAGACAGAACGGACACCATCCAGAACCACAGGAAAGCTGGCTGAGTGAAAATTCTACAACTAGAAGGAAAGAGAAAAGCTCACAGAGAATTGGAGGTATGGCAAAGGGTCTTTGTGCACGCAGAGAGGAAGGGCGGCTGAGAGCCTGGCTGACTTTCTCTGGCGGAAGGAGGAAGGAAGCCCCCGACCGCACTGAACCCCAGTTCTGACTGCACTGAACCCCAGTTCCAGGCGAGCCCCTGGGGACCCACGCTCTTATGGGGGAGTCTGGACTCTCGGGCGGAGACTCGGGATCCGGGGAAGGCGGAGGACTGAAAGCGTGCGCGCGAGTGCCAGTGCGCACAAAGGCTGCAGAGGTTGCCACAGGCTTTCCCTAGTGGAAGGGAGTCAGAGGCTCCTGAATGCACTGAGCCCTAGTTCTGATTGCAGTGAACCTCAGTTCCAGGCGAGCCCCTGGGGACCCACGCTCTTGTGGGGGGAGTCTGGACTCTCGGGCAGAGACTCCGGAGCCGGGGAAGGCGGAGGACTGAAAGCGTGCGCGCGAGTGCCAGTGCGCACAAAGGCTGCGGAGGTTGCCACAGGCTTTCCCTAGTGGAAGGGAGTCGGAGATTCCTGACTCCACTGGGCCCCAGTTCTGACTGCACTGAGCCCCAGTTCCAGGCGAGCCCCTGGGGACCCACGCTCTTGTGGGGGGAGTCTGGACTCTTGGGCAGAGACTCGGGAATCTGGGAAGGCGGAGGACTGAAAGCGTGCGCGCGAGTGCCAGTGCACACAAAGGCTGTGGAGGTTGCCACAGGCTTTCCCTAGTGGAAGGGAGTTGGAGGTTCCTGACTGCACTGAACCCCAATTCCAGGCGAGCCCCTGGGGAGCCACGCTCTTGTGGGGGGAGTCTGGACTCTCGGGCAGCGACTCAGGAGCCAGGGAAGGTGGAGGTCTGAAGGCGCGCACGTGTGCGCAGGGGTAAGGCTGACAGAAAGCCAAGACTGAGACTCCACCCCATCCAAGCTGAGCACAGAGGCTATTGCATTTTGGCAAGTCTAATCCTATAAGGCTGTCTCCAGCACCGAACTTCTCCCAGCATAGACACAGCTGATCCTTACAGCCAACTGGCCTGGAGGTCGATTCTTCCCAGTGATACCAACAACAATAAAGACTTAATTACAACAAGGCTGTACACACAGTCCACAAAGGGGTGCACCAAGAGTGTCCACCTCAGGTTAACTGGGGAGGCAGACCCACTGGGCCATATTGGAAACCTAGCACACAAATCTACCTTACCAACTCAGGGAAGCAATGAAAATGCGGGGTCAAAGAATCAGATCACAAACGAAAGAAATGGAGGAAAACAAACGACTGGATATAGAATTCAAAACCACGGTTATAAGGCTTATTAAGAATATCCTAGAAAAGGCCGATAAATATAACAAGACCCTCGAAGATATGAAAAAGGACCAACTAGAAATTAAACATACACTGACTGAAATAAAAAATATTATACAGAGACTCAAAAACAGACAAGAGGAACACAAAAATCAAGTCAAAGAATTGAAACACAAAGAAGCAAAAAACCCTCAACCGAAAAAGCAAAAAGCAAAAAAAAAAAATCCAAAAAGTTGAAGATAGTGTAAGAAGACTCTGGGACAACTTCAAGCGTACCAACATCAGAATTATGGGGGTGCCAGAAGAAAAGAGAGAGCAAGATACTGAAAACCTATTTGAAGAAATAATGACCGAAAACTTCCCCCACCTGGTGAAAGAAATAGACTTACAAGTCCAGGAAGTGCACAGAACCCCAAACAAAAGGAATCCAAAGAGGACCACACCAAGACACATCATAATTAAAATGCCAAGAGCAAAAGACAAAGAGAGAATATTAAAAGCAGCAAGAGAAAAACAGTTAATTACCTACAAGGGAGCACCCATACGACTGTCAGCTGATTTCTCAACAGAAACTATGCAGGCCAGACGGGAGTGGCAAGAAATTTTCAATGTGATGAATAGCAAGAACCTACAACCAAGATTACTCTACCCAGCAAAGCTATCATTCAGAATTGAAGGGAAGATAAAGAGCTTCACAGATAAGAAAAAGCTAAAGGAGTTCATCACCACCAAACCAGTATTATATGAAATGCTGAAAGGTATTCTTAAAGAAGAGGAAGAAGAAAAAAGTAAAGAGAAAAATTATGAACAACAAATACATATCTATCAACAAGTGAACCTAAAAATCAAGTGAATTAAAAACCTGAGGAACAGAATAATCTGGTGAATATAATAGAATCAGGGGCATAGAAAGGGAGTGGACTGATAATTCTCAGGGGGAAAGGGGTATGGGGGGGTTCATGAAGTGACTGGACAAAAATCATACACCTATGGATGAGGACAGTGGGGGGGAGGTAAGGGCAGAAGGTGGGGTGGGAAATGGGTGGAGGGGAGCTATGGGGGGAAAAAGGAGAAATAATTGTAATAATCTGAATAAAGATTTATTTTAAAAAAAAATAAATAAAATAAAATAACAATGTGATACCACTCACTACACTTCTATCAGAATGGCCAAAATCTAGAACACTGATAACACCAAATGATGGAATAGTAGCTATCATCCATTGCTGGTAGGAATACAAAATGATACAGACACTTTGGAAGAAAGTTTGGTCTTTTCATAGAAAATTAAACATATTCTTACAAAATGATACAATAATCATGCTCCTTGGTATTTACCAAAAGGAGTTAAAACCTTATGTTCACACAAAAACCTGCATATGGATGTTTATAGCAGCTTTATTCATAATTGCCAGAACTTGGAAGCAGCTAAGTTGCTCTTCAGTAGGTGAATGCATAGAGAAACTGTGGTACAACCAGACAATTGAATATTGTCAGTGCTAAAGAGAAATCAAGCCATGAAAGAACAATTATGGAGGAAACATAAGTGCATGTTGTTAAGTGAAGGAAGCCAATTGAGAAAGCTGCATACTGTAAGATTCTACCTATATGACATTCTAGAAAGAGCAAAACTATGGAAAAATAAAAAACATCAGTGGTTGCCTGGGGTTAGAAGTGGGGGGGGGGGGTGGTTAAGTAGGCAGAGCATACAGAGTTTTGGGGGCAGTAAAACTTGTCTGTACATTGCTATAATACATATCATTATGAATTTATCTAAATTCATAGAATGTATACCAACAAGAGTGAACCTTAAAGTAAACAAAATGGACTTTGGGTGATAATAACATGTCAGTGTAGGTTCATCAATTGTAATAAATTTACCATGCTAATGGGGATGTTGATAATGTGGGAGGTTATGCTTTTATATGCACAGGGGATACATAGGAAATCTCTGTACTTTCTGCTCATTAATACTATAAACACAAAACCACCCTAAAAATCTATTTTTTGCCCTAGCCTGTGTGGCTCAGTTGGTTGGAGAATTGTCCGGTACACCAGAAGGTGTCAGGTTTGATTTCTGGTCAGGGCATGGGCAGGAAGCAACCACACAAATGTTTCTCTATCATTTCTCTCTCTCTCTCTCTCTCTTTCTCTCTCTCTCTCTCTCTCTCTCTCTCTCCCTCCCCCTCAAAAATATATTTTTAACAAAGGAAGTTTTTTTTTCCCTATTATAGTGATACTGTGATGGAGATTAGAGCTCAGGAGTGGGTCTAGCATTCTCACTTTTCATCTGAGTATTCTCTTGGCCTCCATGGGTTTCCCCAAGAAGAATCAGGGGCATTACCCTATAAAGGAACACTCATAAAATTAGTCTACAGTGATTTCTCATATCTCTAGTACATTAAAGCTATGTATATATTTGTGCACATTTTTATCAATTCATATCTAAACACATATTCTATATTATATATACCCTCATTAAATAATTAGATCCATCATGTCACTTGCATTTTTTGGCAATTAAATTATAACATTATAATATGCATAACACTGAAAGTATTGGTATTTTTCTCCTAATCTGCATCAAAGGAAACAAATTATTATTAATACTACTCAAATATGTATTCTGAACTCTTGAAGTGCCATTTATACTGTATGCAACTCTAGGCACCAATCTTATTTATATACATTTTTAATGCAATCATCTATTTTTAAATTATTTGTGGCCATTAGATGAGAAGAGATATGTGCAGCAAAATTGGTTCCTGTCTAAAAATCCAGTAATGATTTAAAAAATTATGCTGTGACACATTAAGCTTTTATACAAAGTGAAATCACTGTGCCAGAACCATGGGCATTTAATAAAAATAAAGGAAAACCTGTTAAAGGCAAATACCTTAGTATATAGTAATATCCTTTCACCTTTCCTTGCAATTTCTCCAGTTGGCACAAAGGATCTTGATGCTTTTAAGTGTTTTTATGTAGCAGGTAGAATGGATTTTTCAATATATCTTGATTCCCAGAGGCTTTACGGGTTTTGCAAACCTATGTTAAACCATAATTTGTTTAAGTGTTATTTTCTTATATGAGTGGCATTATTCCATAGAGATGATCTTGCTGAGAGTACAGAGTATTGAATTTTCTTTTCTGTGATATATTCAAAATCCATTGTAGATCTAAAGACTAAAAAGTTGAATAAATGAAGAAAAGAATAAAAATTAACAGAGCAGAGAAGCCCCAACTGAAGGAGAAATAAATGGCTTCATAAACTTTGAATTGTGCAGCATAAGAGGTCTCTGCACAACAAAAGAAACCATCAGCAAAATAAAAAGAGAATCCACTGTATGGGAGAACATATTTGCCAATGATACATCTCATAAGGGGTTAATTTCCAAATAATGAACCCATACAGCTCAATACCAGGAAGACAAACAATCCAATTTAAAAATGGAAATACAGATGGCCAATAGATGTATGAAAAAATGCTCAAGGTCACCAATCATCAGAGAGATGCAAATACAAATGACAATGAGATATCACCACACACCTGTCAAAAGGTCTACTATCAATAAAATCAACAAACAAGTGCTGGTGAGAATGTGGAGAAAAGGGAACCCTAGTGCACTGCTGATAAGAATACAGATTAGCGCAACCACGGTGGAAAAACAGTGTGGAGTTTCCTCAAAAATTTAAAAATGTAACTGTCTTTTGACCCAGTGATCCACTTATGGGACTATATCCTAAGAATCCCAAAACACCAATCAAAAAGAATATATGTATCCCTGTTTATAGCAGCATTATTTACAATAGCCAAGATTTGGAAACAGCTCAAGTGCCCATCAGTAGATGAATGATTAAAAAAGATATGGTACATTTACACCATGGAATACTACATGGCTATAAAAAAGAAGGAATTCTTACCTTTTGAGGCAGCATAGATGAACCTGAAGAGTATTATGCTAAGCAAAATAAGCAAGTCAGAGAAAGACAAGTATCACATGCTCTCACTCATATGTGGAATCTAATGAACACAATAAACTGATGAACAAAATGGAACCAGGATACATGGAACAAAATGGAAGCATAGATAAGTGGAACAGACTGGCTGGTTCCTGAAGGAAGGGCAGTGGGGGTGACTGGATAAAGAAGGGGAAGGGATTAGCTAAAGAACTTATACATACCCATGGGCATGGAAAATAGTTTGGAGAAGACCAAGGGAGGGGGTGATGGGTGGGTGTAGATGGAGAAGCAGGGGGAAGGGGAAAGGGGGACACCTGCAATTATGTCAATGAAAATGGCACAAGGCATAAGTGATGAGTTTAGGCTGGACCTTGGTTCAGCAACCTCAGTATTTGATTTCATCCTGAGAGAATTCAGAGCCAAATTATAAGGAAAAGGTAATTTTAAAAGTTATGGATGTAATGGAAGAGCTCTTGGAGCTTAGGAAAAAGAGGGAGAGAGATACGTGCCCCTTTAGGGATGAAAGAGGGAGAAGAGAAACAGGAGTGGGTCTTCTGTCCTGTCCTGAGGACTTTTATCTGGAGTCCCAAGGGAGGATCTCAATAGAATATACATCAGATTTCCAGATGTGCTCCCTCATGGTCTCCACTGATTGGTGGCACCAGGGGGTCATTAGTCAATGCAGCTGGTCCTGATGTCACCATGGCCTCAATCAGTCTGATTTTTCTGCTTCTCTAGGGCTGGAGCTGAAACATAGCAGAAGCTTAGATGTCATCTTCCAGAGGTTAATGCTTAAGAGAGTGGTCACACAAGATTTAGAGTTTTGCCTTTTCCTGGGCACCTGGGTCTCTCTGCACCTGACATATCATTCCTACTATAATCAGCCACACTTAAATGTAAAAGGAGTGGGGAATGTCTCTCACAGTGCCCAAGAAGAAAAGCTGAACAGATTTTTGGTAACTGTTTTCAGACTGAAAGGATTCCAAGTCCTTAAGCTAAATGTCTAACTGCCACTGCCTTTTAACTTCTTAGAAAGTAGGTCCTTTAAAAGAGACAGAGAGGTCATCCGTTATTTATTCTATAAAAATCAACAAATTCTCTTAACACTATGTTTAAGAAGTCAAAATGAATTAACAAAAGGTGAATTATCAGCTTATTGCTTTTGATTTCAGATAAATATTCTCCCCTTTCTCTCCTTTTCAACTATAAACCTTCCTAATAACCTAAGCATGTGGGGGGAAAACAACCTCTTTTCACTTATTGAAGTAATTCCCCTTTTTATTTTAAGAAAAACCCATCGTCACTACAAAGGGCCTTTTGACTCAGGGAGAGAATACTAATTTAAGGGATAAATTAATATATGTTCCCTTTTGCAGTGGGTCAGAAACCAGAAGAATGGGAAGGCCATTTTGTTAAACAGTTTTCTAAACTATTATAATCTTAGCAAAGCAGGAAGGCAGATTTGTTCATTTTTATTGAATGAGCATGAGAATATGGGAACATTGTATATAATAAATGTTTTTTGAGTCATTCCATATGGCAAATTTGTCTGGTCTCAAAGGCAGTGTGAGGACCATCTTCCTGTAGGAAATGTGATAAGAAAATGAACATTCTCTAGTATTTGCTATCTTTTGATTATAACAGACGTTGCCTCAGAATGTACAGACTTCAATTTTCTCTGAGTGTACTAAAATATATCTTGAGGTTAATGTTAAGAATTCAGGAAAGCTTATAAGAAAATGTGAGGGCATTTCTCTCTGAATTGCTCTGCATCGAGGGTCCATATTAATTTTAGGTAGCTCCATTCAGGGAAACTCACCTATGCATAGCTGCTTTAAGCTAAATGGCTATGGGAAACAGTTCATTTTACAATTTTAGTAATATAGCTCCAAACTGCTATAATTAGGAACACTAGCAATCATGTTTTGATTGCATGGTTAGATCAAATGAAATTCTACTCAGAACTTACATTGATTTTCTCTGAGATATTCAAAGTGTTTACTAATATTAATCAATTATATAATAGTAAGGCAGGAAGATTCTCACAGGCATCTGAACATTCTTTTTTACTCTGTGCCCTTGACTGTTGATTTTAAGAGTAGATGGGGGGTAAGGGGGAGAGATCAACCAAAGTGCTTATACGCATGCATATAAACCTAATCAATGGACACAGAAAACAGGGGGGCGGGGGCATGAATGGGAGGTGGGGGGTAATGGGGGAATACGGACACAAATGTAAGACCTTAATCAATAAAGAAATTTTTTAAAAAAGAGTAGATGGATGTTCTAGTATGTGGTTTGACCCAGTAGTCAGCATTGCATACCCCTAAGAGTAAATTTAAATGTCATTAAAGTGAATGTTTGAAACTAACATGTTTGTCACTAAACCCTCTTAGGTAGACACTGTACCAAAAACTAGGAATTAAGTACTATTTTGTTTAACTTTAAATCTAAGAGATATGAGAAACTAAAAAATTAATTATCCAGCTCCATACAAGTATCAACTAAAGAAGTGCTAGTACCCCAGGTCTAGCAGACACCAATTTCTTCCCCAATCCACCACATAAAACGTTTACCACAAACTTAAATTATGAGAGAAAGCAGAGGAAGTTTAAACTTAACAAGTGGTGGTTTTATTAATTCATTTTGAGGAATTAGACTCTAAAGATAAGGGCCCAGCAGTCTAAAGTACCTCTTGGGGTCATTAGTTACTTGGTAGCACTATCAGGTCTCCCATGCAGTATCTTCGCCGGTATAGTTTCTTATCTGGAACGCCTTTCCCCGCTTCTCTGCCTGATAAACTCCCACTCTTCTTTTCTGTTTCTTCACATTTTCTTTCAATCCTCTGAATAATTCATTGCTCCCATTGTGTTCTCTTTGCAGATTGTATCTACTAGAAAATTGTTGCATTATTGTTTGCTATTTAAGTGTTCATATTCCCAACTGGACTGTGAGTTTCTTGAGGCACTCCTCCATGCCCTTCACAATTGTTGCTCACAGTTTGTGGGGTAATAAAAGAGTGATAGCTATCTCTCATTTATGTGGATTAAAGGGATAGTGAATTATAATAAAGAGAACACTGTCATTGTGTATCTCTTAATTGGACTTCTGTTTCTTCTTCTGTAAATTGAGGATGTGGAGCTAGGTAACTTCCAATGTCATTTCTAAATTTATTGGTGTCTGATGTGTCCAAGTGCTGTTTTCACTGTCAGTAGAAAACATATATAGAAATCGACAGAGAACTTTTGATATATATATATCATTTCATATATATATCAAAATTATATATATATATATATATATATATATATATATATATATACACACATCTATATATATCTATCATTTCATAAATATACTAGAGGCCCAGTGCATGGATTTGAGCACCGGTGGGGTTCCACAGCCTGGCCTGCGTTCTCTCACAATCTGGGACCCCTCGGGGGATGTCAGACTACTGGTTTCAGCCGGATCCCCAAAGGGTCTGCGGGGATGGGGCCGAAACCAGCAGTCCAACATCCCCTGAGGGATGTAGTAGTGTGCGAAGCAGCAGGCAGTGGGGAGGAGCCCGAGCCCAGGCTGGGTGCTGTGCCGCTCCCATTCATCCAGGCCCCCTGTGTCTGCACTGCCTCTGCTCAGTAGTGTGCTGCCGCAGAGGCGGGAGAAGCTGGAGCTGCCACAGCTGTGCTCACTGGCCTGAGCCCATCAGCTGAGTGGCACTCGCTGTGGGAGCGCACTGACCACCAGGGGCAGCTCCTGCATTGAGCATCTGCCTTCTGGTGGTCAGTGAGTGTCACAGCGACCAGTCAAACAGTCAACTGGTCAAACGGTTGACCAGTGGCTTAGGATTTTATATATATAGATATATCAAAATGGTAGATATATATCATTTCATATATATCAAAATACGATATATATATATCATATTCCTACTGTGTTGAGCAATATGAAAACTCTTACCTTCTCTACCAATATTTAGTATGGGAATAAAACATAATTTTCTGCATGCAATTCTGCCACCTTTTTGCTAAGATAATTGAGAATCCATCAGTAAAAATTAACTTTCTAATATAAATATGTATGTATATAGTTAACACTCCTTTTCAAAGGCTCATTTTAAGACCTAAATTTTCTTCTCAATATTGACATATATCTTAGCATAAAAAAAACAAGCTGGATTACACATTCGTAATTTTCAATATTTTATTAGTTCCATCTTTGCCATTCTCTTGCTCTGTGAGCTTGGGCAAATCATTTGAAACTAACAGCCCGCTTCCCATTAGGAACAGGTAAAATGAGTCAACTAGCTCTAAAATACTTTGATTTTAAAATTGCAATATTTAGGTAAAAATGTTAACTAATTCAAATGTATCATTTTAGTGATTTCCTACAAAATTATATGATAATTGCTTGAAAATGAACTGTGTAAAAGTAATATTCCATTCATTCTGTCAATAAAAATACAGATATATTACAGATAATGTGGTACACAGAAGAAAACAGTTTCACCTAAATGACCCAAAGTACATAAACCATAATAACTGGCCATATGTTAATCTAAAATACTTGATTTCAAGTGCTCCAGGGCAGGGGTAAAGGACACAATAAAATATTTCTTGCTTGACCCAAGTAATGTATTAAACACTTTAAAATACTTATTTTCTCCACACAAATAAACCTCATACAATCTCTGGTTTTCAAGGTCCTTTACTTACACTATGATGGCAAATCTTCAATGCTCTCAAAAAAAGACTATATATGTGCAAGCATAAACATAATAAGGCTTCCACAAATAGTCTGCAAGCCTATTGGATAAGAGATTCTTCTTTGCTGCCTTTTAGCAAAAGCTAATTTGACCCAGAATGTGTTGCTCATGAGCTTCCAGCTGTTGATCCGCAGATGAACAAACTGGACACACAAAGTTTTGTGGAGTGAGAAGTATACCAAGGAATACACAAAGAGACTTAGTGTGTGGTGTTTATTACCTACCCATTACAGTGTATATACTTGGTGGTGACAGGTAAATGATATCATATGTATCTCCTTAAATTAGCACAAATAAAGTTAGGAAGGTTAAGCAGCAAGAAATGGAAAACTAAAGGCCAAAACTATTTTTTTCTTCACTAAGTTAAGACCAAGTTGCTAAAGTGGCGGTTATCAAGTGCTATTTATAGCACCATATAAACCATATTACTGACTTGAGTTTTAGATTCAAAAGCTTTGGTTAATATTACTGTCTGCATTCAAAGCAGAGCTCAGTGCCTAAAAGCTGGTCAATAAACATTTTAGTACTGCTCTTTCCCAGTGATCTGAATTCAATAATGTTACCTTTCCAGAAGCTGCAAAATGGAAAGTGAAAGCATGATTTATGAAGCTTGGCTATGCATGGCCAGCTAAGAAAGCTTTAACTGATGCTTTCAGGATTCTCTTTAATGAAGTACAAGTTGCCAAGATAAGCTTAGGTAAACGAAGCCTCTGTCACATTATGTTATAGTGAACGAAATGACAGACATAGCCCAGCAGGTGGAAGTTAATGCAGAATGGTGGTGTCAAGCCATGTTGTCTAGGTAACTGCACAATGATGGAGCAGATGCATTAGTGTTATTACTATAAACAAGTTCATAATACAACAACACATTCGTGGAATCCCTTCAAATTAAGCGTAGCAGCTCTCTTTGTTTAAGTTGTCACTTAGCACACATGCAGATCATATTTCTGAGCCATCAATTCCCTTCCAAGTAAAAGCTTCCTTATTCAGTACCAGCTCCTATTTAGATGGTACTGTTAACCTTAAAACCTCTAATGTTTTGCATTTTCAATAACTTACTGAGATACTGCCTGAATATTTGGTTGAAAATGTTACTTTCAGGGCTATGATTTAATGGATTATCACCCTTCTATAGCTTGGGCTTCCTCAGTCTGAATGCAAACCAGAATCCTGAATACAGTGGATTGTAAGAACTCAGCTGTGTCCCTAAGCAAAACAATTGGGACTTGGTCTGGTAGTGCAAGATGTTATTATGATTTCAGTTCAGGAGTTAGGGGTTTGACTTTGCTCGAAAGGAGTAAATGCCTTACATCCAGCTTGGCATTCCTCTATGGGAGCCTGCCACTACACATAGACATAGTCAAGGATGGAAGAATACAGTTAATTGTTCTGTGACATTTGACAGTGAACTTACCTAACAAATAAATATTGGATTTTCCTTAGTAATTAAGCTCTCTCAGTTCTAGAGTTCTATGTATAATTACAAAGAAAACACATGGACAAATATCTATATATATAAAAGCCTAGCGATCGGAATGACCGGTCGCTATGATGCACACTGACTACCAGAGGGCAGATGCTCAATGCAGGAGCTGCCCCCTGGTGGACAGTGTGCTGCCACAGCCAACCTCCCATGACTGTCCAACCTCTTGCTGTGCCTGCCCTGGCTGGCAGGCCCTAATCACCTGATAAGGGGTGGCCCCCGGGCTGGGACGGGGAATCGGGGGGTGGGTGGTGGCAGACATGGCCCCTTTCCTAGGGGGGCCGAGGGCCAGCTCCCTCCTCGGTGCTGGCAGCCATCCTCCCGTGCCCCATTCCTCCCCACAGCCAGCAGGCCCCAATTAGCCTGCCACCCACCTGCCACAGTGGTGGCGCAGCAGTGAGGGAGAAGGAGGGGGGAGGCAGGGAACCGCATGGTGGCGGACTGCCGATGATGGCGGCGGCAGCATCCAGCATCCATTCCTTCCGTGCCCAGCCTCACTGGGGTCTTTGGGCCCTGGGCTGGGACGGGGAACCAGGGGTGGGTGGTGGCGGACACGGCCCCTTTCCCAGGGGGGCTGAAAGCCAGCTCCCTCTTTGGGGCTGGTGGCCAATCTCCTGTGCCCTGTCCCTTCCCCAGGCTGGCAGGCCCCTATCGGCCCGCTGCCCACCCACCATGGTGGCAGCACAGGTTGAGGGAAGGAGGCGGGGCAGGGAACTGTGTGGTGGCGGGGCACCAATGATGGCGGCATCAGTGTCAGTGTCTCACGTCCATTCCTCCCGCGCCGGCCTGGTGACTGTCGCCTCCTCTCCAGCCCAGCCCTGATTGGCCTGGCCCAGATAAGCTCTGATCACTGGCAAGGCCTAGCGACCCCATCTATGCACGAATTTTGTGCACCGGGCCTCTAGAATACTATAATTTGTATACACACATAGGTTGAGAGGAAAAATATAACACCTAATCCAAGTGTGTAGGGCAATCATTATAAGAAAATATCTGAATTTTATTTCTTACATTGAGAAGGTAAATCCTCTTAGGACTTGCTTATATAGCAAACCCAGATGCACTCTGAGAAATATATGGACCACTCTTCTTGTATGTAGAGGATGTGCGAGCCAACTCCTAAAGAGAAGATGCAAGACGATGCAGCTATATTTTTTGAAATGGCAAGTGGACTATACAGTTAAATTGTTCCATTTTTTAACTTTTTTCTTTTTAAGATTTTTAAAATTGATTTTTAGAGAGAGAGGATAGAAGAGAGAGACAGAGAGAAGATAGGGGAGAGAGAGAGAGAGAGAGAGAGAGAGAGGACCATCAATGTGAGAGGGAAACGTTGATCAGCTGCCTCCTTGCACTCTGGGGACCTAGCCCTCAACCTGGGCATTTGCCCCAGCTGGGAATTGAAACAGCAACCACCTTTCAGGGCACAGGACAATCCTAACCAACTGAGCCACACTGTTCAGGGCTAAATTGTTCCATTTAAAAATGTTATTTGTATATATTTTCTCAATATCTGATTTTTAAATGTAAATTTTCTGTACGAATTTGACTTTTCTTATCCAGACTTTAAAAAAAAAATTCTTTAGTCCCTTTACATTAGAATCTCCAAATATTTTGGGGGTGGGAGGACTTGCAAATATTTTATCATGGGTCAGGGTAGAAGATAGTTGGGAAATATAAAAAAATGGAAATTTGGATTTGGGTTTATCTGCAAATACTTACATGATAGAGCAAAAATATACTAGTTGCAAATTAGGCATTGCTTGTAGCTGATAGATGCCAGATAATGGGCCATATGGGCAAGCAGAGTAGTTCAGAATACTTCATTTGCAAAATAAAATATTAGGGGAAAGTACAATATCCAAGCTCTAAAATAGAAACAGTTGGCGCATATAAACATTACACCATCCTCCCCTGTTTCCCATTTTAGAAGCCCTCGACCCAGTTAAATCTTAGTTTGTTAAGTGCAGGTATCAAGCATGTTCTATTATAAAGTTTTTCCACTAAATCAGGAAAGAACCAAAATGCAGACTCCAGTGTGAGAAAGAGAAAATGAACCCCCTAGCAGCATGTGGTCAGCCACCGAACAGCATTCACTCAGGCTCTTGCATCACTTCTGAGAGGCCTCCAAGTTCTACCTACTTAGTGGTCCCTCCCTCTTCCCCTTAATAATATTTTACAAGCTGCCCATGGTAAATACTGTGATCCATGGTAAGTACTGCTCTCATCCCTATGTCTTAGGTAGACTCTCTATAGGGCTATGGCCCAGCCCTCTTTTGTTGCAGGATCATCTAATTTCTACTCTGTTGTAGGCATGTAGTTGCTTCTAAACAATGGAGATCAGGTTAGAAAATACTTTATCTTTCCATGTTCATTCTGGCGCCCTTACAGCATCATTCACATGCTTCAGACTCACCAACCTTATTGCCTGCCCTTCTTAAGGCTCTTGGGCTCAACTGACACGAGCCTTCAAATCTGCACATGCCCTGTTTGGCATCAGTTCCTGACCTGTCAAAGTTTTCCCTGTGCCCGACTCTGCGTTTCAGCTTTATTTCTTCCATCGTGTTTCATACTCCTGAGCTCACCAGGCCCTTCCATGCTATAGGATTTCCACTATGCTCTTAATTGGATGGAAAAGGCCACCTCCCTTCATCTTTAAAGTTTCAGCTTGAATTTCACTTCCCCTTCTTTGACAATCTAGACAAATTTAAACCTTTCTATATTCCTTCTTCATAGCAATCATCACAAGAACAATTATTTAAAAAAAATTAAACATCTGTTTTCTCCACTACACTTTAAGCTTCACGGTATCAAGGAAAAATATTTGCCATACTTACTGCTGTATTTCTAGTCCAATAAACTCTGAGTGAGAATGTTTGCCGGATGAATGAAGGAAGGAATGGATGCATTGATGGATGAGTAAGATGTTTTTGATTTATATTACCAAGTGCTTCCTAAACTTTTTGTAAGTCAGTGTATACTTTCCTTGCAGACCTGAAATGCCCATTAACCTGTACCCTTAACTGCAATGAGTGTTAGCATTACTGGTATGAAAATGTTTGCTCGATAGGTAAAAAATGTGTAAGTTCCCTATATTTCTTTGGTCATTAATGATGTCAATATTTTTTATGTTTATTATTGATTCATTTATCTGTTTATGTCCTTGGTATGGTTGAAATTTTAATTATTTTAGTCATTGTGATACCATTGTAATTAGCTAGTTATTAATAATACGAAAGGTGCAAAAGGAAGGCCAGACATTATAAGCACAGTCATTGGGGCAGCTTCACCAGGGCTGCTTCACACTCCCCGGGGAACCAGTGGTCTATTCCCTGAAGATTACTAGGGGAAGGGACTGGACAAAGGGGAGGATGGCCCATGTGCACAGTGAGTCAGGGGACATAGTCAAACCTAGGAATAGAGATCTCTAGCTAGAGGGGCAGGTTACATAATCCCCCAAACAAAGGCGCTCTCACCTTGGCTTCTTGGCTCTCTGGTTCCTTTGATTTTGCTCCTGCTCCCTTGCGTTCACCCGTGTTCCCCCCAGCCATGTGGCCCCGAGGACCCCACTCTCCATGGCCTGATGAACTGCAGTGGGGAACACAAGCTAAGCTAGCCCAGTGCTGGATTGGACTGTGTCCCAACGTGAAACAGGAACTCTGGGCAAGGGCTTTAATCCTAGACTATTACAGGCACAGCTGGACTTGTTCCTTGGCGGGATGGCCGGAGAGGGGACCTTGGAACCTCAGGGATTTAACTCCACACAAATAAATATCATTCATTCTCCCAAGCAAATCTCAAAAAATGCTTTTTCTTGTTACATGGCAAAAAAAAAACCAAACACATTTCCCAGCAAGTGGTGGGGATAAGGAGCACTTCCCACAGGTAACAACTGGTTTATTTGACCTGTGTTTTAAAAAGATATTAATCATTCATTGTCAATTTCTTGCAAAAATTTCCCCCAATCTGTCATTTTCATTTAAAATAGACTTTATTTTTTTTAGAGTGGTTTTACCTTACAGAAAAAAAAAAGTAGAAAGTTCAAGTAATTCATTTACATCCCACCTCCTCAGTTTCCATTGTTTTAACATCTTGTATTAGTGTGGTACATTTGTTGAAACTGATGAACCAATGTCTGACATTATCCTCCTATCTAATAAAGAGGGAATATGCAAATTGACCATCACTCCATCACAAAGATGGCTGCACCCACAGCTGAGGCCAAGTTCCCATAAGGAGCCTTAATGAGCAATCAGCAGGGACCTGAGGCTATGCCCTCCCCCCCCCCCCCCCGTGGGGCTTGACAGGGGACCTCAGGCTGCGCCCCCCACCCAGCAGAGCTTGACAGGGGACCTCAGGCTGTGGCCCCTCCCCTGGTGTCAGGCTGGGGGACCTCAGGCTTCCCCTCACCCTGGTGCCCCCCACCCTGGTTCCAGGCCAGGGGACCTGAGGCCATGCCTACCGCCCAGCGGGGCTTGTCAGGGGACCTCAAGGTGCACTTCCCATCCTGGTGCTGGGCTAGGGGACCTCAGGCTGCTCCCCCTACCCCAGGGCCAGGCCGGGGGACCTCAGACCGCACACCCCACCAGGTGGGGCTTGACAGGAGACCTCAGGCCATGCCCTTCACCCAGCAGGGCTTGACAGGGGATCTCAGGCCATGTCCCCCACCTGGCGGGGCTTGATGGAGGACCTCAAGGCATGCCCCCCACCCAGGTCTAGGCTGGGGTACCTCAGGCCATGCCCCCTGTCCTGGCATCGTGCCAGGGGACCTGAGGCTATGCCCCCTTCCCGGTGGGGCTTGACAAGGGTGGGACTTGCCAGGTCTGGATTTAGCCCAATGCGGGGTTTGCCGGCCGGGTCTGGGTCTCACACGATTTTGAAGTGCATGTGGGTGGGCGGGGACTTGACTCTGGGCCCCGTGGTGAGCCCCAGACTCTGACAGGAGGAAGGTTTTTATATACATTTTACTAATTTTCTTTCATCTCTGACACTTTTATTATAAAGAAAGGGCAAATAGCAATATTAAATTATTTCCTCTAATTAATCCCCTTTTAATGTGCATGAATTTCATGCACTGGATCACTAGTTATTAAATAAAAGTTTATTATTAAATAAAAGTTTATAGTTTGAATAGGGTTCTAAGAATTTTACCAAATGTATCATGCATGATATGCATCCACTATTATAGTATCATATCGAATAATTTTACTGCCCTAAAAATATCCTGTGCTCCACCTATTCACCCCTGCCCTCCCCCTATTCCCCATTATTCAATAGTTCAGTTGGTAAAGTGAAGGACTTCATTGTCAGTTTTACTTTATTTATACTTTCAAGTGGAATACAGAAGTTTTGATATTTTAGATGGTGACATCTAGGATATGAGAATTTCCTCCCACATACCTAAATCATTAAATTTAATAAGGCATCCTAACAGGAATTGAATTGTTTTTGTGTCTTGTCTACTATATTTAAATAAATTCCCTAATTAGAAAACAGGGAGCTTGGGGGCAGAAACTGGCTGTAACACACAAAATATGCCCAAGCAGGAACTATGTTTTTATACACACCACAGAGCCTCGATTATAACCACACATATGTCCTGCATAGAAGACAATAAAGAGAACAGTCAGACCAGGGAACAAAGTGCATTACTAACTTGTCTTTCTGATGCCTCTATGACAACTTTGGTGTATTTTCATTGGCATGCCCACGACCGATCCTACTAGTCTTTTCTATTGTAGTTGCATTCCCACCCAATTTTGTAATCATGTCATATTTTTGCCTTTCTTCATTGCTAAATCAAGAGCTGCTTGAGGGCTGAAATAATGACTGATTCACATTTGCTTCTTCTATTTTCCTAGTACTGAATTTTACATAGAGCAAGACCTCTATTCCTTGGGGTCTCCATCCAAAACAATAAGTTCAATAAAAAATATGAAATACTGAAGTACATTAAGCATAGACTAAATTTCATTTTTAGTCATTGGCATTCTCGCAAAATATTCATGAATCACCTTGTATTTCATTTTTTAGTGTCTTCAGAAAAATAAAGAGGTGAAAAAATGAAATTATGTTAAAACAAAGTATGCATGTTTGGGAGAGAGTGTTATAAAATTATTATATTAAAATTATGCTTTCACAGCCATATTTCTACATAGCAGTTTTACTTCTTTCAAACTCACTAATTTGTTAACTGCAGCTTGATTAGGCAACATAAAGAGATTTCTACACATTCTTGGAAAGTACGAGTATAATGATATAAGAACATCACAGTTTTGTTATAACTCATAAACCCAGAGGTTTTTCTTTATTTCTCTAGAGGAAGGCATGTTAGAATACATTGCATTTAAAAAGCTGTTTTATTGGTGTTTCTTCCTTTAACAAATTACTGTTTTCTTATCTATGTACCTACCTATGTACATGTAACAGAAAAGCTGTTCTGTATTTCATACTGATGATAGGCAAAGAGCTAAGTGGGTCTTCATATTTTTTCATTAAATCCCCACAACAAACCTACGAGGTAATACTGTGTTTTTTTTTCTCAATTTACAGATAAGAAAATCAAAGCTCAGAGGGCCTAAGTTGCCCAATGTCGTGTGCACAAATACATAGTAAACTAAGAATTACAAATGGAGGGTGTGTGAATCAAGTGCCTTAAAATAAAAAGGCTCTCTATTTGACTAAAAACATTATTGACTAATTGTTCAGCACAAACTCTGATTTAAAAGGGACATTGATGAATTGAATGTTGGTTAATAGACCAAAACTATGAAGTTAAAATCTTTATTTTAAGTGTACTGGATGAATGTCCTGGTTTAGTCACTTATTAGGTTGTAGCACTGTGTATTTATTTCCTTATTTATTGTACACATTTAAATTGCACATTTCCTCTTATCTCTGTTCAAACTTTTGTGATATTTTAATGTAATGGTTACTAGTGATAAGCATGGAGCATGAAGCAAGATTTCCTGGTTTGAATGTCAGTTTTGTAACTTACTAGCTTTTGACTTCAGGCAAGTTACTTCCCTCCTGTGCCTCAGCCTCCACATTTACATAAAGTAATAATAGCACCTGTATTATAGTGTTGTTTTGATGTTAATTTAATTTAGCTTTCATATTTATATTTAAAGTGCTTAGAATATTTCCAGGCCATAGAAAAATAATCAACAAATATACTTTTCTTATCCAAAAGTAACAGAATCCAGTTTTTGCCTGCAAGTAGCATGTATGGGAGAAGAAAAAGATGGAGAATAAAAAGGAAAAGCAGCAGCACAAAGTAGACATAAAGCTTAGCAGAACCATAACTCAATGAGACCGCAAAGGCGTAGATTAGTTTAACTGTTTTCATTTTGGAATGCTCTTGTCCACAAGCAGTGGCTGTCTACCAGGAGTCAACACTCAGTTCTCAGTTTCTAGCTGTGTCCTATTGGACAAGGGTGTCCAAGTGAGAAGCCATTGCAGACCTTTCACAGCAATATGGCAGTTCCTGAGGGCTTTCTACGCCCCCTGGCATTCTCTGGTTGCCCTGGATTACCTCTATGTCCAGAGCATTTCTAGAAATTCAATTCTGCGTATCTGGGGTTTAGCCTTTGCTCTGAAGTCTCCTGCTATAGGCCCTTTCAGAATTTATCAAAGGTCTTGAGGGGGAATCCAGCCAGGCATTGGAGTACCTTCATCCAGACAGGTGGCATGCTAAAAGCTGCTGTTTTCTAGATCCTTCTTTGTCTACCTGGAGCCCAGATTCTCAACCTCTAGCCTTACCTAAAATGAGAAAATGTCCCCTGGAAAACTGAAAATCCTCACCTCACTTCTCAGAAATTTTACTCCCTCTAGTTTTTGTTTCCACAGCCTACACTGTCTTTTGTATCTAAATTTATCAGACGTTTCTAGTTTTCTCAATGAGAGCATTTGTCTACCATGACTTACTCTAACCAGCCAATTAAATTTTCTTTTCTTTTTTATCTACAGAAATATATTTTAGCTAGATCCTTTCCAGTTTTATGACCTTATCTATGCCTCAGTTTCATATCTATCAAGTGGGGCCAATTAGAATAGCTATCTCATAAAGTTGCCAGGAGCATTGATGGAATTGACACATATGTGCGATGCTTACAGTAGTGCTTGGCACATAGCAAAGGAGGAGCTAAATGTTAGCTATTACTATTGAAGATGACTTCAGAAGACAGGAAATCAGATTCTTCTTGTGCACTCAAGATAATCTTTTATCTCATACACTAATTTGGAAACACTTTGGCTTTTAATAAATTAAGTTATACTAAAACTACTAGTTCTTAACTCTATTAGACTTAGTGTCCCCTCCACCCATTTAAAGCAATTTCTGATGACATATTTACTAACTTGAAATTAGATAGATAAATAATAGAATCTACATCTAAACCTAATCATAGAAAACATATAGTGTCCTAAATAAAATATAAACATAAAAGAAAGTAGTTTATAATACATTATTATGAATTTCAATATAAGCATAATCAGGCATAAGCAAATGAGAAAATAAAATGTAGTCAGAAGTTTTAATCTACTTATAATGAGTAAATTTGAATTTAGAAGATCAGAATCCTTTTCATTAAAGAATACAGAGGAAGAACAAGTGCAATGGCATAAGATATTGGAATAAAACCAGGATTATAACTAATAACACACTGCATTTATAAGAAATAGAGGAGCCCTAGCCTGTTTAGCTCAGTGGGTAGAGCGTCAGCTGGGGGACCAAAAGGTCCCGGGTTCGATTTTGGTCAAGGTCATATACCTTGGTTGCAGGCTCCTCCCTGGCTGGGCCTTAGTTGGGGTGTGTGCAGGAGGCAACCAATCAATGTATTTCTCTCACTTTGATGTTTCCCTCTGTCTTTCCCTCCATCTTCCTCTCTCTCTAAAAAATCAATGGAAAAATATCCTCTGGTGAGGATTAACCAAAGGGGGAAAAAAAAAAAAGAAAAAGAAAAGAAATAAAGGAATACAACCCTAACTGAAGTAGAACTTACATGCCATCACACATTACTTAAAGTGGAGAAAAAATTTGAGGTGCCATACTTATGTAAATCTGCTGGGTGATATTTGTATGTGTAGTGTCATTTATAATTATCTGTTCTAATGTGGTTGCAGTATTAAAATTATCACAGAGAATCCAAGATAAAACATCTATCTGGTCTCTAAATAACTGAAACGACATTTGAAATTCATCACAGGGGATAAAAATATTTTTCTTTGTTCCATTGGTGAATATTCAATTTTTTTGTCATGTTAGTCAATCTGAATGGACACTAGTCTTATCACTATAGCTGGAGACAAGAGACCCCTGTTAGGCCAGATAGTAACCAGTAAGTAGCTAGATTGTTAAATGCTGGTGGATCAGGCGGTGCTAAAAGAGGCATGTGCTTAGGAAGCTCAGAGGAGCTTTAATCCACCCATAAGGGAGCATTTCAATATTATCAGAACCCACACAGCAGCCCCTGGTAAACCACCTGAATATTACCTTCACTCTGTGGGCCTGTCCTAGACACTGCAAGCTCCCAGGGTCCTCATCCCCTGCCCAATGGACGACAGTAGTGTCTTCTTAGTTAAGGTGACTGAAAAAACACTGGCCTAGAAATTTTCAGAGCAATCCTGGAGGGAAAGGATGAAGCATAGCACATTGTCCTAGTTACAGTAAAACTAGTCCTGCATAATATCTATTATTAACAAAAAGCAATATTAAAGTTGATAGAAAAAGCACTATCCCTTTAATATAGAACCCACTGAAAATTTTGTATAAAAGAGAGGCATAGTGAATTTAGCCTAAAGAAACAAATAAACTGATTATAACACCAAATAATCTTATGTTATCTGATACTTGAAACATTATGGCCATTAGTTAATTTAGAAACTGGGAAATAATTGCTAATGTGTCATTTGAATGCTATATATATTTCTCAGATTAAAAGTGTGGAGTGAAAATGATTAAATGTATTTCAACACAACTTTATCAATAATTTCACATGCATGTTGTTTCAAATTCATTTATAAAAATTTTAACATTTAATTTTTTTTTACTTTCAGGAAAAGGTAAAAATTTTTATTATCCTTAGATTATTTGTCTGTAAAATGTAAATATTTAAGATAATTTTAAGAGTAACTGATTATTTTCCAAATCTTTAGATGGACACATCAATTTTATTTGTTGTCAAGCAATACTAGAATATCTACAATAAATTCAATATCTTTGCCACAGATACAGAATAGGACATATTTTTTAAAGAAAATAAAATTTTCTAAATAGAATTAATACTTAAAATTTTTAAATGAGTAATTACTTCTGGTTATATTTGGACTATGCAAAAACTGATTTTAGATAGAAAAATATAATGATACTAGTGGCCCAGTGCACAAATTTGTGCACATTCAAAAGAAATTAATTAGAAGAAATATTTTAATATCACTATTCGCCCTTTCTCTATAATAGAAGTGTCAACCAAATTCACAATCGACAATGATAGATCTAAATACAGGTGTGCGATTTACACCAGCAAGAGCTTTATATATTTAGATAAACTTGCTTAATTAGACCTGCTTGCTGATTTAGCTAAACTTTTTCCAGCCCAGTGAAGCACCCCAACTTCTCTTTCAGGTAATTGTCAGTAACACAGCAGTAAATATCAACATGAAGCAGATTATTATTGTAGAACACACAGGGAGAACAAAAGGTAAAATATTTAACTGTAGCAGTGTTTGAATATATGCTGCACAGTGAGAAAACCTGAAGTTATTTTCAAGGTACACCATTTCTTACTTCTTTTCAGTCAGGTCAAGTTTCTAAGCTTTCTAAATCTCCATTTTCTGGCTAATGAAAATAAAATAGGATTCCACTGAGTCTCCTATCTACCTACTCCAGGACTTCTGTGAGGATTAAATGAGATGAGGCATGGGAAAATGCTTCACAGACATTTGGTTAAAGTGTAAAATGTTTGCACCTGGCTATAAAGCAAGTCAGGTTCCTGGGCTGAAGAAACTCCAAGGAGGCTTATCACTAGGGAGAGGAAGCAGGGCCTTGCTACATGACATCATTACCCATTGCCCACAGCCACCATTTCTGGGCTGGGCTTGGCTGTGGGCTGCATTTTGCACCATGGGATCTTGGCAGTGTTGGCTGCAATTTGGTGGGGTGTCGCTCAGGGGTGGTGGCAGGGCCTGTGTCCCACTTGGGGGAAGCCAAGAGTTGCTTTATCAGCACCAAGTCGTGGTTCTGTTTCTCTGTAAATGGCCAGTGCTTGTCATGGCAGCTCCTGCATTGAGCATCTGCCCCCTAGTGGGCAGTGTGCATCATAGCGACTGGTCAGACAGTTGGACACTTAGCATATTAGCCTTTTATATATATAGATAACTGATTTTGTCTTGTATTTTTAAGAATAGTAATTCAAAATAAGGATAAAATTTTAAAAGCACAGAGAAGTTTTCCTCCAACTCCTGACCCCTATCCAGAGGCAGCTATTACTTCTGGACTATTTTTAAAGTATCATTCCAGAAATATTTTATGAATATACAGAACAATTAGAAAGACATTTCTAGAACATGAATATCTAATTTATATCTGAGCTACCCTATTATCTTTTTCTTTGTCTGACTCCTGGAAATTTGGTAAACAATTTTATCAACAGTATTGTCTCCCATTGGAAATAAATATAATTGGATGAAGTTATACTTGTTAGAATTTTTGATAAAAATGAAGAGGGGAATATGTTATGTCATAAAAAACTAAGAATTGCTTAATTTCCAATGAATACATTTCTATAATTTCAACAAACAGAATCAAAACAGAAATAAGTGAACAAAAAGGATATAAAGACAAACAAGTTATAGATTAAAATATATATATTTTTTAAATTTACAAAGCCTTTCCAAAAATATTTGAAGCTTTAGGTGGTCAATAAATATTATTGCATGATGAATGAATGAATGAATGAATTATTCTGAAATCCAAGATAGGCTACTGAAACATTCTTCTTTGTGTCAATATCTAGTTCAAATTGTTTATTACTCATGCATACTAAAAAGTAAAATTTTTCTCTGTGGATGAAGGATAAGATTAAAACCCTAACCAGGAAAATAGAAAGTCAGAGCTTTGTAATGGTCATAAAATCCTGGATATGTGGGTTAATAATCGTTATCACAAAATATATGAAAATCATAAATGCTATTACTGAGTCTACATTTTAACTTATGGAATTTTTTAAAAATTCATGACTATCTCTAAAAAAATATTTTCAGTGGTGATTTTTAATTTATCCTATTTTAAAATAAAGATTTTAACAACCCAAAAAGCTCATTTCCCAAACCCTGCTGTTATGATATTAGTAGGTAAGTTTATTGCACTTGACAAGGACCATATTTATATTTCTGCATCCAAATCCTTTTGTTAAAGACAGATACAAGTTTAACAGTAACTCATCCTACCCTTTGTTGATAGGTTAGACATGTTTTTGTGAAATACCCCAAATAACAGCACCATTGTCTTCACAATTTGCCAACAAGTAGCTTTCTACTCTTATCAATACAATTGACTACAGAGCATGCCCATTTAGTATTTTTACTTATGCTTAACAATATTCACCTGTAAGTTTTTTCATGAGTAGGTGGATGGAGTAAAGGGGTAGATTGTCTTTTTTTCATTTGGTCCTCATTTGAAATACCATTGAGATAACTGGTAAAGTTATCTGTCTCTTGAGTCTGGAAGATCTAAGTTCTAACCCAAAGTCTACCGCATATTAATAAACAGTTAATCTTGTGCTTCAGTTTACTTGTAAAATTGACATAATAGTATATACTTCATATATTTTTGCTAAATTAGATTAGATAAACAAGCATAAAGAGGTTAGGATAAGGACTTAATAAAATAAATTATGATGGTGATGATAATAATGGCATTATGGATGAGAGCCAGTATTATTTTACAATACACAAGCTAAAGTTGGCTTTATTTATTTCTTATTGGTTGTGAAATAGTTTTAGAATAATCCCTAATTACAAATGATAATAATAATAATAGCTTTTGTTTAAGTACTCTGTATCAGAGTTCTGGATCACCCAATATTTGACCAAGTACTGGTTTAGTTCTGGATTGTAGACTACCACACAATGATTTCTGGCAGGCTAGTTATGGAGAAATAATAGAGAGAATCAGATTAGCAGAAATCATAAAATTTTAGTACTTTTAACAATAAAATTTAAGTGTTTCAATATTTTAACAGTGACTATCAGTTGCATCCCTATCTTCTTTGCCATGGGGCAGCAAGATTAAAGTGGGTAATTTAGGAGCTGAAATAAGAGAAAATATCCACTTAACTAGAGGAAATGTTTTTCAGCCACTTTTATTAAATTCCATTTGAGAAAGTAACAAATTTGTTGAATGTTTGTTTCCCTGCTCCAATTCATATGTTAAAGCTTAACTCCCCAATGTGATGGTATTTGGAGAAAGGCTTTTTGGGAGGTAATTCCATTCTATTTCAATGAGGTCTTGCAGATAGGCATCTCATTTTGGGGTTATTCTTTACAATAAGAAGAAGGGAGACCAGAATTTATTTTCTAGATGACATAGTGAGGACATAGTGATAAGGTAGATTCCTGCAAGCCAGGAAGAGACCGCTGTCCAGGAAACAAATTGTCTGGCACCTTGAACTTAAGCTCCCATAGTACTAAGTTATGGCAGCCTGAGCTGATTAAGACACAGTGATTCATGGTCATTTTGAGTGAGGCGATCTTTCTTTGCATTCATGTCTATGTCAGATTCCTTGATTTTGATTTTTTTTTTCAATAGCAGGTCAGTTTTCCTAATATCTGTTTCTTTAACATGTGCACGGCCCATACGGGACTGTAGGTGAGCAGCAATCTTAAACTCATTGCCGCAGTAGTTATTAAAGTACATCTGAAAAATGTGTGTTGCTTCTTCAGCTGTTATAACATCTATCTCTTAGAATGACATTGCAAAGAATAAATTTTTCTGGGCTCCCTACTGGAATTACTTTTAAACAATTAGAGTTTTGGGTGATGGTATCAAGCAATGTTGAAGTGTTTTATGATAAACTAGAGGCCCAACGCATGAAATTCATGCGCAGGTATGGTCCCTAGGCCTGGCCTGCAATCAGGGCCATCTTCCCCAGCTGCCCACAGGCGGCCCCACCCCCCGCTGCCACCCGCCCCTGGTTTCCCGTTAGCCATTGGGTGATCAGTGCCTGATGGCCAGGGGAAGGGACCGAGAGGTGGGCTGTTCCCGCCCACTTGCCGGCCACGCCCCCGCTGTGGGTGGCCATCAGGCGATTGGAGTCTGCTGGCTGGGGGCCGAGGAAAGGGACCAAGAGATGGTCAGTGTGCCTCATAGTGACTTGTCCAGCGGTCATTCTGGTCGTTCAGGTCAATTTGCATATTATCCTTCTATTATATAGGATTATATAGGATAGAGATCTAGTGCACGGGTTGGGGCCAGTTGGCTTGCCCTAAAGGGGGCCCCGAATCGGGGTGGGGAGTCCCCACTGGGGGGCAGGGCCGGCCTGGGCGAGGGGTTATGGGCAGTTTTCAGGCTGGTAACACCCCCAATTGGAGTGGGGGTCCCTGCTTGGGGGTGGGGCCTACCTGGGCGAGGGGCTGCAGGCAGTTTGCAGACTTTGTCAGGAAGGACATCTGGAATGACGTCTGGAAGATGTCTGGTCTCTCTGGTCTAATAAGCATATTACCCTTTTATTAGTATAGATGGTCTGTGAAACTCATTGCTGCATTTGTCATAAGTAGTATATAAATATGACTATAATTAGTAATTCACTCATCCCTCTATATATTAATTTCAAACCTTTGTTTGAACAGTTATGGACCAGGTCCTGGGGTTGACATTGTATGCAGAAAATGTTTCTCCAATATTAATTGAAACCATAATAACACTGTCTTGAAGATTTAATATGTGATTTTATATTTCAGAATTTATTGGTCCTTTCTAAGTTGTCAGCTAGAAGTTCACACTCAAGTCTGATATTACCTAAAAAGAGGCATTCTGGCTCTATTACCCTTTCTCAATGTTATTTTCCCTTTGTCACATTTTTAATGTTTTTAATTCTTCTTGATAATTTATGTACTTATCCAAGTCACCTTGAATTTTTCTATGAAAAAAAACAGATGTAATATAAGTATAAATATTAAATATAAATCACATGTAAAAAAAATGGAGAAAATGAATGCCAGGCAGAAATGAACAGTGCATGGATTCAATTGATTGACAATTTTCTGATGTTTCCTACTGAAAACCTTGCTACCTCATTATCTTTTGATGTTAAAACTCAAATGACTGTAGTAAAAGAATATTTTACATAGTAAAAGAACAAAGAGCATGAAAAGCCTGCAACTTTCTTAATACACCAGGGCTGAAGTGGACTCATCACCAAGAGCATAATCTAGGTCAAGATATAAAAAAAATAATAATACAATTTTATGTGTTAAAAAGGTAAAATATCATAAGGAAAGATGCAAGTTATGGGAGATATTCTGTAACCAATGCTAGCCATGAGAAAAAAGTAAAGGAAATGTCCTTCACAAAGAAGGAAGTATTGCCTTGCTTATTTAAAAATGAAATTTGAGTACTTTTTTGTATATTTACAGAAAAAGTCAATTGTTATCTGAAAACTATAATAGGCAACCCAAAATTTGTGAGGGCAAAAGAGAAAGGTGTAAATAAGAGGCAAAGTACTGGGATTGTTTAATTAAGCTGTTAAAATCTAAAAGTATAAGAGATAAAAGGAGTTTCTAGTATTTCAGTCTTTTAACTTTTTTGAGAGCTCTTCAGGTTAATATGATCCCAATTCTTTAAAAATCAAAAGGCAGTTCCATCCATGCTGTTGTAAATGGTAAGAATTCCTTCTTTTTTACAGCAGTTTAGTATTCCATTGTGTAGATGTACCACAGTTTTCTAATCCATTCATCTGCTGATGAGCATTTAGGCTGTTCCCAAATCTTAGCTATGGTGAATTGTGCTGCTATGAACATAGGGGTGCATATGTCTCTTCTGATTGGTGTGGAACTGGAGAGCATTATGCTAAGTGAAATAAGCCAGTCAGTGAAAGAAAAATACCACATGATCTCACTCATTTGTGGAATATAAAGAACATTATAAACTGATGAACAAAAATAGATACAGAGGCAAAGAAGCATCAAACAGACTGTCAAACTACAGCAGGAAGGCTGGGGAGAGTTGTGGGGGATAAGAGATCAACTGAAGGACTTGTATGCATGCATATAAGCATAACCAGTGGACACAAGACACTGGGGGTGGGGAGTGAGGGCATGTGCTGGGGGGAGCGTAGGCCGGGGGAAGGTCAATGGGGAAAAAAAGGAGACATATGTGCTACTATTTGTAATACTTTAAACAATAAAATAAAATAAAATAAAATAAAATAAAATAAAATAAAATAAAATAAAAAGGCATCATCCTTGAAATTACGGATCTAACAAAATCTGGGGGGAAAGTCTAAAATCCCTTTGTCAAACACCTGGACTAGAATGATGTACTGGGAAAGAGACAGGGCTTTATAAAGAACAAACTCTTTATAAAAAATGGTAACAGATATCTTTCTATTGACAGAATAATGGGATAGTAAATCAGAAAGAAGCATTAGATGCAATTCATCTTGACTTTAGAAAGAGTTTGATTTAGTCTTGTATGAAGTACTAATCAAGAAATGGGGGAAAGTGTGCTGAAGGCCTCATTGCTGTTAAGTGGATCAGCATCCGGTCCATTCAGTCAATCAGAGGCACTCAGAATATTGCAATTAATGGCTCAATATGTTGGGATCTATAGCATACTTAGAAGCATATGCAACTAATGCTATAATATAGATATGGGATGAATAAAATAGAAAAGGAATGGGAAACAATACTTGCCCTTCCAATAATAAGTACCAACATTAACATAATTACCAATAGATATTTTACTTTGGTGCTGTGCTTTATCTATTTCAAAAGGCCTTTATATTATATCATTTTAAAACTTGGATGATGAAACAGTTTATCAAGTTTAATGGATAGAGATAATTGGTGTGTTGAAAGTGTCCACATGATATTTTAACACAGTAGTATGGTCAACAACAAAAGGAGGAATCATTTCATATCTATTTGTGAATTTGTTATATAATAACAGTAATAATCTTACCTACCATTTATTGAGTGTTATATATGTGTCAAGCATTTCAAGCATTTTACACACATTATTTCTCTGAATGTAGACAACATGTCTAGGATACATTATTATCAGGTATTTTCTAATCTCATAGACATCCACATGAACACAAATATATAAACAGCTCAGGATTTGGAAAGTGATATTAAGATTATCTAATCCAGCGTTTTTTAAGGTGAAGGCATTTCCATACCATCTATATATATAAAGAGGTAATATGCAGATTAGGCCAGGACACCATAATGGTCACGACCAGCTCAGGAGGAGGGGCCTGGTGCGGGCCCAGAGCCTGAGAGAACAACAGACAGGGCAGTCTGCGCCCAGCCTCAGAGCTGGAGAGAACAACCTGCAGGGGGGCCAGCACCCAGCCCCAGCCCTGTGGCCACGGTGCTGGGCTGCTGAGGCCAGAGCAGAGACTCAAACCTGCAAGGGGGCCAGTTTCAATTCTGATCAAGGACATGTACCTAGGTTGCAGGTTCCTCCCTGGTCAGGACCCAGGTCAGGGCTCATGCAGGAGGCAACCAATCGAAGTGTGCCTCTCACATTGATGTTTCTCTCTGTCTTTCCCTCTGTCTTCCATGCTCTCTAAAAATCAATGGGAAAATATCCTCAGGTGAGGATTAAAAAAAAGAAAGAAAGAAAGAAATGTCATATCCTATGAAAGAGACATCTTGAAAATACCTAAAGAAAGTTGTCATGTTTTTGTCGTGAAGGGACTGGAGTCCATGTTGATGAAAACACCTTGGCAGCTGCGACGGCCAGCAGTGGCAGCAGCAGCAGGGTGATGGGGGTGGTGCCTTGCCCTGATCAGCCCAGTTGCCACCCTCAGAGGGAGTCCAGACTGCAGCTCTCTTATTGGGAGAGGGCCTAAGCCGTTAGTAGGACATCCCCTGAGGGCTCCTAGATTAGAGAGGAGGCAGGCAGGGCTGAGGGACCCCCCTCAGTGCACAAATTTTGTGCACAAGGCCTCCAGTCCTATATAATAATCCTATATAATAAAGAGGTAATATGCAAATTGACCCTCACACCCTCACAAGATGGCTGCCTACGACCAAGCCGGCAGGAGGGTTAGTGAGGGATGACCAAACAACTGAATAAGCAGGCTGTGTGGGGTGACCAGGCCAGCAGGGGGGACAGTTGGGGGCAACCAGGTCAGCAGGGGTAGCAGTTAGGGATGACCAGGCCAGCAGAGGGGGGCAGTTAGGGGCGACCAGGCTGGCGGGGGGGGGGGGGCAGTAAGAGGCTACCAGGCCAGCGGGGGCAGGGGGGCATTTGGGGTAACCAGGCCAGAACGCAGAGACAGTGAGAGGCGATCAGGCCAGTGGGGGGAGGGGGGAGGGCAGTTAGAGGTGATCAGGCAGGCAGGCAGGTGAGCGATTAAGAGCCAGCAGTCCAGGATTGTGAGACAGATGTCCGACTGCCAGTTTAGGCCCTATACCCAGGACATCCCCGGAGGGGTCCCAGATTGGAGAGGGTGCAGGCTGGGCTGAGGGGACCCCCCTCTCCCCATGCATGAATTTCATGCACCGGACCTCTAGTGTCTACATAAACAGATTGTTGAAAACCTGAACAGAAAGAAGATAAGATACTGAGAAAAGAATCTATTAAGAAATATACACATAATAATCTGAACACATAATAATCTGGCCACTCAGTGTATAATAAAATTGTTTTTGTTGTTGTTATTGTTATCTGTTCTTTTAATGACAGAGAAGGGTCATTTACTGACTATAATGGACAACAAAGGGAAAATAGGATAAGCCAGCCGTGGGCAAACTACGGCCCATGGGCCGGATCCGGCCCGTTCGGCTGTTCTATCCAGCCCGCGGAGCTGAAAGAGCGGAGGGTTCTCTTGCTCTCCCCTCCGCTCCTTCACCAGCAGCAGTGTTAACATGGCAATGTCGGGAAACAGGGCCGCAGCTCCTTCTTCTGAGTGGGCGGATATATATCGGCCCATTCAGTAGAAGGAACAACCTCTCAATCTTCCAGAGGCTCCTTGTAATGCCTGTGGACGCATCCCTGGACATCACCCTGGGAATGCGTAGACACGTTAGCGTGGTGATGTAGGGAGACACGCCCCTGGAGAGCACAGTATCAGAGCATTAGCTAAAAAGGAGACCAACAACACTGTTCCCACTGAAGTTGATGTTTTAAAGACCAAAAACTGTGGGAACCCCTTTCACGTCCTGCGTGGTTCAGGGTTCCGGTTCAGGGTTCGGGTTCTGGAGAAGGCCGCACACAAATGAAGAGAGAGACTAGAAAAGAGTTAATTTGGGAAAATGGGGGCCAGGCGGGAGCCCACCTCTAGTGGGAGGACTACCCTTTGCTTTGGCCTTGCCATCCCTTTTATTCAGGTTTGGGATACACCCATTGCCCTTAGGCAGGTAATTCCAGTAACAGGCAGATTATCTGATTATTTGGTGGGGAAGTTGCTTCAGCTACCATTGTCTCAATTAGATAGGGAGTGGTTGGCTCTGACCTTTCAGAGCTTCAAGGTTGACCAGCCTTCCAAGGTTCCTTGTCCACACCTTTCTAATTAGTGAGACAATGATCGGTTTCCGGCAAAAAACCTTTCAACCCAGTCTATATTGCCATCTAAATCTACGTCCCTGGCATAATTTGGAAGTTGCACTAAAGAAAATGTTTAATTTACTGTTTACACATTTTGTTCTTTTCTCTTTGTTTTAGTTTTAAATTATTTTATTATATTTAAGTTTAATTTGAAAGGCTTTTGTACCTTTCCTTTGTTAGGCAATTTTACTTTGCCTTTGCCATCTTCCATATAAGGTATGTTATTGTGCTATGATTCCTCCATTTTTTGAAGTTTCAAATTATAATAATTAGTGTTTACATTCTTCTTGTTAAAATGTTTGAAATGAATAAAACTATTGAAATAAAAAAAAAAAGACCGTACCCTTTTATGTAATGATGTTTACTTTGAATTTATATTAGTTCACACAAACACTCCATCCATGCTTTTGTTCCGGCCCTCGGGTCCAGTTTAAGAACCCATTGTGGCCCTCGAGTCAAAAAGTTTGCCCACCCCTGGGATAAACCATATAAAAATGTTATTAGATTTGGTGAATGAACTTAGGTTATATGGCTTTGAACAGTTCCAGTTTAGTGGGTGGGAGCAGAAGACATTTTAGAAGGTGAAGGTAGGGTTGTGTTTGTGTAAAATTGGAGTAAAGGGATAAACTGTTTGAAGAGTAATGACCATGAAAAGTATAAAAGCAAGAGGTGAGAAAAATTTAACAGTAGGAACAAAGTGATGTCAATGCAGGACCCTCTTGAAGGAAGAAATGAGCTCTGGTGGCAGGTAAACCTTTCCTTAGACATGGCAGGACCAATCAGACACATGCACAGAGCAGGATGTTGACCTGAAGGAAGAGATCATTGCAGATAAAAGTTGTATGAGGGCTTTCGTAAGAACATAGCTACTATGGTAGGTAAGTCATGGAATTGCTGAGGGGACTAGAGCAGGATTGGAAAGTTGTATTTTAGCATTCATATATAGTTTAATACGTGCTGCTTGCCTCAGCTGGATCTTCATGGCATTATAAGTAATGGCAGAAGAAGGGGGAAGGCAAATTCATTTTGTAAAATAGAATATACAAGACATTTTGAAAAAAACCACACACTTTCTTTGGCCCTGGAGAGCTAGCTCAGGTGGTTAGAACGTTGTCCTGATACATCAATGTTATAGGTTGGATCCTGGTCAGGGCACATACAAGAGACAGCCAATGAAAGCATAAATAAGGAGAACAACAAATTGATCTCTCTCTCTCTCCCTCTCAAAAACTAAAAAAAAGAAAAACACCCCCTTTATTTTCTCATTATGCTTTTTATATTTTATACTTTATGGAGTAATTTTCTTCCTCCTAAACCCCATTCTTCAGAAGTCCCTCTGGTGAGGTTATGTAGATGGTAAAGAGAGTTAAAAAAGGGAGTTAGACATCAAACTGTAGCTTTTGTCTTAGCACTTTAAAGATATTGTTGCATCCACTGTTGTTTCTGATAAATCTAATTGATAATACTTTGTAAATTGTTTTTTGGCTATTTTTAATATGTCCTATTTGCTTCTGAATTTCTACAATTTTACTATGTATTTCTAAATGTGGATTATGTATTTATTAGAAATTTGGACTTTTTGTGTGTGTGTGCTCCCTGAAATTGAACATTATGTTCTTTCTTCATTTAGTAGGTATAACTTCAAATAATTATCTTTTCCATTCTCTTTTTTTCCTTTAAGAATTCATATTATATATATGATAGCAAAAGTGCTTAATGAATCAAAAGTGGTTTAAAATATCAATCTCAGTAAATAATTGTTTTATTCTTTGAAACTACATCATGAAATAAAATTATTCATCTAAGAAATAAAAATAATCTATTTTCAAATGTTAGTGTTAAAAATTGCTTTGCCTTGCATGAAAATACATGAATTAATTGCTGCATTGTTTTTGACTAGTCATTGGATTCAATACAAATTTTTGGCCAAAAACACTATTAACATTTGTGAAATCCTTACTGCACAAATATCCAATGTTCTACAAAAAAGTAAACATTATGCATGTGTTTGAATATAAATAGAACTCTTTATGTTAACAGATTATTTTATAATATTTTTCTAGTATCTAATGAATGTTAGCTGGAGGGAAGGAGAGAGCAAGAGAAAGACACACACACACACACACACACACATAGGATCAGTGTTGTATTGGTGAAGTTTAAGTACAATGGAAAAAACCTTTATATATACATGTGTGTATAATATAAAATCTTTTTCCTTTTTACTCTAAATATCATCTCCTCTATATATCTCTTTAGAGAATATTTATGCAATGTTGCCCTACATTTTCATATGACTTAGGCAGCCTCTTAACCCCTCACAGCACGATCGCTAATACAAAGCCTAGAATCATGAGCTATATTCTGGTTTGACCCAGAAAGCTTTGACATTCAAAATGAGAGTGGTCTGAATGACTCAGTCAAGATGCAAGTCTGATTTAATTGAGAAATTTGATTATAATGACCCTTGAGAGAAAAGATAATATATTGGACTTAAAAACAAATAAAATGGTATCTAAGTAATTTAAATGAATAATGGTTAATAAAATTTCTAAAACTAAAATGTATGCAGGATAAATAAATGAAATAGAGTCTTCAGCTGCTCTAGTGATTCAGAAATAGAGACAATTGCTTCTGGGATGAGTTGGGTTTCAAACCATTGAAAAATATATTTATGAATGTGTAATCACAGTTCTTTTTATGGTGATGGGATAAGTATGTATTTATTGAGTAAATGCAAATTTTTAATGAGCTTTTAGTTTTATATTCATTGAAAAATATAACTCAGATACAGAAGTATCATCAGTGTGCATCATATTTAACATATATATAGTGATGTGGAATGACAAAGATATTTTTATTATATTCTCTTGGGATACTACTGAGCATACTGTTAAGAGTCTAATTTTTTTTTGTTTGTTTATATACAGCATATCTGAAGATTTAAAAAAATAGAAAGAGGCAGGATTGTAGCTCCTTGCAATATTAGTCATAGTTACAAGTCAGCATCACAATAGGCCACATGATAATTTTTGAAGACAAAGGTTTTAAGTGCAAAAAAATATTTGAAGTGTGAAACTCTATAAATTATATCTGTGTTTTTCATTAGGGACACAAAAGCCTTCTCAACTTAGTAAACAAAGAGTCAAAACAAACAAAAAAATCAGACTTGTCTTCTATAATAGAACTTAATTGGACATCTGCATTAGTTTTCTGTGGGCCCTACAACAAATTTTGACAAATTTGGTAGCTTAAAACAATAGAAATTTACTCTCTCACAGTTCTGTAGTGAAGAAGTCTGACATCAGTTTCAAGGAGGTAAAATTAAAGTGTTAGCAGGACTGTGCTCTTTCCCGAAGCTGTAGAGAATAATCTATTCCTTGCCTCTTCCAGTATCTGGTGATAGCCTGCCTTCTTGTCTGTGGCCACATCACTCTAGTCTTCATCTCCATGGTTACACTGACTCCTTCTCTTCTGTGCACATCAAATTCCTCTGCCTTTCTTGCATAAGAACACTTCTGATGGCATTTATGGTCCACCCAGATAATCCAGGATAATCCTCTCATATAAAAATATTTAATTTAATCAAACCTGTGAAAGTTTTCTGTAAAAGGTAACAGTCACAGGTACCAGATATTCACATCTAATGCTTTGGGGTGCACCATTCAGCCCACTACACCATCCCTGATCCATTTTTTTTACATAGTATCTTAAATGTTCTTCTTGTCTTCAAACTCTTCCAGGTCTATCTTTGCCACCCTACCACACTGCTCTCAAAAACTATGCCGAATGTACCATTTTCATTGCTCCCAGAGGGTTTTATTTTTAATTCAGGTATACTTATTACATTCTTTTCTCTAAAATTTCAATTTATTCCTATTGCATCCAAAGCCCCTTAGGGTTGTGGTGTGGTGCCTGTCCATTTAGATGTAGCATCTACCTTCATTGTGTTTTTTCTTGCTTTGTACTCCAGTGAGAGCAAACTCTTTGTGCTTCTCTAATTATGTCCATGCGTTTCTCCCTCTGCTCAGGCCTTCCCACAAGTGACCCCCAGGGCACCTCTCCTGTGTCTCCCCTTCAAACTACACACATATTTGAATGTATAATAAAAGTCTATCTTCGAAATACTAATAAAAGCTTATCTGAATTTGTTCCTTAAGAACAAAATCTAGCAATTTTAATTATTTAAATGGCTTGGATGAAAGGAAATTCTAATATTTAGTTAGGAAGATTTTATTTTAGTATAAAATGCAGTAAGGCATATTAATGATGATGATACTATAATAAACTAACCAATGTTTAGTTACTTTTTATTATTTGCCAACATATATGCAAAATATTATATTTCTCTCTACTCCTATATCTGACATCTTCATCCTATTGATGAGGAAAATTAAAACCTCCCCATGGAGTTAGTAGGAGAGGTGGTATTTTAACCCAAGCGGTTTGGCTCCAGAGCCTTCTCTCAAGAACTTCAGTGTGGATATAAGATCCATTTTTTCCATGTAGGCTTATACTTTGGGTCATCAGGGCAGTGCCAATTATTCTCAATAATGTCATTGAAAAAAATTCAAAAATCTAAGAAAATTAATTCAATTATATTTAAATGTTATAACACTCTAATAATTAGAGTTAAATTTAATGCAATTAAATAGAATTTTAATTAGATCTATATATTAATAACTAATATTTGCATGGTTTCTTATCCTATATAATAAAAGGGTAATATGCAAATAGACCGAACGGCAGAACAACCTAACAACCAATCAAAGTGTAATATGCTAATGAATGCTAAGGCTACTCAACCGCTCACCATGACATGCACTGACCACCAGAGGGAAGACAGTCAATTGGTCGACCAGTCACTATGATGTGCACTGATCACCAGGGGGCAGATGCTCCGACTGGTAAGTTAGCTTGCTGCTGGGGTCTGGCTGATCAGGACTGAGTGAGATGGCCCAGACATGCCCTGGAGCCCTCCTGTGGCCCCTCCCCAGCCCAATTGTGCACCGGTGGGGCCCTCAGCCTGGCCTGTACCCTCTCACAATCTGGGACTCCTCGGGGGATGTTGGAGAGCCAGTTTCAGCCCAATCCCACAGGCCAATCCCCTTGGGAGGGCACCTGACGCAGGGCTCATGGCTGGCAAGCACTTCTGCGGCAGCATGAGCCTCTCTGGATCGGGACTGATTGGGCGTGAGTCCGGGGCAGGCACAGTGGAGCTGGGATGAATGGGAGCAGCAGGTAGGAGCTGCAGATGGCGTTGGACTGCAGTTTTCAGCCCAATCCCTGCAGGCCACCCAGAGGGACCCCACCCATGCACGAATTCGTGCACTGGGCCCCTAGTATTTTATAAATTACCTTCACAGGATCTCATATGATTCAGGCCACAAACCTATGAGAGAAGAAAACCTTAGAATTGTTAGAATCTTAGAAAATATAGAATTGTTTATATTTTACATGCTTCTAAAACAAAGTGCCACAACTGTGTGGCTTAAACAAGATAAATCTATTGTTTCCATTCAATTCAGTTCTGGAATCTGAGCATCTGAAATCAAGTTGTTGGTAGGGTTGGCTTCTCTTGAGTGTTGTGAGGGAAGGATCTGTTTTGAGCCCCTCTCCTATGCTTGTAGAAGGCCATCTGCATGTTCACATGGTGTTCTAACTGTATGCAAGTCTGTCTCCAAATTTAATTTTATACTGACTGTTTTAAGTTGATTCCCTCTGCAAAGACCCAGTTGCCATGAAAGCTCACATTGTGAGATGCTGAAGGTTAGGACTTAAACGTATGAATTTTGTGAGGACACAATGTGACCCATATTATTACTTTTAAAATATTTTTCTCTACTCGCTTTCTGAGTAATACATATTTTGTGACTGTTTACTTATTAATATGTTTTTATACTTAAAGATAATGGACCATACTGTTCAATACACACATGTTGATATGAAATAAGAAAATTGTTAATGAAATGCATTGAATAATAAGAAAAACAACATATGTGAATAAATGACTAAATGTGTAACAAAATAGAAACCAACATGAAATCAATATACCTATTACAACCTTTGAGAACATGGTATAGTAGTAAATAAAAACAATGAAAGTTTTCAATGAATGTTAGAAAGGAACTTTCCTAAACATTAAATAGGCAAACTTTTTCTAACTAAAAAAAAAATATATATCAATGAGGCTGAATCTTCTGATTATTCATTTCTCAGATGGAAAAGTGGCTCTTATAATTACCAGTTTGGGGTGAAAAATTAAAATACCTTTTTAAATGTTACTCTGTCTTAAATATTAGATTCATTAATGTTTCCATGTTTATACTTTACTATGAAATAAATTTAAAACTATGTGTTTTAGAGTCTTTTCAACTTCGTTGAAATTTCTAAGTTTTTAGGGTATTCTGGTAGTTTTTGAAGTTTTAACAGGAATGGTTACTTTCCTAGGATCTTTTGAATACACATAACATATTGTATTAAGATGATATATTCTTTCTTATCTTTTACTACATTTTATATCTGATATGAATTTTCACCTGACCATTTATTCTAAAAATGTTTACTGAGCATCTATTCTGTGCTTAATACTTTTCTGGGTACTGGGGATATTGAAGTAAACAAAACAGACAAAAACATTTGCCTTTGTGGAGCTTGAGTTACCATAGACTTGGAAAGACAACTTCAAGTAGCTAGTGAATTATACAACATATTGGATGCTATCCTATACAATAAAAGCCTAATGTGCAAATTGACTGAACTGCGAAACAACCAGCAGAACCACCAGGGGAATGACCAGTTGCTATGATGCACACTGACTACCAGGAGGCAGACGCTCAATGCAGGAGCTGCCCCCAGCCTGCAGGCCCCAGGCCAGCCAAGGCAGGTGCCAGCAGGGACCCCCGATTGCCCTACTGGTCGCCCCACAGATGGAGGCAACCAGAGGCAGCGGCGGGGGGGGGGGGGTCAGAGAGCAGACGGCACCAGGCCAGCCAAGGCAGGTGTCAGGGGGGCCCCCTGATCCCACCACTGGTTGCCCCACAGATCAGCCCTGATCACCAGCCAGGCCTAGGGACCCTACTTATGTACAAATTTTGTGCACCAGGCCTCTAGTTATGTAATATAGATAAAAATATAATTAAGAAGGGGAATAAAAAGTGCTGGTGTATAGAAGAGGAGGGTATCCTTTAAAATGGGTTCTCAGATCTAGCTGTTTTGGCTTAGTGGTTAGAATATCAACCTGCAGACTGGGTCCTGGGTTTGATTCTGGTTAAGGGCACGCACTTTAGTTGCAGGCTTGATCCCAGGCTCTGGTTGGGATATGTGCTGGAGCAACCAGTCAATGTCTCTCTCACATCTATGTTTCTCTCTGTCTCTGCACTTCCCTTCCACTCTCTCTAAAAACCAAATATCCTCAGGTAAAGATTAAAAACATGATAATGAAATGAAATAAAATGGGTTTTCAGGGGAGTTGTCATAAAAGCACTGGAGCAAAATATTGAAAGAATTGAAGGAGTTAATTATCTGCAGCCCTGGAGAAGAGTAGAAGATAGAACCTTCAGTAGAACCATCTGAAGATCAGAGGGTTCAGCTGGTACAAAGGCCCTGTGGTGGGAGAACAGTATTGGGGCCAGTGTGATTAGAGTGGAGTAGAGAAGAGAAGGAAAATAACTGATGGGATCATGGAATTAATTGGGTGGGGGAGAAGTTTAAATGATTTTGTACTACTGCATAATGTGGAAGAATCTCTAATTATACTAGTTTAAGGATACACACATGCTTCTTCAAATGCAAAGATAGAATTCAACCACCCTTATCTCCTACTCCACTTTCCTTACCACATTAAGCTAACACTTTAGAAAAGGCATTCCCAAGTAACAACTACAGAAATCAGTACATAACATACAGAGATAGGGAAGTTAATTTCCTCAGGTTTTGTCATTGTACTGATCACATGGTTACAAAGCATTATATGCTTATCATTACCACTGTAATCGGCAGCAAAGAAGGAAGACTGTGCAACTGAATTCAGAAATTTGAACTATTGGGGCAAAACAAAACTAGAGTTTTGCAGTTTTTATATTAGCCCTGGTAAAGTGATATGACCAGAAGGACATTCACATGAGGCAAAAACATGAAAAATGTTACCCTAGCTGATTTGGCTCAGTAGAGAGAGTGTCGACCTGGGGACTGAAGTGTCCCAGGTTCTATTCCAGTAAAGGAAACATGCTCTGGTTGCAGGCTCGATCTCCAGTAGGGGATGTGCAGAAGGCAGCCTATCAATGATTCTCTCTCATCATTGATGTTTCTATCTCTCTCTCCCTCTCCCTTCCTCTCTGAAATCAATAAAAATATATTTTAAAAAATGAAAAATGAGATTTGTTAGGAATTGTCACATGGGTAAGACTTTTTTTCCATAATGAGTTGTATTTGGTTATTAATTCAGGACATTACTATAGTTATATGTTGATATTATATATCATTTAGTACAGATATGTTTAAATTAACTGTTTAGTACACTACATACATTTTATTGCCAACACTGGACTTTTTGTTGGCTTGTTTTCATTTATAAATATGTGTTCTGTGTATCTATTTTGAAATTACAGAATAAAGATAAATCTCTTATATATTATTACTAGAGGCCCAGTGCATGAAATTTGTGCATGGGGGGGGGGGTGTCTCTCAGCCCGGCCTGCACCCTCTCCAATCGGGGACCCCTGGCTTCTAACTGCTTCTGCCTGCCAGCCTGGTTGAAGACTAACTGCTCCCCTGCTGGCCCGATCGCCCCCAACTGCCCTCCCCTACTGGCTCGATCACCCCCAACTGCCCTTCACTGCTAGCCCGATCATCCCAACTGCCCTCCCCTGCTGGCCTAATGGCCCCCAAGTGCCCTCCCCTGCTGGCCCAATCTCACCCCAAACTGCCCTCCCCTGCTGGCTTGATCTTGCGCCTAACTGCCCTCCCCTGCCAGCCTGGTCACACCCAACTGCCCTCCCCTGCCAGCCATCTTGTGGTGGCCATCTTGTGATGACATGGGGGCAGTCATCTTGTGGTGGCCATCTTGTGATGACATGGGGCAGCCATCTTGTGGCAGCCATCTTGTGGTAACCATCTTGTGACAACGTGGGGGTGGCCATCTTGTGACGACATGGGGCGGCCATCTTGCAATGACGTCATGGCAGCCTACTTGTGACGATGTCACGCGACACCAACTAGGCTTTTATATATAGGATTATTATGATTATTATTAAAAAGTACCTTCACAGCTTTAAACTATTTGGATAATTGCAGAGTAATATCTGAAATTTCTTTTATGGAATAATTTCTGCTTAAGGATTCCTCAGCCTACATGTGCCTGCTAGTAGTTTCAAAGACAAAATAAACCTCCCGATTTCACAGACAAATGTTGTTTTTTTTTTTGTCAGAGTTGTACATTGGAAGCTTTTGTGGCTGGAAATGCAGATCTCTGGAGATAGAAATGATTTTCTGTCATCTGGAGAATTTTTCAGAGCAGTTATTAATTTTGAAGGGCTGAGAGTCTACAAAAATACTTTTCTTTCTCCAACAATTGGTGAAGCAATAAAAGAGACAAAGGACAATTTTTATTGGGTGGGTATTATGCTAGTAATGAGAGCAGAATTACTTTCCTCAAATTGAAAAAGAAGTTTATAGTGAGTACTTGAACCAATTAAGCCATATAGGAAAATTAAGAAGAAATACCATATATAATGCTTCATTATATTAGGTATGTACTACTTACTATGACCAGTCTCTTTTAATCCTGTTGGTAGAAAACATCCTTCTCACTAGACAATTTATTTGTTATATCTAGTCAATATATTTATTGAAACACAATTTAAATGCAAAGAAAGTGCCTTTTCAGCAAGATTTTAATGTAGTTCTTGTTATGGAAGAATGAAAACCACAGACTTTACCTGTTACTAAATACGATTAAAGTCTAATTAGAATCTAATGGATTTGCTAGAGCATTTAATGATTAATAACATTTAATTCTGCACACTATGAAAGGTATCATATTAATATACTTAATTTTAGTAGTCAAATGACTACACTTAATATGAGGAACATTTAAGGATTTCCATGTAAACTACCAAATAATATGATAGTTTCAAGATCAATTGTATATGTCCACACATCCACACATCTTTTTTACTTATAATTCTATAATTGAGGATGGAAGCAATGATTCCTAGAGTAGAAAGTAATATAACCTGTCATAGGATATCTTCAGTTTCCTGGCAAAAGAATTGCTTTTCAATGATAGGATAAAATGTTTATTAAAATCATTTAACATCTTCCTTATAGACAGCCTAAAGTTATTTGTAATTTTAATTTTGTTACATTTTATGTTATAAACTGTTAAAATCATTTAATCACTAGGAGCAAATGAAAATATATACTAAATACACACAAACTAGACATTGCAATTTTGCAGTGTGAGACATTAAACATGCAGATTTATTTGGCAATATGTTTTACATGATAATAAAAAGTTATATGCTAATGAACTTGAGGCAATGAAGTAAGAAAGAACTCAAGCTATAGATACAGTAATTGTTCCATGTATAAGGTGACCTGTGTGAAAAATGTTGCTGTCTCAGGTGTTTACTTGAAATGAAGTGGGCACATGGTTTCTGTATGAAACACTTCCATATGAACTGACTTATACTTTTGTCTCCCAACATGTTTCTGACCTTCTCAACTTCTGACCTTGTGAGTAATGTTTGTACCTGTGATCTTAATCTACCTAAGATTCTTTTATCATCAGGGTTTGGTATTGGGGACTTTGGATCCTACTATCACCATATTTCAGATTTTACAATGCCATGAGCAAGTATCACATTCAACTGAGTTGTTGCCAGGATGTAATATTTGATCAAACCCTTGTAATAGGAAAAAGGTGATGGGGAGTGGAGTGGGGGGGGGGGGGGAGAGACAAACCTTGTAAGAGGAATCTAGTCCTGTGACTTCTACCTGGGCAATCATTAGATAAATACATTAACCAAGGCACATCAATGATTCCTGATTCATGAATGGCCAGGAGTTAAAAGCATTAAAAAAATGTCTGAAAAAAAAGTAACCTAGAGATCTGTTTCTTTCAAGCCACAATGTCAATTATAACAAAGCAAACACTGATGATTTTCAGCTATTTCAAGAAATATTTATGGCTTACCATGAACAAATTGTAGTTCAGCTTTCTTCATGTGTTTACTCCATACATGCATATGGGATGTGTATTATGAAGGTGCTATGGTGGCTTGCAAATAATATGCCAGACTTCAGATGAAGACACCATGACCTAGGTATGGCTTTTCTGGCTCTTGCCCAGAAAGTATAAATATAATCCCTGGAAACAATGTCAGAGGCAACCAAATGAGACCTCTGAATTTCATAGAGGGATGTGGGAATGGTTAGATACCCCAGACTGGAGGGACAACAGAGCAGCAAAGCATCTTCCAATCCGACAGGATAAGGGGGCCTAAGCCAGGGTTTTTCAAGTTTCAATCTAGCAAGTGTAGGCAACCCAGACAGGCTCATTTCTCCCCCAAATCCATGGGGTGTACTGTCAACAACCACATTGGAAAGGGCCATCACCTCAGGGCCCTGCTGACAACAGCAGTCAGGGAGACTCCTTCTTCTCCAAGATGGGCCCTCCCTTTCCTCACTAGATCAACCAGATGGCTGGACTGCGTCAGCGTCAGCGAGGCACATCCCACCACAATAAGCCCCAAGCTCAACAAGTCTCTTATCCCTGTGGGCCTGAGAACACCTTCCTTCACTCTGGCAACTTTGTGACAATAGTAAGGGGGAATCCAGCCACAAAAGTGGTCTAGCATGGAAAATCTGGTTAGCCCCATGGGATGGTAACTTGCTTCCCTACTTAGAGGTGGTATGGCCTCGGGAAGTTCTCACTACCCTCTTGAGCCGCATTAGAGCCACTAATAAGATTCCAAGTAGTACCAAGTAAACCAAAGGACCACCACTGATGCTCAGAAAATTAACTTGGCATTGGAAGCCTGCTGGCGAGAATGTAAAATTTTACTCTGTTCATAGCTTTTATTTTTCTGTCCACTAGTTATTATGAGGAAAAATTGTTTCTACCCAAAATACAATTAATATGTTCTGAATTTATATTATTTGGGCTGTCATAGGTTTGAAGTATCTACATACTTAGTTACAGACTATGAGTAAATTTCAAAAGAAAAAGGACATGTAAATATTCAACACTTCAAAGCTTTAATAATAAAGGGATAATACTATCATAAGATTTTCATAAATATGGCAAATTTTACAAAATCTCTTAAAATAAATGCTGGCACTTTTAAATTATTGAATTTGGAAACATTTTCTGGAGACAAAAGATGGCTTATCCTTTCATAGTGTCAAGAGATTCTGTTCATCTGTGAAACAATAGAGTCAACAGCTCCACAACAAAAGGTCTCCCCCTGCCCTACCCCAGCCCCCTTTTTTTTGTTTAACTAAGTTCCCCCTTCAGAATTGCAAGGTGTAAATTAGTATATTAGCAGCTTTGAGAATGTTACAATAAAGAAATGTGTTTAACTTTGTTCAACTCAACATGAATTCTTTCCATACAACTCTTGAGATTCTGATACAGTAGTACTTATTTTTTAAACATATGTACTTGGTATCTAATCTTATGTTATTCCTCTCTTATCTCGTTACATAGAAAGTGTTGCCCCTTATGATGCTCTGCAATTAGCGAATGCTCCATCAGTGTTACTAATGGGCTTCATGCGAACTGAAAGCAATTACCAAGTGCACTTCCCATTTTGTATTTTAATGTATTTGTTTATATTTTATCAGTAGACCATGAAATTTTTCACAGCATTCATCACTTATTCACCATTTTACACTACCCCAACCACAAATGTGCAATAAATATGTTTACAGTTGCCATGTGGTATCCAAAAAGCACCTCTAACTCCCCATGAAAAAAGGTGAAGGTCTTTTCATTTTTTTCAGTAAATTAGAAGACTATTAGATTGAAGTACTTTGTCTTTTACATGATTAGAAGACTAACAATGCAAAAATAAAACATTATAAATGGTTGTGAATATAACACAAAAGTGTGTGTGGGTGTGTGCACACATATTTGTATATGTTTGTTTTTTTTTTTGGTGCTATTATTCAATATATTGCTCCATCAGTCTATCCTGGCTGACATTATTATCATTTTTACTATTATTATAAATGTTATTGTTGTTTACCACTGATTGCATATAGGGATCTAGAACACCTACCAAAAAGATCTTAGAAACTGAAGTTATCCACTATGATAGAGTTTTAGGCCTAGGTTCTCAAGACTAAAGAAAATGAAGCATTTCAACTTTACCATAGTCATTTGGAATTTCAATCCTAAAAAAGAAGATTATGACCACTCCTATAGTCTTTACTCCAGAAGAGAAAAATCTCCTTTGAAACACTTAGATGTATAAATAGGAAGTCATCTTATTCACTTTTTTTATTCAATGAAATATTCACTCCAACAATAATGCAAAATGTTCATGTAGGAAAAAAACAACCAGGATATTAACTAGTAAGAGACTTAGAAATTAATAAACATGTAACAACAATGATATCGATAAACATGTATACATTTACAATGAGGTTATGAACTGTAATATCTGCAGCTAATGTTAAGAGTAATTAATTATTTTAGAACACAGACGTTTGTATTTGTCAGTATCATATTTTTGCATTTGCAGTTTTCATATAACTTTAGTTGCAGTTTCATGTTTATTTCTATAAACACATATTTCAAGTAGTGGGTGGAAATTAAGGCAGCCAGATGGCACAATGAACCAAGTGACAGAATGAAATCTCAGAGACACGAGGCTCCCTGTTTTGCTTCTCTTCCACACAACCTCAGGTCTGGGAGGATGGTCTCAGTTCCATTGGTTCCTGTTAGGTAACTGTTCTAAATTCAGGATTTCTCTGCAACATCATTGCAGCTAGTGAATAAATACCATAGACAAAAATTGCCTCCATTCTATATTTTAATAAACAGAGTAAGCATGAATCAAAGAGCTGTATATAAATGGCCCAGCACCATCACAACATCATTTAAATGACTTCATATGATTTCATATCTTCCATTCAGCTTGGGAGGTCAAGGGGGGGGGGGGTGGAAATAATCCTGCAAAGGTGCCAAAGTAGTTGATAGCACCCAGTTGGGAAATTAGCAGAACAAAAAGGGCAGGACCACAAAAGGATAAACGTGGTTTTTTTAGAAAGCAGTTTCCATCCAGGAGCAATAAGAACAGATGCAGAAAGAGGCACTTTTCATGGAAAATTCCTTGGAAAACCATAAAAGACTGTCATTACCCTCAAGACACACAAAATGTCTTTAAAGTTAAGGTCCAGGGCTCTAATCCTACCCCACTGTATAATTATGAACAAGACTATTATAGTTTCTGGGCTTCCGTTTTCTCCTTCATAAAAGAGTTGGAAGAATGCATGGCTGAGGATTGGTGTGAGAGTTTAATGAGATAACACACTAGATGCAGCTAGAACATAAATTCACACAATATCAGATCAATGGATGTCTTTATTCGATAGATGCTGTGCTAGATGATGAGACACGGTGTCTATTATCTTTTTCTCCTTATTCTTTAGTAAAGTAATTCCTGAGTTTTCGCTGGGCTTTTAGCCCCAAGAGAGAAATACTAGTATAGCCTTTCTTTGTCTCTAGCTACTTCTGCTAACTGGAATGTGGACATAATAACTAAAACTCAAGTAGCTATATTGAAGCAGTAAGTGTCTTTAATGGACAGGCATACCTCAGAGATATTGTGGGATGGGTCCAGGCCCCTGTAATAAGCAAATATCACAATAAAGCAAGTGACATAAATTTATTGGTTTTCCAGTACATATAAGTGCTTTGTTTATACTATATTGTAGTCTATTAAGTGTAAAGTAAATACTTGTCATTATAACAATCTTCATAGTATCTTCACCAGGAGTAGGTTTTATCTCAGGAAACCACTTTCTTTGCTCATCCTTAAGGAGCAACTCCTCATCTGTTAAAATTTTAACAAAAGATTGCAACAATTCAGGCAAATCCTCAGGCTCCACTTCTAATTCTAGTTCTCCTGCTATTTCCATCAGATCTGCAGTTACTTCCTCCACTGGAGTCTTGAACCCCTTATAGTCACCCATGAGCATTGGAAGCAACTTCTCCTAAATCCTGCTAATATTGGTATTTTGACTTCTTCTTATTAATCATGATTGCTCTTGGTAGCATATAGAATGGTGAACCCTTTCCAGAAAGTTTTCAATTTACTTTGCACAGTTCCACCTGAGGAATCACTGCTTATGGCAGCTATAGTCTTATAAAATGTATTTTTTTTAATAATAAGACTTGATAGTTGAAATTACTCCTTGTTCTATAGACTACAGAATGGATGTTAGGTTAACAGGCATGAAACAACATGAAGCATGTTGTAATCTCCATCGGTACTCTTGGGTGACCAGGTGCAATGTCAGTGAGCAGTGACATTTTGAAAGAAAAAAGTTTTGAGTAGTGTTATGAACAATGAGATTACAATATTCAATAAGCCATGTTGTAAACAGATGTGCTGTCATCCAGGCTTTGTTGTTCTACTTATAGAGCACAGGCAGAGTAGATTTAGCATAATTCGTAAGGGCCCTACAAATAGTAAATGAGCATTAATTTCAACTTAAAGTCACCAGATAACTTTATAAGTGAGTCAGCCTGTACTTTAAATCTTTGAAGCCAGACATTGACTTCTCTTTAAATATAAAAGTTCTACATGGCATTTCCATCTATAATAATAAAAGTGTAACATGCTAATTAGACCAGACAGCTGAACAACCTTGCAGACATCATTCTGGACATCCTTCCTGACGAAGCCATGGCGGCAGGGGCCAAGGCAGAGGCAGTTAGGGGCAATCAGGCAGGCAGGCAGGTGGTTAGGGGTGATCAGGCAGGCAGGCAGAGTGATTAGGAGTGATCAGGCAGGCAGGAGAGCAGTTAGGGGTGATCAGGCAGGCAGGAAGAGAGGTTAGCAGCTGTGGGCACACTATGGCCCGCGGGCCAGATCCGGCCCATTCGGCTGTTCTACCCGGCCCGCGGAGCCGAAAGAGCGGAGGGTTCTCTTGCTCTCCCCTCCGCTCCTTTACTTTGAATTTATATTAGTTCACACAAACACTCCATCCATGCTTTTGTTCCAGCCCTCCGGTCCAGTTTAAGAACCCATTGTGGCCCTCGAGTCAAAAAGTTTGCCCACCCCTGGGTTAGGGGCAATCAGGGAGGCACACAGGGGAGCAGTTAGGAGCCAGCGGTCCCAGATTGCGAGAGGGTGCAAGCTGGGCTGAGGGACCTCCATACACGAATTTCGTGCACTGGGCCTCTAGTCTAATATCAAGTTGTTTGGTCTCATTGAAAATCTGTTGTTTAGTGTAGCCACCTTCATTAATTATTTTAGCTAGTTCTTCTGGATAACCTGCTGCAGCTTCTAATCTGCACTTGCTGCTTCACTTTGTACTTTTATGTTATGAATATGGCTTCTTTCTTTAAATCTCATGAACCAACCTCAGCTAGCTTTAAACTTTTCTCTGCAGCTTCCTCATCTCTCTCAGCCCTCATAGAATTGAAGAAAGTTAGGGCTTTTCTCTGGATTAGGCTTTGGCTTAAGGAAATGTTGTGGCTGGTTTGATCTTCTCTCCAGACCATTAAAACTTTCTTCATATCAACAGTAAAACTGTTTTGCTTTCTTATGATTTGTATGTTCACTGGAGTAGCACCTTTAATTTCTTAAAAAAAAACTTTTTCTTGCATTCACAACTGGGCTAACTTTTTGGTACAAGAGGCCTACCTTTGGTTTATCTCAACTTTCAACATGCCTTACTCACTAAGTTTAATCATTTTTAGCTTTTGATTTAAAATAAGAGATGTGTGACTATTCCTTTTGTTTGAACCCTGGAGTCTATTGTAGGATTATTAATTGGCTTACTTTAAAGATTGTTTTGTCTCAGGAAATAGGGAGGCCTGAGCAGAGGGAGAGAGATGGGGGAGAGGCTGGTTGGTGAAGCAATCAGAACACACACAACCTTTACCCATTAATTCACTGTCTTTATGGGCATGGTTCCTGACACCCCAGAAAAATTACCATGTGACATCAAGTATAACTGATCACAGATCACCATTACAAACATTACAAATATAATAATGATGATAGTGTTTGGAAATTTGTGAGGATTACCAAAATGGGACACAAAGACATAAAGTGAACATATGCTGGTGGAAAAATGGCTCTGATAGAATTGCTAGGCACAGGGTTGTCACAACCTTCAATTTGTAAAAAAACACAATATCTGAGAAGCACAATAAAAGGAAGCAAAATAAATTGTGGTGTGTGTGTGTGTACTGAGAATAGCAAAGCAAGATCAAAAGAGCTTTGGTGTCTGCAATCTCTGTGAAGCCACCTTGCTGAGTCACAGACTCATATAGCATGCAGGTGTTCTATAACTAAAAGAAAAATACACAACCATTTATAAGTATTCTGCATTTTCTTTCACTGCTTGTAAACCCATCTTACTGATGCTTTGAACCAGACAGAAACACTTCCTGTCTTGATATAACACATCTAGTGTTAACAAAGAAAATGGAATAATTTAGCTCACCTATTTCTAGAACCTGCACTCTTGTGTGCTCAGAAGACCTGTATTAGATTCTGTACTAATAGCTGATAAAGCATTTTACAGACCTCACATAAGACTTTTTGAATAAGATTTCAGACTTGAATCTCTGAAATAATTTTTTTAATTTAAATTTTTCAATTACAGTTTACTTTCAATATTATTTTTTTTTTTTGGTTTCAGGTATAAAGATATTGGTTAGACACTCATATGCTTTACTAAGTGTTCCCCCTGATACTTCCAGTACCCTACTGAAATTTAAAATTTTCACAAGAGACCAGTTTTAGGAACCACACAACATGACTTGGTTGCCTCTGGGTCTCTGAGTGAATGGACTTTTGCAGTCCATCCTACAAAATGCCATAAGACTGTCTATTCAATGTGATGATGGTGCACAGAATGTAAAGGCTGGTGGCATTTGAAGCTTTGGGAAGTAGTTTTGGATCAAACTGTGAAGTACTGTGTATTCTTTTAAGAAGCCTTATGAGAAAGCAGTAATTAGTATGTTGATAAGTAATGTAGCCAGAATGTTTTATTAATTGAGCACAGATAACTATGACATGGGAAGGGAGTGAAGTTGCAGGAAGCAAATAAAAGAACAGTGATAGTGTCTTCTTAGTGCCACAATAGGTGGATGTCCTTCCCTTTATATTGTGTAGGTCAGTTTCCAAATTAAGTTTTAGAATAAAATAATTATATGAAAAGTAATAATTGACTTTACAGATAGTCATTACAGTTAATTCCCAGAAAGAAAACAGCACCTAATTTTTCTTGGACAGGTTGTTCCAACAAAACACACAAACATGTAAACAGACAAAAATCAGTAATTTTTCAATATGGAAAGAATAATGATAAAAGCAATTAAAATAGTAGAAAATGAAGAAGGAGAAAGCAATAACCAAAGAAATGTCTAGCTCAGAGCTTATATTGAAAGCTTTAAAAGAGGCATAGTCTTTGTATAATATGGGCTAAGTATTGATTTATTCCAATTTTAAACACTCAACTTGGTGAAAAAGAGGATACATTCCTGAGCCCAGCCATCCAAGAACTACATGGCTTTCTTTAGAAAAGAACAAATTGCTCACAAAGTCTTTCTGAACCTTTGTTTTCTACTCTGAGAACCTAGAAAGGATGTTATCAATAAGTCTTTTTTTATTTATAAAATGATGATGGAGGTAGGTACCCAGATAATAAAAATACAACCACCACCACAACAAATGACTATTGAATTTAAGATTTCTAATACACTTGCTTCTCCAACCTGATTGTGTACTTCTTTCCCTCTCACATACACTTCTTCATCCTGGCCTTCTTTCAGTTCTTCAAATATGCAAATCTTTTTCAACTTTGAGCTTCACACTGGCTGTTCACTCTGCCCAGAATGGTTCTTTCTTTGACTCTTTACTTAGTTGCTTCACCTTATCATTGAAACTTTAAGTCACCTCCTTCCCTCTAGCTCCCCATCTCTCTCTCTTTTTTTTTTTTTTCCTTTAGTGAACATGGTTGATTTTTTTTTCTCCTCCTAGGACATAATATTTTGTTTTTTTGTCTTTTCTACGTTTAATATTTTTATTTTTTCTTAGCATTGCATGCTCAGGGTCTAGCAGTGTCTAGCAAATAGTGGTCTTCTAATGATATTGGTTTAATAAGTGAAAAAATGAAATATCATTGCATTTCCCCATAGTGTAGCTTGTCAGAAAACATAGTTCCTAAGCTAAATAAGTATTTATTATTTAGTGATAAAAATGCTTTTTCTAAAACAGAATATCATTTGTATTGGGAGGCTTTATAATGACCCTAGGCAGGGGTGGGCAAACTTTTTGACTCGAGGGCCACAATGGGTTCTTAAACTGGACCGGAGGGCCGGAACAAAAGCATGGATGGTGTGTTTGTGTGAACTAATATAAATTCAAAGTAAAGGAGAGGAGGGGAGAGCAAGAGAACCGGATAGAACAGCCGGATCCGGCCCGCGGGCCGTAGTTTGCCCAAGGCTGCCCTAGAGTATATGCAGCAATCAGTATCATTGTGAGGAAATTAATACAATAGATTTTTTTTCTTAAAACAATGTAAATAAAAAAAAATTTCTAAAAGCAAGTCTTCTCTTTAAGGAATACTTATAAATCAACCTGTTTGCAATTTGACACTAGCACAGTTAAACTCTATACAGATAGGTAAAATAATATTCTGAAATAATATTCAATCAAAATAAATTTGGCATATTCAATGTCTAGATCAGCAACTTGCAACTGGTGTGCCACAAGAGGCACATTGGTGTGCTGAAATAATTTTTAAAACATGCAATACTGGACTATTTAGTGAGGGACACTGAATTCCTTTCCTTTTGATTGTCAAATTAAAAAAAAAATGACAACAGCCAATACAACAATAGCCACTTGATATGAATGAATCAAAATTATGCCTATTTTTGTCAGATGGGCAAAAAATGTAATTTTTTGCTGTGTAGCAAAATTTTAGTAATTAGTTTATATGTACCAACAGATGAAAAAGGTGGAAAATCCCTGCTTCTAGATCAAGTAGTAACCATGCAAGTTAATTAAATATTTCTAGTAATTGAATAAAAAAAGTCAGATTCAATAAAAATGGAGGTGGTTGACAAATGTTGTTAGAGAAATTAAAATAAGTTATAACATTCAAAAATTGTCTTTAGTGTTCTTATCTAGAGATTAATAAATGGTTATGTCAATAATTTTAAAGCTATTAGAAATTAGTATTTAATAAAATAAATTTAATATAATCTGTGTACTTTAGACAATGGTTTGGATGTCATATTAACTTCTAGTCATTCTACAATATGGCTTTTACAATTACTAAAAATAAGACAAATTTTGGGAGTCAGGAAGCACTGAAATGCAAATTCAATGTTTAATTCACAGTAAAATATTTTATTTACCTTAAATAGAAAGTGATATTGGCATACATATTCTTTAACTAGGCTATAGCTTGTACTGGGTAAATATACTATAGATAAAGATGATAAATCTTTAAACTGTAGAATTAGTGGATTATGTGTTTGGCAAATAGAAAATTATTCATAAACAACCAGAATAATTATACATTGTTTTTCTCCAAATATCTACCTAAAAGGCATGCCCCAGAAAGCCTTAGTATTAGAAACTACTAACTTTTCTAAGAAAAAATTGGCTAAAGCATTTGATTTTACATCTTAAGAAAGCCTTTATAAATGCAAATAACATCATTAAAATCTTCAGTGTACTAGTAGTTCTGAAATGAAAATTGGCATAGATGAAAATTTATTTTAAAAATTAAATACATGGAGATAAATGTAACATAAATAATCAAGTTAGGAAAGTATTCAAAGCCATTTCTTTGGGAGATAATTATTTCATCTAACATTCCGCAAAATTCTTTAAATTGGCATAATGGAATCATCTAAAGAATTAGATGTTTCAAGAAATTACTACATTACCAGAAATGTCCCAGTAATGCCCTTTCATGTTTCTTTGTCTTTAAAGGTGGTGACTCATGCTAAGTGCATGATTGAAAGAAGAAAATTTTGTACCACGAAGTCTTGGAAAGCAGGGAGTCCTCCAGCATACTTAACAACACGCTTTGTTTTGAGGATAACGAGGACATTACAAGCTGTTTGGGTCTTTTGTCTGAAAATTCCCGCAGAGGCTCTTTTAAACCACTGTGGTTGCCAGCGCCTGGTCCCTGCAGAGCCTAAGTCTGGTTTTGCTGCAGCTTCAGTTGTTACTCATGCTTGTTGGGGCCTGCGTGCCATTCGTGGGAACATACTCAATGTGGTGAGAAATCTGCTTACTCTGGGTATCCTCCCTTGGGACATTATTTTGATAAGCTTTTTAAACTTAGATTCTTCTTTTTGAAGTTCTGAGCACAATGACATATGTTAAGTTGCCTTGCCCTGACCTGAAGTGAAACAGAACTAATTCCTGGCATATGGTAATTCTATGAAAGACCGCAATACATGAGTAGTACAACATATCAGTACACATTTAAAATTTTCAAAAGACCAATAATTTTCCATCAGGAGCATTGATTGAGCATTTTGATTGATGTGACAAAGTTTTAGTCTTAAATAATGAATCATAAATGGACAACTGGCCTGAACAAGGAATTCCTTTTTCCTAAAACATGTCACTGCCCTGCAATTAGAGCAAGGTAATAGAGGGGGAAAACATTTCAGTACCATTGCCTTATCAATTGTAAATTGTCCAGCAAAGTTTATGGCGTGAAAAGCCCCGAGAAGAGCCAAAAGAACTTTGTGAAGAACATGGAAGAAAATTATCTAAACTCTGAGCCCGAAGTCTTGAAAATAATGATTAAAAAAAAAACTACACTATGGTTACAAAAATAGAAATAATTTGGTATAGAATGTAGGAATGGCATGGTCAACTAAATATTATATAGGGTTTTTAAAGAAGACAGATAAAAATAAATGAGAAAGTTTTTTTTTTCTATGTATGTGTATATAAAATTCAACTAAAATGAAAGACTGAAGGAATTAACTGAACATCTTCTAGGAGGCTCAAATCTTTAAATACTGTATACATTGAAGAAAGTATATGGGATCATTTTGGCAATATAGCTTTAATTTTTTATTATAGAAAACTAAATGTACAAAAGTGAAAGGATCATATAGTAAATTTCCTTGCACCATCATCTAAGTTAAAAAAAAATATTAACATTTGGTCAATTTTGTTTTCTTTATACCCCTTCTGACATAACCCTACTTGTCCCTATATACTTTTTGACTTTTTCATCAAAATAATATGACTCTAATGACTATATTTGGTGCTTTTTTTTTCTAGTACACAAGACAAGTTAAATGCAAAAAAAAAAAGGAAAAAAAAAAGAAAAAGAAAAAGACAAAAAAAGCCACACCAAAACCCTACATATATGCATTATTATGCACTCAATAATCTCAGAAAAAGATTTGGATTGAAAAAAATGTAGTCTCAAAAAAAAGATTTTTGAATGACTTTAAATAAATAGTAATAAATAACATAATTATGTTTTTAAAATAACTTACTCTTCTATCTTATGCTTTGTGAAATTTGTGGACTTTCCTATTCTTATTTGAAGCTTAAATGTTGGATAGCTTGTATTCATACAAGCATTCTGATGAATCCTTAATGAGATTACTTGGGTATATTTTAAGTCAAGAGATAAGAAATTACCCAATTTCAAATCCCAACTTCAAATCTCAAATTGCACAGAAGATTTCTGATATTCCAAGATACTAAGTTAAACTAAAGGTAAAGATAAATTTTGAAGGTCAGGAAGGGGGCTACAAATACAAACATTTGTTGACTGATTTAAATAAGTTAACAAATTAACGATGGTGCCCCAACTCCATTATTTTCTGTGATCCACACATGAGTGCAGAATGTATATGTTGAAGACTGTCAGAAAGAAGAAAACAAAAACACATGCGAAGCCAATGGCCAGTCACTTTGGTTTAGTTTATTAACATGATAATGGTTTCTGAACAAGGAAAAAAAAATTGAAGACCGTGGTTTATTTAAGATATTACTTGGTTCTCTGTTGGAAGCTCTAGAACTATCTATAGAAATCATTCTTTGTTCTATTTGCCTCGAATTAAATTTGTAATGAATTTTATATTACATTCAATTATTCTCTTTAATATAGAAAGAGAAGAGAAAATATTGGCCTGAACTCTGTAGTATTGGAGAATGTTTTACTTAAGTAGCTTAATATGTAAGAATTTACTTGTGAAAGCACAAATCCGCAGTGTGATGGGTAGTTTGGTAATACAAATGAAAGGCATATTAGCGTGATCGTATTCAATGACAAGTGAAATTTTGCAATATGTAAACATTATACTTAAGTTGCCATATAAAGCATTATAATCACCTTGCTGTTTCACAAAGAATCTTACAAATATAATGCAATCATTTATTTCATAATTTATAATAATAAAAGCATAATATGCAAATCAACTGAACAACCGAACAACAAATGACCATCTGGACAACCTTCCAGATGACCACGCTATGACAAGCACTGGTGCCAGGCCAGCCAAGGCGGGTGAGATGCCATTGGTCGGGGGGCCCCACCATCACCCCATGATCACCCCGCAGAGGGAGGCCCAGGCCACCCTCTGTGGGGCGATCGATGGTGGGGCTCCGCAATCAATCACCCCAATGAGGGAGGCCCAGGCCACTGGCCGGCAGGGCAATGGATTGGCTGGTGAGGGCTCTGCAATTGCAGAGCCCTGGCTGGGTGGGTGGGGCCTCCCTCTGCTGGGTGACTGATCACAGAGCTCTGAGATTGATTGACCCAAAGAGGGAGGCCCAGGCTACCTGGTCGGTGGTGCTGTGGCGGGTGGGCGGGGCCTCCCTCTGCAGAGCCATTGATCATGGAGCCTCGCAATCATTTGGCCCGCAGAGGGAGGCCAAGGCCACTGGCCAGCTACGTTATGGTGGGTGTGCAGGGCCAACCAGTCATTGCCCCGCAGAGGGAGGCCCAGGTCAGCCAAGTGATCACACCCAATGCCTGAAGCTTGTAGAGGGAGGTGACTGGTGGCAGGGGAAGGGGGGGCAGTGCTGCACAGATGGCAAGCAGTGGCAGTGGTGGGGGCGGGGCCAGCTGCCAGCAGCTGGAGAAAGGAAAGCCCCGATAGGCCCTGATTGCCAGCCAGGCCTAGGGACCCTGCATGAGGGGTCCCAGATTGCAAGAGTGCACAGGCTGGGCTGAGGAACACTCCCCCATGCAAATTTTGTGCACCAGGCCTCTAGTTAATAATAAATATTATGATTGCATTGCCTTTAATGCCTTAAAATAAAATATTAATAGTGTTTATAGTGGTTTCAAAAACAAAGCATTATTCCTTTTCTATTTAATCATAAAATAATGTAAGAGGCCTTAAAAAGAAAAAAAAAATGCCTGAGATGAAGGGCAGCCAAGAACAACTTGCACTTGGTTGAGGCTCCAGGTACAGATTGCATTGGGTTTTATCATGGAGAAACCAGGGGGACACATCTCTGATGGCCTTGGGCAGAAGCATTTACCCTTTCCTGCAGATGGCATTGTCAGTAGTCCTGGGCTTTTGGAGAAAATAAAATCTTGGTTTACTTTCAACAGTATGCTAAGGAGAAACAGGAGCGCAGAAGAAAGGAGAAAACTGGGAGATGAGGTTGTAAGAGCTGGGAAGAGAGAAATGAGTGAATACAATGAAGGATAGAAGGAGAGGAGCGGTATAAGGACTTCTGTCTTTGGCACTAACCTGCTATATGATTTTTGATGCATTATTCATCAGCACCAATCTTTGTTTCAAAAAAAGGAGTCGAATAATTGCCTCCCAACAGTTTTATAATTAACTAGAGGCCTGGTGCATGAATTTGTGCGCTGGTGGGGTCCAGCTGGCCCATCCCCCATGGGGGCCATTGGGGGCGGGCCGGCTAGAGCAAGGAGCTGTGGGAGGGGCTAGCAGGAGAGAGGAGCTGCTGGCAGTTTGCCAGTTGATCCCTCCCCCAATCAGGGTGGGGTGCCCCCTCTGGGGCGGGGCTGGCCGGGGGGAGGAACCGCGGGTGTTCCGGTCATTCCGCCATTTGGTCAATTTGCACATTACCCTTTTATTATATAGGATTAGACTTTTGTATGAAGTACCTGTATACAGTAGGTACCCCTAAAATAGTAAGCAGTTATTATATACATATTCCAATGTTTAAAACTTTTGCATTTTTAAACAGTTATTTTAGAGTTAACTGATGAGCCATAGGAGAAATCAGTTTTATTCATTTATAATAATTCACCATTATGAATTGTTTTTATGAAATAAAGAAACTTCATGATTTTAAACTTTTAATTATATAACTGTTTCATGTTATGATTATGTTAATGGCACTCTGAAATTGTTTTGCCTCAGATTATGTAAATATTTACTCTTTGTTTTAATTCATTGAGAATTTATACATGTTCTTTAGACAGTATTCCTTAGATAAGGAATTTTCTTTCCACAAGCATGAGTCATTAAGTCATTGGTGTTCTACTAGTAAGTGACATAAAATGTTTTCTTTTTCACAAGTTGATGCTGAATCTCCAAATGTCATGATCCATATAGTTTCCTAACATTGTCATTATAACTTCACATCATCCTGACATGAAGATGAGGGAAATGTTCTCTCCCCTTATCACCTGCATTCAGATAACACAATTGGAGTGCTCAGTTGCTATGGTGAACATCACTCTGGAAGTACTCTTATAGGAAATACAATATAAGATCCTAGCCTCTCAGAATTATAAAAACTTCTAGCAGGTACATCACAAGTCAGGCAGTGAGAAAAATGCTTATAGAAAATACATATTTAGGATTTTGCTTGGTGAATCTCTGGATTCATTGCAGTTTTGAGTTCTGCGAAAGGGAAGAGTCATTTAAACAATGGTTCTTCTCTTTATTTCATAGTCACAGGTGTTTTGTTTTCTTATTTTCTTACTGTGCTTTAGAAGTTTATTGGAGCAAACAGCATAGTGCATGGAGGAAATGATCTTTGAGCTAGCTTAGTTTTAATAATTTTGCTCTCTCAAGTGCTTGAGCCATTTGGACTGGCTCTTGTGAGTTCTTGGCAGTGATTGGGTTTGCATTTTGAGTTTTCAGCACCAAGACTGCATGTGGTCAGGGTCGGGGATGCTGCATGGCTGATTTGGGTTACTCTTACCTGGCAGCATTGCTACTTGGAAGGAAAAAAATATACTTACATGGCCTAAAGTTGCCCACTCAGCCTGCGTTTCTCTTGACATCTATTTTGAACAAGAAATACACTAAGACAGAAAAGTGCATGTGAGGTGGGCAGCAGGGTGTGTGTATACAGGTGTATGGGAAATCATAAGGGTGATGTCACTAAATTACTTCCAAATAAATGATCTCTTTTTTATCTTAAACTGGAAGACATGCTATGATTTGTTTATAGGCATATTTTTCCTTTGAAGATCATAAAGAACTCTACTGGGAATTGCAAAACAGATCATATGAGGATTTCAAGATGTTATATAATAAAGTCTGGGAAAGTGTCCTGATCATTGCCTTAATGACTCACCATGTTCAGCCGCTCTCTTCCATTCTCATTGCTGCTAATGCTCATTTTATGTAAAAACCTCCACTGGAACTAACTAGGACATCTTTAGGGTAATGTTACTTTCTAGGCAATAGTAATTTTCAATTAAAATGGCACAGTGTACCAGTGAATTGAAAGTCAGATACAAGGATGCTACATTATGGGATTTTTTTGGTTTTTCTAATCAGCCTCACATCCCATGACTTGCTCAAAATTGCCAACAAGTTTCTGGTTTATTTTCAGTCTTATGCCACAGTGCTTATCTGGTCTCCATTTATCTCTGTAGAGAGGAGACAAAAATCAAAAATCTTCCTAAGACTTAGGCTCCGGCTTCCTCAGGCTACCATGAGGCCTGCATAGCTCAAGATAGGAGAAGAAAGGACTTCAAACAGCTAGGAATTAATCAGCCAGCCTGGCTTGAAGCTCGGTGTTATAACTGAGCAATTCCATTTCAGAAGCTCACTTACATTAACTGGAATTAAATGAGACAGGCTCATTTAATTCTTGTGTATAAAAAGCTCTTGAAGCACAGTTTAAACCAGGAACTTTGTGATGTCATGGAGCAAAGGGGCTAATTGAGCTCATTGGAAAGTGAAGGGCCCCTGGGTTTGTATCAAAGAGGAATTGGACTGGCCTTTGAAACAATTTCCTTATATCTTATTCATACCTTCATAGCATTACATTTTGTACCATCCATTATCATTTAACCAGAACATTCAACCCCTCCTCTGGTGTCAGTGTTATTTGTAATAGAGGAAGCTCTTTAGGGACTACATATGATAGTTTGTTCTGTGGACCAGTGTAACTTAAGGCCCTTCACATTGTCCCTCTGAACATTTCTACTTTTGAGCAATAGGATTAATGAATATTTTACAGTTTTAGAAAACAGACATTTGTTATACTGATGGGTTTTAATAAAGGCTTCAAACATAAAATAAACATAATAAACCAAAGTATTTCTGTGATTGTCAAATTTTCTAATCAGATACTTTATTTTCATTAATAACTCAATGTATGTACATATATTTCCTTCTTATATTCCTATTATTAAATTTATTGGGATGACATCCTATCTAATAAAAGCGTAATATGCAAATTGACCATCACTCCAACACACAAGATGGCAGCCCCCATGGGATCAAAGATGGCTGCCCCCATTTGGACACAAGATGGCTGCCACAAGATGGCCAGCAGGGGAGGGCAGTTGGGAGGGACCAGGCATGCAAGGGAGGGCAGTTGGGGGTGATCAGGCCAGCAGGGGAGGGCAGTTAGGGGTGGCCAGGTCTATAGGGAGGGCAGTTGGGGGCGACCAGGCCTGCAGAAGATGGCAGTTGGGGGTGACCAAGCCAGCAGGGGAGGGCAGTTAGGGGCTACCAGGTTGGCAGGAGAGGGCATTTGGGGACCACCAGGCCAGCAGGGGAGGGCAGTTAGGGGCAGGGGAAACAGTTGGGGGGGGGACCAGGCCTGCAGGGGAGGGCAGCTGGGGGCGACCAGGCCTGCTGGGGAGAGAAATTGGGGGAACCATGCTTGCAGGGGAGGCAGTTGGGGGCAACCAGGCTGTCAAGGGAGGGCAGGTAGGAGTGACTGGGTCATCAGGGGAGAGCAGCTGGGGGTGACCAGGCTGGCAAGGGAGGGCATTTAGGGTCAATTGGGCTGGCAAGGGAGCAGTTAGGCATCAATAGGCTGGCAGGGGAGTGGTTAGGGGGTGATCAGGCTGGCAGGCAGAAGTGGTTAGGGGCAATCAGGCAGGCAGGCAGGCGAGCAGTTGGGAACCAGCAATCCTGGATTGTGAGCAGGATGTTTGACTGCCCATTTAGGCCCGATCTTGATGGTGGTATCGGGCCTAAACGGGGAGTCGGATATCCCTCGAGGGGTACCAGATTGGAGAGGGTGCAGGCTGGCTGAGGGACACACCCCCTCCCCTGTGCACGAATTTCATGCACTGGGCCTCTAGTTTATAATAATAAAAACATAATATTCTAATTATAATGGACGTCTTTCTGGATGAAGCCGGGGCTGTGAGGGAAGCCTGGGTCCCGGGTGCCAGAAGGAAGCTGGTGCCGGCAGCTGAGGCAAGGAAGGCCTACTCTTCCATGAATTTCGTGCAATGGACCTCTAGTTGGTTAATAAGTTTCTATACATTACAAATATACATTTCTAAGATACATGATCTGTATATTGCATTGTGTGCCTACACAATGTGGAATTATTTTAATAACTTCCATATAAAAGCAATATTAAAGCTCATTTTCAGATTTTAGGACATATTTATACAAAATAGGACTACTAGTTCTTTCCCATAGATTGAGAACACTCTCAAATTAGTTTATTAACAAATGTTATCTATTTCCTAACTAAATGATTAGCCAATCAGAATAATCAATGTATGGCAATAAAGCTAAAAGTAAAATCCATAATGGGTTTAAATCTATAACTCTAGACTCAGAATCATCTGCTCTAATGATTAGATTATTTGCTCTCTATATATCAGATACTACCCATTAGCTTAATCAAAAATATTGAAAGCTTTTTCTTCTATACACTGTTAGTAAAGCAAATAAACCACTTATCCATGTTATTGACAAGTTCTTAATGGATTTATTTATTAGCTATAGTGACCCTTCATCTAAGTGTGATCCATGCAAAGACCAAACATTTAGGAACATGTGAATGTCTCCAGTGTTGACTAAAAGATGGTCCTTTTTGAAGGTTAAAATTGTTCAATACATTCAAAATAAATTTTGTGTCTGGCTAACTCAATAATAACACTTTAACTGTGTTTAGTTTTTTAAAATAAAAATAAAACTGGTTTTAATAAAAAGCAAATTGAAAATCCATAACTCTTTGCAAAGTGGTGGGAAAGTTTTTTTTTAAAATATTGATTTATATTGATACAGGCTTCTTAATAGGAAACTGATATGTGGATTTTAATATGGAAGGTAACTTTAATACAATAATTTATTAGTGTTCCACATTAATTAAGAGGATGTTGATCATGGTCACCACTCCACTTGAATAAATTCTATCTAGACATTGACCTTAAATGACTTGAGTATCACTGTGAACCTAGTTCTAAATTCCAAAGGTAATGCTCTGAATTATTATTCTCATGAATTGGGGGATTTATTTATTTACTTTGTTTCTTATGAAAAGGTTCAAACATATAATGGAATTGGAAGAGTTTTACAATAAACACATGTTATATCAGCTCAGGCTGCCATAACAAAATACCACAGACTGATGGCTTAAATATAAAAATTTGGAAATTGCCCATTTATCAACAAGAAAATGAATAATTTAATGGTCATGTATTCATAGAGTAGAATATTAGATGACAATGAAAATTTTTTTAAAAATCCTATTACATACTGTATTGGAAGAATCTCAAAAAATGTTGTTGAAAGATAAAAACAAGATACACATTAATGCATAAAGTATAATCCCATATCTACAAATGTCAAAACCAAACAACATTAGGGGTGTGTCATATGGAGATTTATGTAAACATTGAAACTAAGTAGCAAAAAAAGATAATAGTAAATAGTATATTTACTGATAGATGATTGAATATATAATAACATTAAAGAGAAAAAATAAAAGGACACATATTAAACTATTGCTTAGTATACACTCTACATATTTTTTCTCATTTTTTTCAAGGTAATAGTAAAAATCTGCCTGGTAATATTAAAAATATGCAAGATAATAGTATAGCAAAAATATATGATTAGCAGCAAATTTTAATGGTCTGTTTAGTGCAGGGGTGGGCAAACTTTTTGACTCGAGGGCCACAATGGGTTCTTAAACTGGACCGGAGGGCCGGAACAAAAGCATGGATGGAGTGTTTGTGTGAACTAATATAAATTCAAAGTAAAGGAGCGGAGGGGAGAGCAAGAGAACCGGATAGAACAGCTGGATCCGGCCCGCGGGCCGTAGTTTGCCCACGGCTGGTTTAGCGTGTTTGCAATGTATTTGCCTAAGACATATCTTCTTTGTTCAAATTCTTTCCCATGTGTGCCCAAAGTAGAATAAGTTACAGACCAACTGCTATTTCATCTCCCCAGCATAATTGAAGAAAGTGAACTATTGGTACTAAGAAGACCTGAAAATAGGTTCAGATTATAAAAATATAATGGAGATGAAATCAGAAATTATAAGAGTAAGTATAAAAAGACCATTGAGGATACTTGAGTGGGTGAAATCTGGACACAGATCTGAGGTCATAGCTTTAAATTGGAGACTTATTTTTCATCAGAGACAGGCCATAGTAAGAGAGGGAGTTTAAATATAAAGGGATGGTTTGGCATGGGAAAATGTGAAAAAGGTATATTTATACTGAAGAACCTTAATTTAAGGAGTAACAGTAGACATTGAATATCTGCTACAAATGAAGAAGGAGAAATGAATAGGGCACTAGAGGATGAACCACTTTGAGGAACATTGTGAGATATTAATAGGCTAAACAATGTAGCAGCTGTAGTTATTTTATTATAGTAAGCAATCCTATCTAATAAAGAGGGAATATGCTAATTGACCATCATGTCATCACAAAGATGATAGTGCCCACAGCCAATAAGAAGAGAATATGCTAATTGACTGCCCTGCCCTCAAAAATGGTGGCATCCACAGCCAATAAGGAGGGAATATGCTAATTGACTGCCACACCCTCAAAGATGGGGAAGACAACAGCCACAAAATGGCGGTGCCCAGTCCCTTCAGCCCTGCCGGGACTCCAGGAGCACAGCAAGGCCTCCAGAGTCCCCAGTCCCCTCAGCCCCCCAGCTGCCCAGGGCTAGCCCGAGGCGCAGGTAAGCCTCAGATGGCGGCTGCCCAGCTGCCCAGGGCTGCCCAAGGAGCAGGTAACCAGGGCGAGGCTTGCGCTGCTAGCAGTGGCAGCAGCAGAGGTGTGAAGGGGCATCGCCTTCCCCTGATCGCCGGGTCTCCTCCCATCCCTGAGGGCTTCTGGAATGTGAGAGGGGCAGGCCAGGCTGAGGGACCCCCCTGCTTCAGTGCATGAATTTTCATGCATTGGGCCACTAGTGAATAATAATTGCCTAATGTGATTGAATTCCATGAATATGTGAGAGGTGGTGGACAAGGCAATTTACAAACACTATTGTAGAATGAAACTATATGGTATCATTCAAAATTTTTAGGTTCTAAAATCAGCCATTAATGTGAATATTTCATATAGTCAAATACATTCTTTGAGAATTTCCATGGGAGGACAGATCAACTACTCTTTCTTAAATCTAATCCAGCCAGCTTTTCCTTTATCACTGAAATAGATTGCTATTTCTGTTTGAAATCCTGCAGCTTACCTTTTGGAATTGTGTTGCATAAAAAAAATTAACCTTGACTAAGAGATTAACAGATGTATATCCCATATATTATGCTTACTTAGGTTAGAGACTAATTTGGTAGCATGGATGATGGGATCATCCATGCCATTTACATTATTCCCCTCTCAAGCAAAATCATTTCCTCTTGAGTTAAATGTCCAAGTAGGGTGACTCCATGAGTCTCACAATGACTCCAAAAGAGAAGATAATATTCTGATTTTATAGATGATAAAACTGAGGCTTAGATAATTTAAGTAACTTAAGAAAAGTCAAAATAGTTAACAACTAGAAGAAGCAGGATTTGAGCTCAAGTCTCCCTGAATCTAAAGCACGTTGTATGATGTCAGCACAGAGATCTGTATTTTTTGCTTTGTTTTGTTTTTATTATCCCTGGCTATTATTCTTCAGCTTTAAAGGAAAAGAAGAGAAAATAGGCATAGATGGTTATGACTAGTGATTGATGAAAAGACTATAGAAACTCAAAATGACATTGGTTTTTGGGTTTTAAATTGTTCAATGTATTGATTAAATAGCTTATCTTAGCCTTCTGACTAATAGGGAAAAAAAGGAAAGGCAAAATTGAACACATTGGGACAATTAAAAAAGGCAAGATACTAATCCTATCTAATAAAGAGGGAATATGCTAATTGACCCTCAAGCCATCACAAAGATGGCGGCACCCACAGCCATAGGAGGGAATATGCTAATTGACTGCCCCACCCTCAAATATGGCAGTGCCCACAGCCAATCAGGAGGGAATATGCTAATTGACTTCCCCGCCCTCAAATATGGTGGCACCCACAGCCAATAAGGAGGGAATGTGCTAATTGACTGCCCCATCCTCAAAGATGGCGACACCCAAAGCCACAAGATGGCAGTACCCAGTCTCCTCAGCCCCACCAGGGCGGCAGTCATGTGGCAAGGCCAGGCCCGACCCCAGGTGGGCCCAGCTGCTCCACGTGCCTGCCTCCGGTATCCTCCAGCTCCCTCAGCCCCCCAGCCACTCAGGGCTGGCCCAGGGTGCAGGCAAGCCTTGGGTGGTGGCTGCCCAGCCGTCCAGGGTCACCAGAGACCCAGGTAATCAGGGCCGGCTGAGGCTTGCGCAGCCAGCAGAGGCAGCAGCAGAGGTGTGAAGGGGCATTGCCTTCCCCTGATCGCTGGGTTGCCTCCTGCCCCTGAGGGCTCCTGGACTGTGAGAGGGGACAGGCTGGGCTGAGGGTCCCCCCATACAGTGCATGAATTTTCATGCACCAGGCCTCTAGTGTTCAATACAAATAAATACAGAGAAATTTAACTCCCATTGCCTTTCAATGGGAAATTAACAATGATTATGGCATGGTGGTTGAACTAAAAATATCATGTAAGGGAGAGTCAGTTTCTGTGAGATAGAGTTTGGTGAATGAAATTCAGAGTAGCTACAACAGTACAGAAAAAGCTGGAGTCATCAATGAGGACAATTAGAGTCATAAATTATAGATGCTATAGAAATGAGTCATCGTTTGGCGGCAAAGGACAGGAAAAAATAACCACTCTAAAACAAGTTTATGTGAATTACAGTGTTAGTAAAAGGGTTAAGATAAACTAATAGCCCCCTTTTACAGAAATTACAGCCAGGGCTCATGGTGACTAGAACTTCTAAAATGTTCATTGATAATCTCAGCACATAAATGTCTACATATTTGACATTTTGTATATATGTTCTCTTACAAGATAGTCTCCCTATTGGATACTATTTATATTAAAATTTATTTCTCTGAGATAGAATGAGTTTTCTGATTGGTGGGATTTTACAAATTGATCCTAATAAAAAATGATGAAACAATTTGTCACCCATATAACAGATTATAAAACACCTTCAAAGTGTTTTTTACTGACAGTTGTGTGGTAAAGGACTGTAATGTTGAAAAACTTAGCAACTGTTGCAATTTAAAGAAGCAGAGATTATTGCTCTCTATTCAGAATGTGTGTGACACCAAAATGCACTGTGGGTTTAGCACAGTCTTCAAGAAGACTCTGAACTTCTACATTGAGAAATAGTTAAGAAAGGAAACCTAAATGCATATCTATATATATAAAAGCCCAGTGACCAGAACAGTGGAAGACCAGAATGACAGGTGGCTATGATGCTCACTGCAGCAACCAACCAGCCTGATCCGGGTCCCTAAAGGCCCCCTGCCCCCAGGCCGGCCCGGCTTGGCCCCGGATCGGCACCCAACACCCCGATCGGGGGTGGTGCCAGCTAGCCAACTGCCCATGGCCCCTTCTCCCTGCCAGCCCAGGCTGATGGGCCCCCATTGGGGCAGGCAGGCCAGATCCCACCCATGCACGAATTCGTGCAACAGGCCTCTAGTATTTAATATTACTAACCTGTTGAAATGCTTTATTTTAGGGGGGATATACAAAAAAATAGAGATTATAGGGATGGTCAAGAGTAAATGTATCTTTTTTTAGTGCATCCCCTACCTCAAAACCATTCTAAGACAACAGAAAATATATTTCTAGTTATAGTTGAGTATATTTTTAGGAGTGATTTTCAAAACTTGAAAGGAACTTGAAAGAAATGCAAATATCATGCTCTGTGCTCTCCCATTTCCCCTAAGATCAGTTTCTTGGCAATGTTCTTTTCAGATAAGACAGTTGTCTTTTCCAGTACCAATCTGGAAACAATTGTGTGTTGGGCAGCTGCCTTTTCAATGAGAGGTGGGTGTATCTTTTCTGCAAAAAAAATTTTTTTTTTCAGAAATCAGTCATCTTGCCACTCCATATTCTATGCCATGTGCTAATTTGACAGGAAGCTGCATTGCAGGCAAGTTCCTTTCTCTAGGAAATTACTCCAGGAGAGTTGTCAGGACAGTTGGGGCCAGCTCAATAAGCAGACGGGTTCCATACCTATGAAATGAGGCCCACTGGCTATTCGTACGTCTTCATAGGGACTGAGATGATTTGGGGATGGTCAATGAGAGTCTTGTCTCAAGTGTGATTCCTAAAAGCAAGCAGTATGCTCGTGATAGATGCAATACTCACTTTCACAAAACTTCTTTGTTCCAATGTCTGATTTGGAAAGAAAGAATCCCCTGACAAGAGTGGGCAAGCCATTTGTAGCTTTTGGATTTGATAGTGACTTCATCCAAACTCTGCTCATTAGGTAAAATTGAGTGCACTGTAGAGTTGTTCTTTTTCCAAAAAAAAAAAAAAAAAAAAATGTTTTTAGTGGAAATGCATTGCAAACATATTTTGAAAAATTGTATTGTTTTATCTTTACCTACCTACCTGTGGTGGTGTAGCCACACTTAGGGAAGCAAATAGGGGGAAAACCAAATGCATATGTTTCCTCTTTTAGTGTCCCAAAGAGTCATTAAAACAACTGAAAGAAAAATGGCATTTCAAGAAGAGGGACTAGTGGAGAGCTCATAGCCCAGGCTCTAAAGTGATTGTCTCCAAGGAAACAAAACAGTGTTCATTGTCTTATTCCCTGGAGAGAGCTTGAGACAAATTGGCCTATAATGTTAGAAACAAAAAGAAATCATTTCTAGCTTTTCTGTTTCGCTGTGGGGATCTGGAAGAGTGTGCTCCATTTGATTTAATAGGATATTAATAGGATGGTAAAAATTGTGGCCATGTCTTCTACATTACACCTTAATTCTCTTAGAAAGAATGTCTGTTGCAATATGTGTTCTTGAGCTTCTAACCTCAGATATATCTCTGCTTGTTCACCGTGCCAATCAGGCATTTCGTTACAGGAGCTTGGCATTGAAAATCATGTGTGTGGTACACATATTAGAGGTAGTGGTGTGGTTATGTGTGTGATTTTCTTAAGTTGATTATCTGTGTGATTTCCTTAAGTCGGAAGAGGAGGGATAGGGGACCATGGGTTTTGTCATATAGGTTTCTACTTCAAGGACTACTCAGCTTTATAGATTTTGAAAGTCAATATTTTTGAGCTCCATCAGGGCTTATAGGCTCAGTGGATTCAGTGCTGACTAAACTCTCAAGGGACTAGTGATGAATGGCAGTGTCAGTTTATTTACAGTGGAATATCTGTCTGGCCTGCAGTGGCTCCTCCAGTTTGTCCAGTGGGAATAATAGCAATCCTCACTGGGAAAATGTTTACCAGAATTAAACAAGACTGCTCAGTAATTTGGCCACCTAAGAAGGAGAAATTGCAGTCTCAATAGTTTTAACCCATTAAAATAAGTCAATGTCAACATCATGAAAATCATAGTTAAAACCTTTTAAATAAAATGCTGGGAAACAGAAGCATTTGGCTTTGGAAGTTCTCCCATATTTCTTATTGTGATCAATCCTTCTCAGCTCCTTTTGATCCATTTGTTCCTCTACTACCCGATAAAGCCTTGCTCTTCAAAAGGGCCCCTTCCTTAGCCCGTCCTGTGGTTTGTAGCACCTGCCACATCCACACGACTCCACTCAGAGCCTGTGTCTATGTATCAGAACAGAAGGAGAGCACTGGCTTAATAAATCCTGAGGCATGCCATACTAGTAACAGCTCAATCTATTTCAGATTATATTTGAAGGGATGACTGCACCCAAAGAATGAAATTTAAGGTCCTCATGTGCAACTTGTCATGTTCAAGTAATGGGAGATTTTATTCGGCGAAATCACACAATAATGTCTAAATATATAATTTCTGGAAAAATGGAATTAATAACTCTTCTACTCTGTATGGGACAAATATCATATGAGTACTTTGCTTGTTTCTAGCAGCCCCACTCATTCATTCATTTATTCATGCAGTGGGCTACCTTACTTTTCTAGAGCACTTTTCACTTCTATAAAAGTTGGTTGAGATATAACACATCGTGAGACCATATTTCAAGCTGTCATTGAAAATTATATTCCAACCTGCAAGAACCTCATTTCTTTAAAAAAAAAAACACCTATCTTTATTGTTGAAAGAATTACAGATGTCCCCTTTCTTCCCCTGTGACCCCTTCTAGTCTGCACCCAACCCCTGCCCCAGGGTTTCACCACAATATTGTCTGTAAGCCTCATTTCTTTATTTTTTAAAGCTATATTTTTATTTATTTCAGAGAGGAAGGGAGAGAGAGAGAGAGATAGAAATATCAATGATGAGAGAGAATCATTGATAAACTGCCTCCTGCATGCCGCCTAATGGGGATTGAGCCCAAAACCTGGGCGTGTGCCCTTGACCAGAATCAAACCTGGGACCCTTCAGTCCACAGGCTGACGCTCTATCCACTGAGCCAAACCAGCCAGGGCTGAACTTCATTTCTTAAAAGAAATTATCTTATAGAATAAGATTGTAAGTAGAACTCAGTGTTTCTCCAGAATGTACACACTTATTTATTGTATTATTTTTATGAATCATTATAAACTGGCTTGTGTACAATGCTAGAGATCCCTTGCATCTGTAGGCTCAAAACCTCAGGAAATATTATTAAATCTACTTTTTATTGGGTACTTATTGTGTGCTCCACACTTTAAATATTTCTGTATGCATACATATTTTCTTATAATTAAAGCCAAGTCATATTAGATTTAGGATATGTCTATCATGGACTCTGTCATACAACATGTACTCAATATATTTTTTATAATTGAATACATGATTACAACAGATGTAGCTATTAATAAGAGCTATTTCTTAAAATATTAATTTATTTAAAATTGCATTCTTTTATATTCACTTGTCATTATGTAATATTTGCAGCTAGTAAGAAGCAGTATATGAGACTCCCACTTTTTGTAGCTCTGGAAAAACTTCATTTTATTACATTTTGTCAGAGTTTAGAACTTGGATCAGTTAGTGGGCATGAGATGCTATTTCATTATTGCTTTAAAACATTATTCCCTGCTTCTAGTAATACTGGACTTATTTTTTCTGTGCTTATTGGCAATTTGACTTTTTTTTCTGTGGATTTCTTATATTGTATATTCATTTGTTTCTTAGTTTTTTCTTCTATAATTTCTTTGGAGTAATATTTCATATGGTTTTAATTTATATTTGTTGTCAGTTATGTGTTTTGAAATATCTCATTCCAGGCTGAGGCTTCTCTGTTATCTCTGTCCACCATGTCTTGTGAAGAAGAGGCATTTTCCACTTCACTGCAGCCAAATATGTAGAATGGTCTTTGTTGATCCATCAACATTTCAATTAAATGGCCAATTTAAAATCTTGTCATATAGCTATGTATGGATAGACAACAGAGTGAAAAAAGAGCTAATGGAATCATGAAGAATCTTACCTAATAATAGATAAACATGTAAATTGACTGTACCTCCACTATTCCCACAGCCAATCAGAGTGAGTATGCAAATTAACCCAACAAAGATGGAGGTTAATTTGCATACATACCTGGGTCCCCGGAACCTCCTCAGCACCCAGGTCACTCCCAGCCGGCCATCAGATGGAGGCTTTAGGCTTGGGAAGGGGCTGAGCCTGGGATCAGAGGGAAGGGGATAAAATCAATGGAAACATATCCTCAGGTGAGGATAAAAAGAAAAATAAAGAAAGAAATAGCATATCCTATGAAAGACACATCTTGAAAATGCTTGAAGAAAGTTATCATTTTTTCATGGTGAAGGGACTGGAGTCTGTGTTGATGAAAATACCTTGGTGGCTGCGGTGACTGGCAGTGGCTGCAGCAGTGGGGTGATGGGGCTGGTGCCTTCCCCTGATTGGCCCAATCGCCTCCCACAAAGGGAGGCAGACTGAGGCTTAGGTCCGCTCCCAATGGGGAGCGGGCCTAAGCCATCAGTAGGACATCCCCTGAGGCCTCCCAGTATGTGAGAAGGGGCAGGCTGGGCTGAGGGACCTCTCCCCAGTGCACGAATTTCATGCACCGAGCCCCTAGTCTATATATATAAAAGCCTAAGTGACCAAACGACCAGTTGACTGGTCGCTATGATGCGCACTGAGCACCAGGGGGCAGATGCTCAATGCAGGAGCTGCCCCCTGGTGGTCAGTGTGCTCCCATAGAAGGAGTGCCGCTCAGCTGACTGACGGGCGCCAGACGCTGGGCTTATAGCTAGCAACCGCAGCTGCAGTGACGCGAGCCTCTCCCACCTCTGTGGCAGTGCTGTCAAGCAGCTACCGAGCAGTGGTAGAGGTGGCAGCAGGCGCAGTAAGGCTGGGAAGAGCGAGAGCAGTGCCTAGCCCAGGCTCAGGCTCCTCCCCAGCGGCCTGCTGCTTTGTGCACTAGTACACCTCTCAAGGGATGTCAGACTGCCAGTTTCGGCCCAATCTCCGCAGGGATCCCAGATTATGAGAGGGTGCAGGCCAGGCTGAGGGACCCCACCAATGCACGAATCATGCACCAGCCCTCTAGTTCCATATAAAGATGAAAAAAACATAGAGAAAAAAAAATCTACTTTAATAGGAATCATGGGGTGATTTAAATGGCTTTAAGGAAACAAGCTAAGTGCAAGGTATTATTAAACAGAAGGATAAAAATGTAACTGGTAGTTCAGAGTGCACACATTAGTATATCTTTTTCATTTTATATAATGGGCATTAGAGTTTGGGGTTGTTTAAATGTCAGGTATTTTCTTTGATGTTCTTTGACATTTTCTATAAACCTAGAATCCATTTTTTTTTTCTTTTTTAGCAGAACAAGCTCAGATTGTGAAATGTCACTTGCTATTACTTTCTTGAAATACATGACTGGTTATAGAGTGTATCACTGATGTAATACCACAATGGATACTTGCAAAATATCTTGCATCAAGAGCTCATTAATTTTCCTGGTTCCTAGGTAAAAATGGTGGCCTTTATTAACATTATTTTATTTAATGCTCTGTCTTGAACCATATAATATAGGTGCAACATTTTTTTTACTTTTTTATTAAAATAATTTTAATTTTATTTATTTTCCATCACCATTAATCCCCCATATACTCTTTTTCACCTCCAGCCACCCTCCTCTCTCTCTCTCTCTCTCTCTCTGTCTCTCTCTCTCTCTCTCTCTCTCCCTGGTTCATGGAATAAGCCAGTCAGAGAAAGACAAGTACCATATGATTTCACTCATTTGTGGAATACAATGAACAAACTGAACTAATAAGCAAAATAGAGACAGACTCATAGATAGAGAGCAGGCCAGCAGCTCTGGTCAGGGGGTGCTGTGGGGGTAGGGAGATTGAGCAAAATTTATTTCTTATACAGAGAAAAAATCAAAGAACAAAGAGTCTGCACTGTCAGCAGGTAAAAACAAAACTGACAAAGAGGATAGTTACTATCATTATGTCAAATGAGGGTGGCTTTGCTCATCTACCCGCACTCCAATATCAGAGCCTTTTAACTCCATTAATACAGCCAATAACATATTACAGAATTCATAATGCCTTTACATGATTTACTTCTTCTGATTTTTAAAGCTTTGTGCAATTGACTGTATATTAATCATTATTCCCATTTAAAAATGGGAACACTGAGACTCCAAAGTTATGTGACTTGGTCATAGTTAAGCCCCAGTTAGCTTTTTTCTGGGCACATCCAGATGTAGTAATTAGGTTTTTTAAATTATTGTCTAGGTTTATTTTTTGTTTTTGTTTTGTTTTGTTTTACCGTTTACCTTAACTAGGTCCCTAATCCGTATATTGGGTCCCTGATGCCTTCATTGGGCTCATCTGTATATTCAACACACCAGCTTGGTATAGAAACTGACATTGATTGGTGGAGGAATTCATAGTGATTTTTGTGTGCAAATTATTTGACACTATTATCAAAATATGAAGTCTACTTCACCTCTAATTGCATATATGCCAGTATTAGTTAATCAATTCTGACTAACAGAATGTGGCAGAAGGCATACTGCCTAAATTCCAGGCTAGATCACGATGCACTTGTTCTCAAAACTGGTTCACCGTGCTGTGAAGAAGCCAAGCAGTTGCATCCAGTGCCTTTGTGTGGGAGTTCTGGCCCCAGCCCCAGCAGAGGTCCAAGCCAACAGCAAGCATCAAATGCCAGGCAGGTGTTGTAAGGGAATATCCCAATGATTTCAGTCTCTCACCCTTCACAGATGCTTGAACACAGACAAGCTGTCCATCCCAAACTCAGTTCAGATGATACATTTGTGGGCTGAAAGTTGTCATTTATTAAGCTTTGGGGTAGTTTGGCTACACTGAATGTAATAAGCAGGTTTGCTTGTGTTCATTTACATAACAGCCCCTATGTACTAACCCAGTGACTGGTAATAGGAGGAAAGGAGGAAGCTGAGAAGAAAGGGAGCCAACATTCTCAGGAAATCTACTATAATCTAGGCACTGGGATTTATGGGATGTAGGGAATAGTATTCCAAATAATTCTCAAAATAACACATAAAAGGAGGTATAATTATTCTCTTCATTAGGCAGAAGAGAATCAAAGTTAAGAGATTTGCTTTGGATTGGAGAACTGGTAAAATAGTAGAATTAAGATTACAAACCTAGTATTTAGAACTCAGAGTTCACACTTGTTCTTTTTCTCTGTCAAAAGGAGATTAGGATGTGCTTGTTGAATGTGAGGATCCTAGGGTTGGGATAAGTTTATAACTACATTAAGCCATTAATAAATACTATAAAAGAGTATATACACAGTGCTTCAGGAACATGTATATTAGAGTGATTCTATAGTCTGGCCTCTCTTCCAGAATGAATGATGATTTTCTCATGCTTTTGCATGAGTTAATATTCACTTGGGTCTTAAAAGAGGTTTGGGAGGAGGAGAAGGATTCAGGAGAGCACTTAGATCAGAGAGCAAAATATGGTCATCATAGAGAAGCAAAGGGTCAGGGGATAGGTGGGGAAACATAAGAGTTTAGGATGGTGTGCACACAGGGAACAGGGAAGGAGTGGTGAGAGGCAAAACTGGATGAGAGAAAGGAAAGAGTTGGGAAAGATTTTACTTCCCAAGCCAACGAGTCTGCATCTTATTATAGAATCAACAGGGAGATGGGAATGTTTAAAACAAGGGATTATTTGACTAGCTCATTAGTCTAAAAAGACAACTTAGATTGCTGTGTGGCAGTATCATTACAACTGTTAAACCAGTTAGGAAGCTAGTGTAATAATCCTTGTGAGAAATGAGAAGACATCTAAATAAAAAAGGAGGAGTTGGAACAAAGAGGAGAGGAATGATTCTAAAAACAAAGAAAACATTTAAAATAATAATTTTCAGTTACTTTGGGCATGGTTTGAATGATTAATTATTGCCTGGACTGGATAAAAGGTGAGTTCTTGATTCTAAGTAAAGGGTAGAAGATGTGTATGTGCAAGAGGAAGATTGAATTCATGTATAAAAATGTTGATGACATAAAATTTAAAAAATACTCAATATAAAAGTAAAAATGTAAGTCTGTAGCTCAACAGAAATGTCAGATCTGAAAGGTGGATATTTTGGAGTCAGCAGAAGGTAGAGACACGGAAGGATGAAAATAAGTAAAATTATCTAGTGAATACAATGGAGAAAGGGCAGAGGATATGAATGTGGGGCATGGGAGATGAGATTACTACTTAGGGGCATGATAGTAGTAATGAGCCAGTAAAAAAGGATGAGAAACAGAGGGAATAAGGAGAAAGGAGAATATGGTTTTCTGGAATCTAAGCCAAAGGAAGGAGCTAAAAGAAGCATAAGATAAAAAGAATTTAGATATCATGCATGCAAAAAAAGTGGCCATTGCTTTAGCATGGAAAATATGAATAGGAAAGTTACTTGTAGAAGTAAAGTGGGAGTTAAAAGAAGCTGAACAATGGTGAACTTGATCTGCAAAAGGACAAAAGGTAAAAAAAAAGTTGCAAGAGAAGAAAGTTGCTTTTGTTAAGTTCGTGCAACTTATCATCTCCAAAACATAACTTGTCTCCTCTCTCTCACATTCTTAATGCTGTTGCTTGAGCTTGAGAGAGATAAGTGGGAAACATGAGTAGATAGTATCAAAAAGTCAGATGACATGAGTTTAAGAGAGAATGGGAAGTGAAAAAATCCTGATAACATATACAGACAACTCTTAAATAGTTTGCTGAAAAGAAAAAAAATAGGGCAGTAGCTCATAGGAGATATGAGGTCAATAATTTTTTGAAATGGAAATTTATTTATACTGCCATGATTGACATTACTTGTCATTTTAATAACATACTTTGTAAGTATATAAAATGTAACACATCTATCTATATATATAAAAGGCTAAGTGACTGTCCGTCTGATAGTCCGACAGCTCTCATGAATGGGATTAGTGCCCTTATAAAAAGACCCCAGAGAGCTTTCTGTCTCCTTCTACCATGTGGGGACACAGAAAGGATTCTAAGAACTAGGAATCTAGATCTCATTAGACACAGATGCTACTAGAGTCCTAATCATGAATTTCTCAACAACTGCAAGAAATAAGAATCTGCTATTTAAGCCAACTGGTCTATTTTTGTTATAGTAGCCTGACTGAATTTATATATCCACTGAGTGGCCAGATTATTATGATCTCTGAATGCATAATAATTTGGCCACTCAGTGTATATCCTATATAATAAAAGGCTAATATGCAAATTGTCCCCTCAACCAGGAGTTCAACCAGCAGGCCAGCCAACCTCCCATGTCCCCTCCCCCTGGCCAGGCTTGCCAGACCCCACCCATGCATGAATTCATGCACTGGGCCTTTATATATATATATATATATATATATAAATATATAAATATATATTTATATATTTATATATTTATATATTTATATATTTATATATTTATATATTTATATATTTATATATTTATATATTTATATATTTATATATTTATATATTTATATATTTATATATTTATATATTTATATATTTATATATTTATATATATACACACATATACATATACACATATACATATACATATACACAATGAGTGGCCAGATTATGCATTCAGAGATCATAATAATCTGTCCACTCAGTGTATATATATGAATATACAGCTGACCCTTGCACAACATGAACATGAACTAGAACTGTGCAGGACCACTTATATGCAGATTTTTTTCAATAACTATGTATAGTATTGTAAATGTATTTTGTTTATGGTTTTCTTAACATTCTCTTTGCTCTAGCTTACTTTGTGGTAAGAATTTAGTATATAATACATACAACATACAAAATATGTATTGATCAACTGTTTAAGCTTTTGGTCCAAAATAGGCTATTATTATTTAAGTTTTGGGGGAATAAAGAGTTATAAGTAGAGTTTTGAATGTGTGAGGGGTTGGTGCCCCTAATCCCTACATTGTTCAAGAGTCAACTGTATAGACACACATTTATATATGCATACTATATATGTTTTAAGATTAGAGATATTAGATGGACATGATACATTAGAGTGGGAAAGTTGATGTGAGGGACAGGGTAGAGCTGCTAGAGTGGTGATCGTCTTGAATAGCGGACCTGGCATGGGATCCTCCGCATAAGTGGAGGGGTAGGCTTTACCTAGGAGTGAAGGCAGTTCTGTCAGGTCCTCAGGAGGAAAAGAACAGGTGTACTTGGAAGAGGGAGGCTGGCAGATGTGATGGCAGGAATACATGGAAGTTCTCCTCGGATTGCTCTTCTTTCCTCAGTAAAATTGAAATCATTGTAACAGCTGGAGTGAGAAGGGGAAATCTCATGTTAAAGATTCAAAGAGAGAGAAGGAAGAAAAAGTGGGCTAGAGCAGTGAAAGCGTGGATAAATAGGAGAATGTAGATGAATTGCTGGGCCTTACTCCTCAGCAGGGGGCACATTTCTATTAAAACATGAAATTGAATAGAAACAGGATGATGGGGATTCTCTAATGATTGGCTATATATTTCAGAGTAGTTTAGACTAATTTTTAAAATTTGAATAGAAGATGTTCAGATGGTTATGGAATGAGAGTCTTCGTGATAAGGAATGATCTAGATATGTGAGATTTGTTATGATGTATTATAAACTGTATATTTGTGTCCCTCAACTCCATATGTTGAAGCTCCAGCCTCCAATCTATAATAATAAAAACATAATATGCTAATTAGACCAGACAGCCGAACGAACTTCTGGATGTCATTCCTGAAGAAGCCGGGGTGATGGGGGCTGAGGCAGAGGTGGTTGTGGGTGATCAGGTAGGCAGGCTGGCCAGCAGTTAAGAGCCAGCGGTCCCAGATTTTGAGAGGGATGTCTGACTGCAGGTTTATCAGGCTTAAACCAGCAGTTGGACATCCCTCGAGGGGTCCTCAATTGCAAGAGGATTCAGGCTAGGCTGAGGATCCCCTTTCCCCCTGTGCACAAATTTTGTGCACCAGGCCTCCAGTGTGAATATATTTGGGGATAGGGCCTTCTGGAGGGAATTAAGGTTAAATGAAGTCAGAAGGATGGAGGACCTGATCCATTAGCATCAGTGTCCTTATAAGTGACACCAGTAATCTATCTATCTATCTATCTATCTATCTATCTATCTATCTATCTATCATCTACCTACCTACCTATCATCTATCTATCATCCATCTATCATCTATCTATCTCTGCCAGGTGAGGGTACAGCATAATGGCAGCCATCTGCAAACTGGGAAGAGAGTCCTTATCAAGAACAGACTTGATTGGCACCTTTATCTTGAACTTCTCAGATTCTAGAATGATGATAAATATATTTCTATTACTTAAGCCAGCCCATCTATGGTATTTTGTTATGGCGGCCCAAGCTGACTCATGTATGATGTCTGAAGTAAACAGAAATGAAGACTGGAATGAGTTTCAGATGAACCATCTGCATGCAAACTGTTTTGTGTGGTTATGAGTATCTGGATCACAGAGAATCAGGGTTTTTTGTTTTTGTTTTTGTTTTAGAGCAACCGGAGTCCTTGTTTGTCAGCTTCACTCTGCTTATACTGATGTGAAGGCAGGGGAGAAGGCAGGGGAGAAAAGCAAGTGCTGTTGGTGCTTCACTCATTTCTCTTTTGCACTCACTGTTCCTGTGCTAACCCTGCAGATTACTATTGCAACTATGTCTGACTCTTTCCTTGCAGGATTTCTCTGACCACTGGCAAGCTCTTGGCCCTGTGGGAATATGTCAGAAGTACTGTTATGATAATGGTCCTGGAAGTGTCTTTTAACCACTAACTGACAGGAGGTGATGAATAAATCCCCAAATATTTACCCCTGAGCGAGGAACTCTGAAGGCTTTTCTGTGCAGACTCCCCAAAACTCCCTGTGGGATTGAATTGCACAAAATGGTAACCTGCTGGTTAATGCATCCTGTTTTGGCTCCCTCTCCCTCCCTGTCTTATTTATCCACTTCCCTACTGATGTTTCCTGGGATCATCTCTCAGGTAAACTATGTGCACACAGGTTTTGCTTCTGGAGAAACACAATCTAAGACACCATTTTATATCAATTTATTAAGTCATGGAAAATGCTTATCAAACATTAGGGAGAAGTTATGTGTCATTTACCTTTTGATTTAGCCTCACTAAGTTTCACATATTTAGAACTATAGGTACACATGAAAAAAGGCAGATATAAATCCAGAAAATTTAAAACAAAAATTAAAAAAACTGTATTTAGTATACTTGTCTCAGAAGTAATGAATACTTATTTAGTTATCATAATAGAAATTTAATATTGATCTAACCAAAAAATTGAGATCTAAGTATAGGGGAAGGAAGGGGAAATTGCGGAGCTTCTCATATAAAACAGCTAAATTTCCATGAGCACAGTGAAAGTCAACTAATGCTGGCTAAATTAATAAACCAAGAAATATGTTATTGTTATTTAAGGTCATGGAGATGCACCAAGAAAAAAATAAATGAAGGAATTGACAGAGATTGCCTCTGGGAAGCAAGGCTGAGAGGTAAAAGATAAATGAGCAAGAAAGTGCAATAATTTTTTCTACTAACCTATTAATATTGTGATTTCTGAAACTGTATATGGACATTTATAAAAAGTTAAAATGCATACTAAAAATTCCACTTCCATAAATATTTGTACCTTTTTAAAATTTATTAAGTTTATCGGGATGACATTGGTTAATAACATTATATACGTTTTACGTTATTTATACCTTTTTCATACCACTTCCATATGTATTTGTATCATGCTATTACAGAGAAATCAAAGTTCTTTCATGAAAAGTCAGGCTGGAAAAGGAAATGGGGGAGAAGGAGAAAGATAAAGGAGTAAAGAGCGAAAGAAAGGGAAGAAGTAAAACAAGGATGTATTGGTCTCCTTGGAGCCTTTTCATGTCTATCCATTTTCAATTCTTGTCTTTCATCAAATTTATTATTCAGTTCTATAGTTGTTAAATGTCTTTATTTTTTAGGTACACAAATACAGTAGATGGTATGTTCTTTCAGTCAAAGGCAATGTTTTTGTTTGTTAGTAAAGAGATTATCAAAAAATCCTTAGGTCATTGATCTCACTGACAATTACTCTGTCTTGTCTTCTCTTTCTTCTCTTTAGGATTAAGGAAATAAAATTCATCCATTTCCCTGCATTGTGTTGGAACACATATCCCTTTACTTTTTAGGTTATCTTAATAAAGTTATTACAATCTGCACTTTCTCTCATGTAAGCAATTAAGCCCAATGTTTCTTTCTTTTTTTTTCTTTTATTTTTGAGCCACTTAATATCTCCTTCCTGTAAGACTTTATCTCACTTATTGTCAAATGATGATATGTATGGGAAAACTTCTCATAATAATGAAGAGATTACTGAAGTGTTAATGTTCTCTTGAACTGATTATTGCACTTACCTCAAAAAATACATGACTACCTTAATACCTAATACTTCAAATATTGTCTATAAAGCAAAATTATTAGTAGTTTCAGCAAACCTACAAACATAATCTTCATATTACCAATGCAAGGAGAGGAAAGATGGGAGCAATTTTTCTCTCTCCTTCTTCCTCCCTCTGTCCCTCCTTCCTTTTCTCTTTCCATGTTTCTGCATTCAGAAACAGGCATTTGTAGACAAGGTTAGAAAATTGCTTTTTGAATATTTCTTTTTTCAGTTTTACTCTCACATATACTAAATATTTCCTTCTTTCCTTTTTTCATTTTTTTAGCATCTTAACCATTGTTAAGTAGACAACTCACTGTAAATAAGTTCATTCACAATGCTGTGCAACTATTCCCACTATGAATTTCCAGAACTTTTCAGTATCACAAACAGAAATTCTGCATTCATTAAACAATAGCTTGATTTTTTTTCACTTCAAACTATCAAAAATCCTAATACAAATATGTGGAGTTTTGAAAGTTGTTCACATGAAAAAAAAATCAGAAAATTAATCAAATAAAAATTTTCCTTTATTTAGCAAGTTTATAATTGAAACAGATGGATTCTGGTAATATAGCAAAGCTTTACCTTGATCTTACTTTTCTTATATGAATTATCTCTTACTGGATTTTTTAATAGAGTAAAATTGGTTCTATTATTTAGCTATCAATTTGCATTCTGGGAAGCAATTTCCTTTGCAGCGGTGACACAGAAGTTCTAAGCAGTCTTACTCATCATGGTTCTTCTGCCTGTCAAGTAAAACTATTTTTTTTCAACTGACATTTCAACAGTAGCCTTTACAAGATAGATTGTAGTAAGTGGACATTCTCATTCAAGGGGGCACAGATGTAGAAGTGCAAGTATGTTTAGATTATTTTCAAAATGGAAAGATAAGACTTTCTCTAGTCAAGATGTGATTTAAAATGATATTTCCTGCCCGACAGTGCTGAATGACATGTATGATGATGCTTGAATCATATCCCCTATTGCACAAGGACTGCATTTAAAAAATATATGTGGAGAGCCTTTTTCCCAAGCAGAATAACTTACCTGGGTATCTACCTGAGGTCACATACATGTGATAAGGAATTTCTGAACTAAAACTTATTCTTTTGATGAAAAGAGCTTCTTTTTTCTGAGTCCTATTTGGACTTCATATCTATATTATAAAACTACTGTAACTACTCAGAACTCCCTTAGCTGAGAATGCTTTTATGTTAGTACACTAAGTGTTAGACTATTTCAAGGGAGCTAATGACAAGTGAAACCACTTTACCCCTGAAAACATTTAACTTTCATGAAGATGTTTAATGCCCTATAATTTTATTTATTTATTTCTCACACAAGGATATTTTTTTCAATTGATTTTTAGAGAGAATGGAAGGGAGCAGGAGAGAAAGGGAGAGAGAGAGAGAGGAAGAGAGAGAGAGAAAGAGAAACATCAATGTGAGAAAGACACATTGATTGGTTGCCTCCCACATGTGCCCTGACCCAGGGTTGGGGAAGGAATCAGCAACTCAGGTATGTGTCCTTGACCAGGAATTGAACCCACGACATTTTGGTGTGCAGGCCAATGCTCTAACCAGTGAGCACACTATCCAGAACCGTTTCATTATTGTTTTAGTACAAATAAAAATTCTCATTTCTTGCTATTAAAAAAAATCACAAATTATACTCAATGTAAATGATAAAAGATGATTAGAGGGAAAATATTTCATATGAGCCTGAATATTATATTTAAATACTCATTGATTAATATATCATACTAATAAGAATAATAAGCTTTTCTTCTAAAATCAGTAACATGACAAAATGCCCATTATTCAACATAATGCCACTCTTATTCAACATAGTTCTGGAAGTCAAAATAAAAAGCTTTTGCACAGCAAAGGAAACCATCAATAAAACAACAAGAAAGCCCACTGCATGGGAGAACATATTTGCCAATGATATCAACGATAAGGGTTTAATCTCAAACATTTACAGGGAACTCATGCAGCTTAACAAAAAGAAGATAAAAAACCCAACCAAAAATGGACAACTGATCCAAATAGACACTTTTCGAAAGAAGACAGAAGGAAAGCCAAGAGACATGAAAACATGCTCAAAGTCACTAATCATCAGAGAGATGCAAATCAAAAGGACAATGAGGTACCATCTCACACCTGTCAGAATGGCTATTATCAACAAGTCAACAAATGACAAGTGCTGGTAAGGATGCGGAGAAAAAGGAACCCTGTGCACTGCTGGTGGGAATGCAGACTGGTGCAGCCACTGTGGAGAACAGTATGGAGTTTCCTCAAAAAACTAAAAATGGAACTCGCATTTGACCCAGTGATCCCACTTCTAGGAATATATCCCAAGAAACTAGAAACACGAATCAGAAAGGATATATATACCCCTATGTTCATAGAAGCACAATTTACCATAGCTAAGATTTGGAAACAGCCTAAGTGTCCATCAGCAGATGAGTGGATTAAAAAACTGTGGTACATCTACACAGTGGAATACCACACTGCGGTAAAAAAAGGAGTTCTTACCATTTGCAACAACATGGATGGAGATGGAAAGCATTATTCTAAGTGAAATAAGCCAGGCAGAGAAAGATAAATATCACATGATCTCACTCATTTGTGGAATATAATGAATAACATAAACTGATGAACAAAAATAGATCCAGAGACAGAGAAACATCAATCAGAACCTCAAACCTCAGGGAAGGTAGGGGAGGGTGGGGGTAGGGGGGAGAGATCAACCAAAGGACTTATATGCATGCATATAAGCCTAATTAATGGACACAGACAACAGGGGGGTGAGGGCATGAATGGGAGGTGGGGGATGATGGGGGAATAAGGACACATATGTAATATCTTAATCAATAAAGAAATTTAAAAAAAATAAATGATGCTAGGAAAATTGGAAAGCCACATGCAAAAGAATGAAATTAAACTTCTTTTTGTCCTCATATACAAAAATTAACTCAAAATGGATCAAAGACCTAAATATAAGCTCTGAAGCAATAACTTACCTTGAAGAAAACATAAGTAACTAACCTTATGGATCTTTGTCATAGAGAACATTTTATGACTTTGACCCGAAAGGCATAGGAAGTAAGAGCAAAAATAAATGAATGGGACTATATCAAACTAAAGAGCTTCTGCACAGCAAAATAAACTGCCAAGCAAACAAAAAGGCAACCAACTAGATGGGAGATGATATTTGCAAACAACAGCTCTGACAAGGGGTTAATATCCAAGTATATAAAGAATTCATACAACTCAACACCAAACAAACAATCTAACTAAAACATGGGCAGAGGACCTGAACAGACAATTCTTCCAAAAAGATATACAAATGGTCAACAAATATATGAAAAGATGTTCTACTTTATTATTAGGGAAATGCAAATCAAAACGTCAACAACATGACAGCTTACATTTGTTAGAATGGCCATTATCAACAACACATGTAAAAACAACTGTCTGAAATGTTGTGGAGAAAAAGGAACCCTCATTCATTGCTGTTGGGAATGTAAAATGGTACAGCCAATATGAAAAATAGTGTGATCGTTCCTCAAAAAATTAAGTATAGAACTATCATGTGACTTAGCAATCCTTCTCCTGGGTATCTACCCAAAAAACTCAGAAATATTTATTCACAAAGATATATGCATCCCTGTGTTTACTGCAGCACTCTTCATGGTGGCCAAGACAACCAAAGTGTCCTTCCATGGAGGATTGAATAAAGAAGATGTGGTACATATATACAATGGAATACTACTCAGCCATAAGAAAATATGAAATACTGTCATTTGTGACAACATGGATGGGCCTTGAGAATTTTATGCTAATCGAAATAAGTCATTCAGAAAAAGGTAAGAACCATATAATTTCACTCATATGTGAGATATAAAACTGAAACTCATACACACAGACAACAGTATGGTGGTTACCAGAGGGAAGGGTGTGGAGGGGTAGTAAAAGGTAAAGGAGGCTAAATACATGATGATGGAAAACTATTTGACTGTGGGTGGTAGGCACACAATGCAATTCACAGATCAGGTATCAGAGAAATGTACACTTGAAACCTGTATAATCTTATTAATCAATATCACCCCAATAAATTTAATTAAAATATAATATATACATGTATGTTACTTTATAATTATTTACATATAAATGTTGTTTATATAGAATTAGTATTACATATTTATATAAACAAAGTATTACAGTATCTAGAATGGAAGTTTTTGTGATTTTGAGAATTCTATATTTGTAGTTCTAGGATAAATGATTTTTATAAATTGTATTTTCAAACTTCTAAATTCTATGAGCACTTGGAAATGAATCATCAGGTAACATCAAACCTACAGGTTGTGTAGTGCTTTATAATCTATGCTAAATATATGTTATGGATATGTTATGGATGTTGTATAATTTATAATGTGACCTTATCTACTTTAACAGAAATATAAACTTTAAATATGAATACCATTAATTGAAAATAAAACACAATTGACTTTAATTCTTTCTTCTTTTTTCATTTTGTAGACCACGTAACGGCTCTTGATTTTTTCAGTTCAAGACATTAACATCAACTGTGGTTGAATGAGTACATTTCAATTACAAATAACAAATCAATTATGGAGCCTTTTCAATGGTGACTTACAATAAGCAATAACTCTGTTTCCCTCCTGCGAAATGTGGTTGGCATCTCCTACAGCCTGCTTAATCTTTTGTAAATATTTGCAAGTCTGGATAATTGGTATGGATTTTGATGCTGCTCAAGGAAATAAATAACTTCAAAGAGCAGGGGAGACTACTTTACTAACAAGTAAAGGGGTGAATATGTAAAAATTAAACAGGGTAAACAGGTCATATAGGTCATCTGTCTTTGTAGTGAATCTAGTGTTTAGTATTTGAAAACATGTTTCCTGAATATAGATAGCTAAGTGTTGTGTTTTTTTTTTTTAACTTTAACAAGTCTTTTGGAATCAAATGAATGAGTAGAGAGAAAAGCACTACATTTAACAATTTTCTAAATTTAGCAATCTCTAATGTCATATATAGTAAGTTTCTGATTCTCACCCTTTCAGTGAATTTAATGGCATATATTGATTTAATTTTTGAGAAAATTGGTGTACCATTTGACAGAAGTTGAATTTAGTTTCTTTAATCTCTGTCATTAGTACAGGGAATTTTTTCTTCTTCCTCTTGGTCTGTTTTGTTTTCTGACACATCACCAGTCCTGGTACACATTGGGTTTTCCATAAACATTTGCTCACTCTCTGACCAACAGAATAAGTGAGTAGAAGATGTCAAATAATGGTCTTAAATGAATGACTTAACAATAAGTGCTAGAAACCAAAAACTGTAAGAAAAGCGTATATATATATATATATATATATATATATATATATATATATATATCAAGATAGTATGAAAAGTCTAATCGTACATGATAATCATCTCAATAATCTCAATGTTTATCTTACATAATATCTCTTTAATTTGTAAAATTTACTTGTACAAGCCAAAAGTATTTTGTCATTTGTGGCATTTCTTCTCAAGGACAACATGACCTCTCATAGGAAAACTCGGGCCCCCGTTGTAATATTGTTTTTGCCACATCAGAAAATTGTGGGGAAATAAATAACTCCTGTTCCATCATTATGATAGCTAATGGCTTCAGGGATGACCTGGGAGCAGACAATATGGTCCGAACATCGTCTCCATCTGTGTCTCTCCTGTCAAGGGAAATTGGTTTACATCATTTCTTATTTCTTTCTTGGTCCAAATGACAAGTAGCCCATGCAGCGTTCGGCCTCGAACCTCAATGACCGGTGGAAAATGACAGCCTGCGAATGGATTAGTGAATCTGACTTTCCTTTGAGCCCCCAAAGTTGCGGAGCTACTCTGCTTTCTATCAGTTGTGCTCTGTGTGTTGGGTGTATGTGCCCACAAACACATGTGTGATTTCCTCTGGAAATTTGTCAGAACAACTTGAAATGTTGTTTTCATCAGGAGTCAGAAATGATTTGGAAAACAGAATGACAGTACATAGAAATGACAGATTAATAGGCTGTCATAAAGGTATTCTATTGTGAAAAACCTTAAGGATTTTTCATGGAGCAGACGATTGCTCCAAGAAAATTGTAGACAAAGTCAAACTTTATACATTTGTGTATCATCCTTTGATGCAATATGAAATTTCAGAGGGTTTTCATGCTCCATTTCTGAAGTTAGATATGTGGCCAGAACTGCCTTTAAATAAAATCATCACTATTACTAGCATCACCATCAGCAAAAACAGCTACTTAAATCCTCAATTGTGCAAAGTGCTGTGAATGCTGCTGACTGCTATGTCTTGGCAACCTTCAAAAGCTACAATAAGACAAATAGCCAAAATTGTACCTGCACAAAATAAACAGACTAATAGTGCAGCTCCTTATAGCTGGCTTGGAAGGCAGAGTTAGGATTAATTTTTAAAGCATGTGTAAATTTTTAAGACATGTTTACTTTGTTTACGGATATATTTTTAAAGCATGTTTACTTTATGTAGTGATATATTTGCATGGGGTTGGTCATAAGTGAAATCATAATAAAGCTAAAATATCTAATAATGTCCAGCGTGCCTAATAACAGCCACTCATTCATACTGCACTGCTGATGAATGATGAAAATTTGATCTGACTCCACTAGATTCAAAGCACAGCCATGATAGAAAAAGAAAAATGGAGATAAGAGATTCTATTATAAGAAACTAGAGGCCCGGTGCACAAAATTCATGCCCGGGGGGAGGGGAGGGAGAGTCCCTCAGCCTAGCCTGCACCCTCTCACAATCCGGGACCACTGGCTCCTAACCGCTCACCTGCCTGCCTGCCTGCTTGATTGCCCCTAACCACTCGCCTGCCTGCCTGATTGCCCCTAACCACTCTGCATGACTTTCTGATCACCCCTAACCGCTTCTGCCTCAGCCCCCGCCGCCGCAGCTTGATCCAGAAGGACGTCTGGAATGACGTCCAGAAGGTCGTTCGGCTGTTGGGTCTAATTAACATATTACCCTTTGTTATTATAGATGATATTTATAGGATCAATAGTCTTCATTTCAATATAGGAAAAAATGAAGTGGCAAACACATTTATAAAAATGAGTAGTTTAGAGGTGCTATACCGGGAAATGACAATCACACACAGTGATCTTTGTTAAATAATTTGACATGGCTTTTATTCAAAAACATTGCTAGACTAGCAGCCAAGTGGAAAAAGAGTGCATGTTTTATATATTCTACTGAGATGCCTCAGTCATATATATATAGCTGTTGTTGTTAATCCTCACAAGAGGATACTTTTCCATTGTTTTTCAGAGATAGTAGAAGGAAAAGAAGGATGGAGGGAGAGAGAGAGTGAGAGAGTGATGGAAGAAACATCTGTGTGAGAGAGACACATCAACTGGTTGCCTCCCACTGACGGGACAGAGAGTGAACCCACAACCCAGGTACGCGCCCTTGACCAGGAATGGAACCCTAGACCCTTCAGTGTGTGGACTGACTCTCTAACCACTGAACCACACGTGTCAGGGCCTCAGTCCCATATTATGTATCATATTAAAAATAAGGGGTGATGCTAATTAAATTTTATTCTTCTGAAGAAGCTGCTGGAACAGTCTTCACCAGAGTCCCTTATCTGAATGGGCCTTGGATGCCACAGTTGCCTCCAGGTGTCGCCATAAAGCTGAGAAGCCATATTACAATCAACAAATCAACATTGTCTGTGGACTAAACAGATGACTATTTTGATATAATGTCCATGACCTGCTTTAACAATTCCTCCTTTAATTTTGCGAAATGCAGACATGAAGTGTTTAAATGAGGTATTCGTGATCATACCTCTAGTCAGTGACAGAGTACTTTTCAAATATCCATTAAACCAAAAATCCTCAGAGGAAAATGCACATTGCTGGATCTCATTGAATGGCAAAGGAGCTTTTCAATATCTGATGTGACCCATTCATTGCTTTGGTCAGCTCAGGGCTGCCATAACAAAATACCATACACCAAGTGGCTTAAATAAGAGAAATGTATTTTCTCACAGTTCTGCAGGTTGGAAATCTGAGATCTCTCCCTCTTTCTCTTTTTAGAAGGTCAGATCCTATTGGATTAGAGTACACCCTTACGACTTTTTTTTTTTTATCATAATCAGCTCCTAAAGACCTTATATTGAGACATGGAACATTATGGGTTATGAATTCTTAGAACATTACGTATGAATTTTTTTGTGGGGGTACAATTCAGTCCACAGCACAACTTACTTTTAGAACTTTGATTATATTATTTCATACAATTTAGTCAAAAATTTATCTTGCCAAGTCTAGATGGCTACTTAGGTTAAATTTACATTTTTTTTCCATAGCTTAAACTCAGATTTCTTGTATACTATATTGTCATGAAGAGAGTAAAGAAAGATATCAGGTTTTCCTCCAGATGTGATCATGTTTTTTATTTATAGCAATTCTTTTAAAAAAGTGGAAATTTATAATTCATGAATTTCCTTATAACCTTTGTATAAAGTGTTCCTCACTTGAGTCTTTGTTTTTAGAGATAGCAGGTTTTTACAGATATGCTGGTAGAGCATTCTGATTTTCTTTGTTAGCTATGAACACAAATAACAAATATTAATATTGAGAAAGGCAATGCAATTACTTTCCCATTCTGAATTAATTCTGCTAGCATATGTGAATCATCTCTGGAACTATATTTTGTAACGTTCTTTCTGCTGAATAAAAAATTTAGAGTATATTTGATACTCTTGCTCTACAGAAATGGTTAGAATTGTAATATATGGATTTCATTAGATGTGCATTCAGAATTCCTTTTATACTGCAAACAATGGCTAGAAAACATGCACTCTGCTATTTGCCAACATAACTGAACATACTTGGAAGAAATTATAAGAATGATAGGAGCACAGAAGTTTGACCTATTTAACATGTTGCTATTAGGGCTAATAGATATAATGATTATGCTTGGGAAATTTTTAATTGTTATAAAATAAATCAAAATTTAATAGGATAAGGACATTTCACTGCTATTATTAATAAAAACAATAATTATCCTAGTGTTAATAAGTGGATATGATTAAATTCAGAATCACTAAGGTATTTAGTGGCTGCTTGAAGCTCTTCTTAATGTTTACATTAAGAAATACAAATCAAAACCTAATAACAAGAGGTAAAATACCTAGCTTAGCTATGATATGCAAGGAACAATAGACATTGTTTTCCATTTAGCTGGTTTTGGCTTGTTATCAAAGGCATCCTTGAAAGAAGTAAGCTAAAGTGCAAGGAAATTGCCAAACGTATTTCAAAGACTATGTTTGTCTATCAAGGTACAGAATGGTCCTGTCATAGATCTGTCAAAATAAATACAGAGATACCATCACTCTCTCTGTATTCCCAGTGCATTTTGACTGCCCATCAGCGGAATACTTTTCCTAGTTACAGATACTTAATGTTCCTTTCATGCTTTCTTTACAGGTGCTGTCTGGCATAGAATATGTTTATAAAAATAGGCTTGTCACTGCTTACTACTCTCTAGAAATGGAAATGGTTCTGAAAGCTTGCTTCTGTCATTCTAAGAATATTTTGATTATCAATTTTTAAAAATTAAAAATATTTCTAAAATTTGCAATATGAACACATTTAAAATGAGATATATAATGTCAAATTCACCAATAAAGTGTATTTTCAGTGAAATGCATAAAAGATTTAAACAGACCCCAAAAGAGCCACAAAAATGTAGAAAATATACTCCAATCAATTTACAATAAAGCAGCTTACAATGATATAATATAAATTATGAATATGTACTTTGAAAAATATTTTTCTGCCAACATATTGTTATTGAGTTGAGTTGTTTGCTGCCATATATGCAATGCTTTTCCTTTTTTTCTTTATTTGGGGGGTTGGGGGGGGTCTTAATATTTTGGATCAGCCAAACTCAACAATGCTCATTTAACTTTTTATGACAACCTTTAAGTTTCACACAATGTTTTTCTCCTAAGTAAGTTCTGTATTTTATTCAGCTTCTCAATAATGCCATACCTACAAAAAGCCTTATATTAGTCATGACATTTAATTGATTGGCTGTCCAATTAAATTTTTCTCTAATAGACTTTATTTTTCTCAGTGTTGAGTCAATTCAGAGTAATTCAGCTCCATTAGTCACATGAACACATCCATATTTTGCAAATACCCAGCAGAGGGTTAGTCATCAGTTTAAGGGAAACAGCAGGTGGTAGTGGATATGTGCTTTTACATTAGCAAATAGGTCTTAAGTGATCTTGAGAAGTATCCTAAGTTCAGGAAAGTCTGCAGGCATTGTTCAGATTTAACTCTATGTTCATTTGTATTGATGATTTCAAGAAAACATTCTCTTTCGATGAGGTTTTTTTTTTCTTATTTATGGTTTTAATATTTTACTTTATTGTAAGTTTTTCTAAAAACATATCCATCTTCCATTTCTGGTCCTGATATAATAATAGAGGCCAGATATATCTTCTTACCTGAAACAATAAAAAATCAAAATATGAAAACAAGTATATATCTACAAATTACAATCCAATTCCATGTGGCCATGAGCATGCTATATAATTCACTGATTTCACTAAAATTTGGTTCATTCTGTAGTTAATGAATTATTACAAGAACAAGTGTCATCTTTTCCAAGAGATATTTATCAGCTGTAAAAAAGATACCATTTAATAATTAAGGGATCATGAGAGAAGATAAAATTCTTTGAAAGTGAATGACAGAGACACTGGTTAGTAGAAAATCACTTAAGATAAAAATGAAAAACATACATAATAATAGCTCTATTGGTAGGATGCTTTATATGGTACTTACCAAGTATATTATTTAATTTAGTCTTCACAACCCAGCTATACATTATATCTGATTCATGTAAAAGCTCCTTGATGTGCAGAAAAGGAAGTAAAGTTATTTCTTTTGTTATTGGAATCATGTTTTATTGCACAAAGGATTTAAAGTGAATAAGTTGCTGAAACCTCACTAGTAAGCGGCAAAGCTGGAATTTCAAGGCATGTTTTCTGACTTCAATTAATAGTTTGAGGTTGATGAGCTATATTGAAATAGTTTCTCTGAATAATACATAGTTTCCCAATGATAAATCCTGGCAGGTCAGGGTTCTGGTTCATTTAACTGTGTAAGAAAATTGGTCATCATTGGTCAATAAGAAGTATGTAGAAAGCAACCCTGATATGGCTGATTTGAATCATGGGAGAAAAGGAAGCTAGTATAACTGGGAGGTATAATCATGGTTGGGGTGATCAGCTCCATTTCACTTAGTATGGGTAGTATCAAAATTCTTGAAGATTTAGACAATTTCAAGGATTATTATTTTTTACACTAGAGGCCAGGTATATGAGATTCATGCACTAGAGGGGGTCCCTCAGCCTAGCCTGTGCCCTCTCACAGTCCCAAAGCCCTCGGGGGAAGTCCGACTGCCAGCTTAGGCCCATTCCCCACAGGCTTAAGCCCTCAATCAGACATCCTTAGTGATGCCACAGAGGCGGGAGAAGCTCCAGCCATCAGCCTGACTTCTGGCTGAGCAGCGGTCCCCCTGTAGGAGCACACTGACCACCACGGGGCAGCTCCTGTGTTGAGCGTCTGCCCCCTGGTGGTCAGTGCACGTCATAGTGACCAGTCGTTCCCTTGTTCAGTCGATTTGCATATTAGCCTTTTATTATATAGGATAATGGTGAAACATACTACTGTGCCAAGTATTAGTTTCTTTCCTCTTCAAAATATAATTGGTAATAATACCCATTCTCTTCATAATAGTTGTCAAATCCATCTAATCACTACAAGTATTTGCCATTGCTTCTCCTAAAAAGCAGATGTTGGTCAAGTCACCACAGCTAGAAAAATCATGAAACTCAATTAAAATTAGAGTAAATGATCTATTAGATAAGTAAGACATGGTGATAGAAATAAAACTTTGGCCCCAGACACTGTGTGCCTCTTCTCAATTGAATTCTTTTAATTCTATGCAAGAAATAACCAACAATCTAGATTTGAGTGGACTATGTCTTTGCTTACTTACAGTTTTTATCCCTTTATTTTTTATGTATTTATGTATTTATTTATTTATAAATATATTTTTATTGATTTCAGAGAGGAAGGGAGAGGGAGAGAGAGAAAGAAACATCATGATGAGATTCATTGATAGTCTGCCTCCTGCACGTCCCACACTGGGATCCAGCCTGTAACCTGAGCATGTGCCTTGATGGGGAATCAAACTGTGATCCCTTGGGTCACAGGTCGAAGCCCAATCACCGAAACACACCGGCTGGGCTATCCCTTTATTTTCTAGATAAGCACCATTTCTCTATGAACACCTTGTTTAAAAGACAATTTTTTTTTAGAGAGAAATATGAAATGCAATGCATTGACTTTTTTATGAAATCATACATTCTAAAAATTTATTGTCATATATAAAAGGAAATTTTGCAATGATAAAGGATGTAGGATTACTTTGACATAGAAGTCACAGTATAATTTTATTTTTTTCATTTCTAATGTCAAAAAAATGTAGGTATTTACAAAGTATTTGTTAGTGTTTCCCTTTGGTAATATCATTTTAGAATTTACAACTTTACTACAAAGATAACTAACTGAATATTAGACCTACAGCAAGTTGTATCCAACTTTCTGTTTTGCCCAAAGTTCTGAAAAATCTCAAATCTTGACCTCTTGTAATGAAAGTTGACTCTGGACAAGTTAACTGAATGATAAGCTCATATAAATCTAGAAAGTACTTTCTAATTGGCCACTTATGAAAAAATATTGAAGAACAATGATCACCTATACAAAATGTAATTGTTTAATTAAGACATTATTGGCTTTTGAAATCACTTACTCTTTAAGTAAATCTGTAGGGTGCCTTTTAAAGTAAAATTATAATAGTATGTTTTATTTTCTTCAGTTGCTACCATGCAAATACCAATTATAAAAGTTTCTATATGGTGTGCACACTTTATATATATATATATATATATATATATATATATATATATATATATATGCAAAATATTGATACTAATTGGACTTTAATCAAATTGGGTTATTTCTCACCTAATGATAGTAACAGTAATTGTGCTGGGAAAAGACAAGGTGAAGATGCCCTATGAAGAGGCTAAATAAAAAAAAAGATAGAGGCTTATCTTTGAACTAATTGAAATGCAAGTATTTAAGAATATCTTTTTGTAGCCAGTAATATGCAGAGCCACCACACATCAAAGAACACAAAAAATATTTATTCTTTTTTGGTTTGAGAATGTAACGATAAATAATTACTTACCCCTTGTTTGCTGCTTTTTAAATTTTTATTTATTGATGAAAGAGAGAGAGATAAATATTGAATTTTGTTGTTCCACTCACTTATGCATTCATTGGTTATTCTTGTATGTACACTGACCAAGGATAGAATCTGCAACCTTAGTGTATCGGGATGATGTTCTGACCAACTGAGCAGCCAGATAAGTCTTTGTTTCTTATCCCAGTATATTTCAATTACACAGAATTACACTCAGAAGTTCCTAAGGAAGATGGAGCAATGGACTAATCAGTGTTTCCATATCTTCGCTAAATCACTTACCATCCTATAATTTTGAACAAAGTTCTTACTTTCAAAAATAATAGAGGTGGTATAAGATTATAATGCTATGATGCTGCAAAATGTAAACCTAGTAATTATATTTATTAGCTTCAACAAATTTTTAGTTTAAATTCTCAGGGAAAGGAAATGACATTGAACTACCAGTTTCAGGTTATGTATTACAAAATTTGAGAGCTTAAAACAAACAAACATATACAGGGCTGAAATATAAATTTTTGCTTTTTCAGTTTTAACCAGTCTGAAAGTTTTTATTAATTATTTCCCACATCCTGATGTAAATAATTCCTAAGGGGCTTAAAATAATCAGGGAGCAAAAGCTTAGCATAAGGAGAAAGGTATAGTGTAAGGAAGATCTTGAAATAACCACAAAGGAAAGGGCTTATGAATAACAGCAGAAGCATTTGGCAGGCAATAAGCCACTGTAGAAGCTCATGCCTTCACTAAATTCTTCTAACCCCATCCTCTGGGGAGGAAGAGGCCTGCACGATAACAGAGGACAGGATTCCCATAATCATTATGGGGGTGGGAGGCAGGAACAACATATAACCGTGCTTATTAAGGACACTTCCTCCTCAATACATCATGTCCCTTTACCCCCCGGACAACATAATCTCCTGGTTTCCCTTCCCAATCACTGGACATTTCTACCAAATGCAGCTGGTTCCTTTTTCAGACTTCTTAGTACTACAGTGTCACAAGCCTCGGTCCTAGACCTCCATCTTTCTCCATTTCTATTCATCTCATCCTCCATGAGCTCATTTAGTTCCAAGTCTTTAAATAGTATATATATATATATATATATATATATATATATATATATATGTTAATAACTCTCAATTTACCTTTTAATTTTATTTTTTGCTTCTCAGTTGTCTTCTTAAATATGCATTCATATCACTAATATTTTGCTTTTATTACACCTACCCTGATTCAAAGTATATCATTGTCCTTTTGAATTATATAGTAGATTTCTAACATCTATACTTGATTTGACTCCTATAACCCACCCCAATGGTCCAACTCCATACTCAATGCAAGAATCCAGAATGATCTTTTAAATACATAAGTCAAGTGATATCTCTTCTCCATTCAAAGTTCTATGATGGCCTCCCCATTTCACTCAGTATAGCAGCTAAATTCCTCCTGTAGTCTACAAGGTCCAGGTCACCATTACTTTTCTTACTGTAAGCTCCTGTTCCCTCTTTTATTTCACTGCATTCTAGCATGTTGCCCTCCGTACATTTATAGGAATACTAGAGGCCTGGTGCATGAAAATTTATGCACTGAAGGGAAGGGTCCCTCAGCCCGGCCTGCCCCCTCTCACAGTCTAGGAGCCCTCAGGGGCGGGAGGCAACCTGGCGATCAGGGAAAGGCAGTGTCCCATCACACCTCTGCTGCTGCCACTGCCGGCAGCACAAGCCTCGGCTGGCCCTAGTTACCTGAGCCTCAGGCGGCCCTGAGCAGCTGGGCAGCCGCCATCCGAGGCTTGCCTGCGCCTCGGGCTGGCCCTGGGCGGCTGGGGAGCTGAGGGGACTGGGGGACTCCAGAGGCAGGTGTGGAGCAGCCGGGCCTGCCTGGAGGCGGGCCCAGCATTGCCGTGTGCCTGCCACCCTGGCGGTGTTAAGGGGACTGGGCGCCGCCATCTTTGAGGGTGGGGCAGTCAATTAGCATATTCCCTCCTTATTGGCTGTGGGCTCCACCATCTTTGCGATGGTGTGAGGGTCAATTAGCATATTCCCTCTTTATTAGATAGGATACCAGGCAAACTCCTGCCTTTGGGTCTCTCCTCTACTGCTCAGCCTGGAATTTGCCTCTATCAGATATCTTCTTGATATTGGGCTAAAGTTTTCATCTCCTTTTCTATCTTGTTCAACATTACAATCACTCCATCAACCCATTTTTTCTTACTCTATGATTATGTTTTATTTTTTTCATAGAACTTCTTATGCTCTTACATACAATATAATTTACTTCCTAATGATATTTATGGTTTACCACCTGACACTCACCTCTACAATGTAAGACAACCAAAAAAATCATGTATCTTTTTTCAGTGACATCCAGGGACTAGAGCAGTATCTTGCACATGGTAGATATTATCAATATTTTTAAATGAACAAAATTGGATAGAAAGTTAAGAATAGAAGAAATAGAAGAAACATCAGTATATTAATAAAAGATTTTCCACATCAGCAAAGAAACTAAATGAAATATTTCAGAAGATCCTCATATAGTGAAAGGATCCCAACTTCAGCATTTGTGCATTGCAGTTCCAGAAACAAAAATAGCTGTACTAATTTTAATACAGTTGATAAAGACTGTGTAATTAGTAGGAAAGGTTAAAATTTCAAACCATTATAGTGATTGAGAATTTTCATCTCAGCCCTAGGGCCTGTGTAGGGCATAGAATTAGAAATGTGTGGAGCACAGAATAAAATCAAAACAAAGAGAAGCAGATAGAACATAATACTTCTGATGAAAAAGAAGATCAGATGTCCTTGAATTGTAACAGTGAATCTCCGATAAAGGGTATGTGTACCAGTGATTTATTTAAGAGGCAGTAAGTACATCAAGAGCTTAATGGCTCAATTTCTGGAGCCCATCTACCTGGCCCAGCTACTTCAGAGCTCTGTAATCTCTGTTGGTTATTTCACCTCTCAGTGTTTTGGTTTCTTCATCTCCAAGTGAAGATAATAGTAGCACACCAAACTCATAGAGATGTTACTATGATTAGAAGAGTTCATTAATTATTAGGAGTAATGTGTACTCACATGCAAGTGCATAACATCTAAAATTGTAGCTCCTGGAAGGGTCTCTACTGAGTACCAGATTCACATATGAAGTGGCAATCAAAAATGATTTCCAAACATTCCAGTGAGAGGCACTGTTAAAGGATTGTGGACAAATGTACTTGAGAAATACTACACTGTATATACACCTCTTCTGGAAATTCATTCCTACAAAGATCTGCTTTGTCCTGTACCAAAAAATCTGAGTAACCTTTTAATTAAATAATTACCTATAAACATTTGTGGAAAGTTTAGTTATAAAAGATCTATTAACATATTTTTATGCTTAAGAGGGAACTGACACATTTATATTTTTAATATATTGGTACCATTAAACCTTTCTTATATCTAATTCATAGTTTTGTGGTGCTACCCAGTTAACAGACAAATTTTGATTTTGTCAGTGTTGTTTTCTTATCCATATAGAAGCACTTGAGCCATTGTATTAATCTCTTCAGTGTGCTTTCACTGTAAAAATAAGTATAAATCAACAGATACTTATAGATGTAAATTAAAATTAATTATAAATAAAAATTAACACTGTAATGATAAAATTTTCCAAATAAAGTTAAAATTTTTCAAATAAAGTTAAAGCATGTTAGCCTCAGATGTAAATTCAAATTAATGTAATCTAATCTAACTGAATATTAAAATATATAACAAAATCCAGAACATACATAGTTAAAAGCATATTATAAATTTGTGATGTAAAAACATAGGGTTTTTTTTAAAGTATAGAGGAAAACAATATTTTTACATGAGAGTTTTTAATCATATTCAAACAAAAATTAACACCCCAATAATTTGGCCTCTCCGTATGTGTTCCACCACAGCTACTGCTACTGCCCCCTTCTCTGACTTTGCTCTAGTCACGCCAGCTGCCTCATTTTCCTTGAACAAACTGGTTCTCTCCCACCTTCAAGCCTTGGCACATGTTGTGTCCTCAGGCCACAGTGCTCCTCTCCTCTCTTTGCACATTTGACTTTAACTCATTAATACCATAAACATATTTTTGGTGTAAGTTTCATTACACACTTAAGATTTTTTAAAAATATATATTTTTATTGGTTTCAGAGAGGAAGGAAGAGGGAGAGAGAGATAGAAATATCAATCATCGGAGAGATCATCGATTGGTTGCCTCCTACATGCCCCCCACTGGGGATTAAGCCCGCAACCTGGGCATGTGCTCTGACAGGGAATTGAACTGTGACATCCTGGTTCATATGTCAATTCTCAACCACTGAGCCACAACAGCTGGGCCATATTTAAGGTTTTTACATGCATGTGTCACCCCCTCACCCATAAATGATCCCTTTGCAGTGCGGCCTTCTCAAACAGTCTACATTAAAATAGCCCCTGCAATTCTATTTGTCCTACTTTTTCCACAGCTCTGAAAAAAATATCTTGTATTATGTATTGTAGCTCTTTACTTATTTCCCGACTTTCCCCACTAGAATATGAGTTAGTAAATGGCAAATATTTGTTATTAGTTTTGTTTGCTGCTATAAGCTTTTAGGATAGAATGGTGTCTAGCATATAGAAGTCACTGAATAAATGACTGAAATACTGAGTAAAGGAATATATAAAAAAATACTACCCAGATATATTTCTTTTTCACAGTTTTAGCTACTTAACAGGTATTTCCCCTTATGGGTCAAGAGGGAATTCTGCCTAGATTCCTTCTCTATGTGATTAGTGCCATCCCAGTGCCCATGCCCCAGCCAGGAAGCCACATTGAATCTTTCTCTCTGTCACACTGCTTCTAATCATTCATGGAAAATCTTAACTATTTCTTATACTGACCCTTTTCTATTGCCATTGCCATTGCCATTGCCATTGCTTCAGTTCAGGCTCTGATCGTATTGTATCCAGCATTTTAAAATAATTTCTCTAATGTTCTCTCTACCTTATTCTATCTGTACTACTCTCATCTCTCTTAATATACATAAATATACAGTATATCAGATTAATAGGTCAGACCATTCCACTTCCCTCATTACAATTCTTCCATCATCCTCTATTGTCCATAAAAAGGAGAAAAGCAATAAATTATAGAAATGCTATATAAGAGCTCAGACTCAGTTCCTTTCTCTATATTTCTGCTGTCCAGAATTGTGTAAGGTTCCCAGGAAATTTTCCACTCTGCATGTTTGCATTTACTGTTCCCTCTGTTTAGGATACACTTTCCTTCCCATTTGGCCCAATGCTACTACCTTACTCATACCATGCATCTCAATGAGACCTGCTTAGAACCCACAAATGACACACTTTCTCCTCTGTCCTCTTAGATTGCCATCTAACACTGTTCATGTTATTGTAATTTCTGTTTTAAATTCCTCCATTGGGCTGTGAGGCCCCAAATGCTAGGAGCACATTCTATACTTATTTTATCATTTTTAAAAATTTTTAGCATATCCTTTAAGTCCTTGGAACACAATCTATACTAATAATAGAGGAATATGCAAATTGTCCAGGATGCCATAACAGTAACAACCAAACAGCAGGCTGCGTGGGGCAACAAGGCCGGCAGGGGGTTAGTGAGGGATGACCAAACGATTGAACAGCAGGCTGTGTGGGGCGACCAGGCCAGCAGGGGGGAGAAGTTGGGGGCAACCAGGCCATCAGGGGGGCAGTTAGGGGCAACCAGGTGGGCAGAAGGGGACAGTTTGGGGTGACCAGGCCAGCAGGGGGAGCAGTTGGGGGCAACCAGGCTGGTAGGGGGGGCAGTTGTGGGCAACGAGGCCAGCAGGGGAGGCAGTTAGGGGCAATCAGGCTGGCAGGCAGAGGCAGTTAGGGGTGACAAGACAGGCAGGCAGATGAGCAGTTAGGAGTCAACAGTCCCCGATTGTGAGAGGGATGTCCAACTGGGCCTAAACCGACAGTCCGACATCCCCCGAGGGCTCCTGGATTGGAGATGGTGCAGGCTGGGCTGAGGTGACCCCCCCCCTCCGTGCATGAATTTTTTGCACTGGGCCTCTAGTACTGTTATAAGAATAGAGCACATGAGCATTTCAGGATAAATTATATTGTCATTTATTTCATATTTGGTACACTCTATGATTTATTTTTTTACTGCTATATGAATTCTAGTTCCTCTATTGTTCCTTGGATAAATATTTATCTTACCTAATAATAGACAAACATGTAAACTGATTGTATCTCCACTACACCCACCAGCCAATCAGGAGGGAATATGCAAATTAGAAGGACAAAGATGGCCACTGCCCAGCTGCTCCAGGTGCGAGTGGCCAGGTGGGGCAGGACGCCTGCTATGAAAAGGAGGTCAGGGGGCGAAGGGATCTACAGGAGCGGCACTCCTGCCACAGCAAAGATGAAAACTGCAGACTCTGGAGTCTGCAGCAAAGATGAAGATAGCAGTCTGCAGCAAAGACGAAGAAGGCACACTCCGGCTGGAGCGAAGGCCTAGGTCCCAGGTGCTGGAGGAAAACCGGTGCTGGAAGCCAAGGGAAAGAAGGCCTATTGCACGAATCTCTTCGTGCAACATGCCTCTAGTATACTTTATAAAAAGTCTTCCTTTTCGCAAAGCCAAATTTTGAAAATAATCAAAACTTTGAAATATATTTTACAAACAAAACCACTATTTTTTTTCAAATAATAAAGAGCACATGAGAAATGGAATAATTGGTTGAATAATATTTATAATTAAATACCTTCATTTTCTTTGTACACTTCATTTTAGCTTATTAATACCATAAAAATATTTTTGGTGTGTAAAGTTCATTTAATTGAATTACATATTTAAAGAATTTGCATTCATGCATCACAATTTTTTCACCCCAAAAGATAGCTGAATTTAGTCACTGGGACCGCAAGACTTTTCTCTGACATCCCAGTCATGAATTCAGGGAGATGCAGCGCTTCATTTTCTTGCTCTGCTATGAGACTATGGGGACTACAGTTGCATAAAAAAGATTAATTAAGATACAGGTGATTTTTTTTCTGATATTTTGGAAACCTGGTGCCAATATGATTTTTAATTCTGTTCTTTAATCAGTCTTCAGAGAACATTCTATTTAGATCTATGTGTTGTAGCAGCCTTGAAAATGGACCGGTCAGATTTTCTGCTGTGAACAGTATAATGGACTGTTGGGCCCAGCTGCTGCCTCTCAGAATCCAACATTGCATTTGTTGCCAAGCTCTGCATCCATGGTCTGCTCCCAACTAATGTCTAAACATGCAGCGGTATAACGCAGGCTTACCAAGAGAGGCACAGGACTCTTCTAATGCGTGACTTTGGCTGAAGACTCCCTATGGGCCTGACCAAACCTTTCTTGCAACTTGCGTTCAAGTCTGAGACTCTTCCTCCCCAATGTTCCTTTCTTCCCTCTCTCATTTCACAGGCATCCGACCTGCACTACATCATGAAGTCTCCCTCTGCCTTCTCCTGTTCAGTTCCCAATAAATAGTTTGTATATTTAATGCCCTCTTGGAATTTGCTTTCTGGCAGACCCAAACTAATGAAAATGTCTAGTAGAGTTGCCTCTGTACTATCACAGAAAGACAGTAAGGCAAATTAGAGAGAAAATATGGCAGGATAAGATCTGTATAATATTTTGTCAAGGTTATTCAGGATTTTCAGATTATTATCCACCCATTCATTCAACTTTTCTCAAATGACTATAATATATAGGACTTTTTCAAGATATTTGAGATCAGAGATAAAAATTCTTCATTTTACTGCCTGGTCCTTTTTTGTCCCACTATAAATTATTTCCTTAGTCTTAGGTTATGCTCCAATATTGAACTACCTACCATCTCCCTGAACATTCCACAATATATCATGTCTGCATATCTAAGTGTAGGTTGTTCCCCTACATAGAATGCCTCTTTCTACTTCCTGCTGCTCTCCTACATGTGTCATCTTTCCCAGCTTCCGTGTGTTTAATTCCTTCTCATTCTGCCTCTTGGTCTCAGATCAGATTTTACCTTCTCTTTGAAGTCTTTAATGATGTTTAAATAGATCGAAAAGTTCCTAGGATTGCCAACTATGTAGTTTATAAAGCATTAGTCCAGTAAAAATTAATCATTAAAAGCTAAAATAAACATGTTAGAATATGATTGTTGTCAATAATATTTCACACCATGCCTCATATTTTTGTTGTTTCACAGTTTTTTTTCCATGAAATCTGTTTAAACACATTCTTGCAACTGTAGATACTGTCTGTCCTATACTCCCAATGGCTTTGCTTCTACTATCATCATAAACATTTCCTGAAAGTAGTGTATGGTTTGTGTGCACAATTATCTGGCTGTGGGAATCTAAGTTCTCTGATCACAGAAATAGATGCTTTTCATCTTTGGATTCCTACTACTAAAACAGTCACTAAATACATATCTTTTGGGTGAAAATCTCAGTTAATGAGAAATATATATATATATATATATATATATATATATATATACATATATTTCATCTATATAAATTTTCCATAAAATATAAACTATTTATTGTTCACAATAGTAAGCAACTATGTGTCACAAAAGCACCTTGGGTCTTGGATGATGGCTGTCCCTAGCAGAGACCAATAGCATTCAAGATAAGTGTGTTTAGTGTTATAATAATAACATCTCTTATTATTTCAATTACATCTGATTTCTTTTAATGAAATACTATAATGAATTGAGTGCATTAAACTAGCAGTGTTTGTGAAAAGAAAGGACATTTTTGTTGAAAGTTTGTGTGTTTATGTTTTAATCCTTTTTAACCTTGAGGCAGAATTTTATAATTATTTGCTTTGCCAATGGAAAGGAAATTCTATACCTTTTAATATAACTATCTATTTATATTTTAAGATGAAAAAGTCACAAATCTTATATGTAAAAATGTTCACAAGCCCCACACCATTTCTTCCTATAAAATGTAATTGGTCTAAGGATTCAGCAAATAATTATTATAGTGATGATGTACCACTCTTCCAACTCTTAGGCACATTTTATAAAAATTCTGAAGATAAGAAAAAGATTGATATTATATATTTAAATAGTATATTTTAGGAAAAGATTTTTTTAGCATTTTTTGTCAACTTATATGCTAGACACCAAAACTAAATATAATTAACTTATATGGTATATATCTCTGAGTGATATATAAATACTGTTAAATATATAATTTCTAAGGCCCGTTTACTATGTATGTGACATAGTCATTTTTATAATAATATCCTCTTATAGAAAGAACTAGAGGCCTGGCCCACAAAATTCGTGCATGGGGGTGGGTCCCCTCAGCTCAGCCTAGATCCTCTCCAATCCGGGACCCCTCAGGGGACATCCCTCTCACAATCCGGGACCGCTGACTCCTAACTGCTCACCTGCCTGCCTGCCTGATCACCCCCAACTGCCCCCCCTGCCAGCCTGATCACCCCTAACCACCTCTGCCTGCCAGCCTGATTGCCCCTAACTGCCCCCCTCCTGCCGGCTTGGTCACCCCTTAGCGCCCCCCTGCTGGCCTGGTCTCTCCCAACTGCCCCCCCCCCCCACCGGCCTGGTCACCCCCAACTGCCCCCCCTGCCAGCCTGGTCACCCCCAATTGCCCCCCCTGCTGGCCTTGTCACCACACGCAGCCTGCTGTTCGGTTGTTACTGTGAGGGCTTCATGACCAATTTGCATATTACCCTTTTATTAGTATAGATAGATGATTCACTTAGCATTTTCCTGACCTACTTCAAGAAAACAGGGCTGCTTGTTACTGTAGTCCATGTTCAATAGAATTATAAAGCTAGATCAGCCCTAAGCGGCATAAATTGCTGCAACATATGTTGTTGTTTTCATCCTCAGTCCCTAGTTTGCCTTTTAAAATGAAGTGAATGTGACGAGCTGGAAGCCGCCTCAAGGGAGATCACTAGGGTTCACACACAAGCTCTGAGCATCAGCATGGCTGTGCCGTTGCTGAGGTGAGGCCCCTGGGAAAGTGCGGTGGAAGCTTTCCCACCCACTGCTCTGAGATGTCAACTTCAGATCCCGGCTGACATGCCTGCTGGTATCTAGGCCTGTGACAAATCTGATTTATGTGGGTGTTCTGCCTTGGCTTCCAGAAAGGAATTGCTGATGTGGCGACATATTCGTCACTGCACCACTAGAACGGTTTCTTCTGCTGGTGGCGGAACCTCGGCTTGGCAGGGCTATAAATTTCTTTCAGAACCAATGTCATGTTTCCGTTCTGTGTGAAGACTCTGGTAGGTCCTCTGTCAAGCAAATCCCCCCAACCTCCATTTTCTCAAAGTCAGGATGTCTGGCTAGACAACAATTTAGCTAATTAAGGAAAACGTTTCACATAATGTGATGGAGGGAGGGAGTGGCGTGGGCTGTGCCAGGAAACACTGGGGCTTGCAGTTTTATAATTTAAGGAAAATTAGAATTGAAATGTATCATTAAGTGTTATTGTGCCTAATAACATCTAAAACAGTGCTGTGCTCTTTTCTCCCTTAAAATCCAATGATTGTACAACCCAAACTGCCTTCTCCTCCGGAGTAACTTCTCTCAAGAAATAGTTTTATTTCTGGTGTTTTCTTTCAGAGTCCAGGGTCGCCTTTAGACCCCTGGGAGTTAAATGCTCAAGCACTAGAATGTTTTTTTGTTTGTTTGTTTGTTTTTCTGAATCTCATATTCTTTTTTCTTCGTGCCATTAACTGAATTGAATCTCCCACCTCATTACTGCTGTGCCTGCTGGTGTCTGCTCCACAGAATACTTTCCTTGCATCCCCTCCCCCCGCATCTGTCTAGGCTAATGAAAATTTTATTCTTAAAGTTTCTCATGCCCAGCCAGTGTGGCTTAGCAGTTGAGCATTGACCTATGAACCAGGAGGTCATGGTTTGATTCCCAGTCAGGGTACATGACCGGGTTATGGGCTGGATCCCCAGTGTGGGGACATGCAGGAGGCAGCTGATCAATGATCCTATCTCATCATTGATGTTTCTATCTCTCTCTCCCTTTCCCTTCCTCTTTGAAATCAATAAAAATATATTTTTTAAAAGTTTCTCTTTTTTGCCAACATTTTATGCTAAACTAATAAAGAAAAGTAGTAGTAATACCATCAGAAACACTTTGCTTGTTCTTTGCAGCTGGTAAACTGCAGTATACATAATAATGGTTACTGTTAAATTGACATATTCTAGCATAGTATGTCTTTTTTTTATTTTTTGAAGTATTACAAATAGTAGTACATATGTCTCCTTTTTTTCCCCCACTGACCTCCCCCAGCCTCCCCTACCCCCCAGTGCATGCCTTTACCTTCCCCCACCCCCCAGTGTCTTATATCCATTGGTTATGCTTATATGCATGCGTACAAGTCCTTCGGTTGATCTCTTACAGCACGCCCCCCCATCCAACCTCCCCTGCCTTCCCACTGTAGTTTGACAGTCTGTTCAATGCTTCTTTGCCTCTGTATCTATTTTTTCCCCATTTCTTTCCTTTAAAAAATCTTGCCTCTGCAGATTAGAAATAAACATATAATAACAAAAAATGTTTGAGTCCCAATTTCAGTGTCCAACAGTTCTGAGTCCCCGTTTCAATGTCAAACAGTTCCTTATGTGTACATGTCAGCAATGATATCTGGATGGTGGGCACATGGTGGCAATGCAGGTCCGACCCTCTCTGGTTTGGTCCTAGGCAACCTGCTGCGACACACAGCTGCTGACTGCTAGCGTGGCAAGGTGTCGTCAGCGTCTTCCATCTCTGGACTGTTTCTCCTCTTGTCTTCATGGCTGGAGCAGACCTGTCAATTCCTCTCTGTTGCAGGAATCCACATGGTCTTGGAGTTGTTTTCTGAAAATATACGAATATATTCTCGACCAAAAGTTAATAAAGAAATCTTTTCTATATAATTGATTTGAGATCCTTTTTATTTTTGTCCAAACGATTTTCCTTTGTCTTATTTAGACACCATGTGTGTTTTTCATGGGTGTCTTGCTGTTAGCATTGTAATGCTACCTTTTCCCTCACACTCAACTACTATCTGTTCTTTAGATTTTAAATCAAAATACGTTTAAAATTGAGAAAGTTGTCTCAGAGGTGTGAAAAGTTTTGTGTATTCTCTTCTTTTTTAGCTACAAAGTATAACTAAATTTCCTTACAATGAAGAAATTTTAGACACACTATAATGGTCATGTTTTCTTTATCTAGGCCAGTGGTCGGCAAACCGCGGCTTGCAAGCCACATGTGGCTCGCGAGCCGTGGTTTGCCGCTCTGTTGACTAATGAGTTTGCCGACCACTGATCTAGGCAAATATCCATTAAGTCTGACCATTTAAGGAAATTATCTTGTGCCACTTTTCATATTTAACTGAATGATACAAGTTTCCTTTTGGCTAATAATGATTAATATTATTTTATTCATATGTTTAAAAAGCTGTTTTAAATGTCTTAATTTCATCGGAAGTTTTAAAGAAGAAATAAAATGATGCTATTCTCCATTTTAGGATTTTTTCATCCTAATATTAGTAATTTGTTCTTATGGATAAATAAGCTAGCAGAGCATATAAATACTAAATATATTGCAGGAGTTATTAAAATATCTTATAATACAGATACATCATGACTTTATTAACAATTATCAATACCTTGATTTTCCAATCAATAGTGTTTATCTTCCAGTCCTACATGGGTATAAGTCTTACTTACCCAAATAACAACTGGATTATTTCTCTCAGGTATCATGCTATAAGGTACAACACTCAGCTGGTTACTCTGCTCTGATTCCAGCTTAATTATTACAATTTTACATTTAGTAAAGATGATTATTATGCTTCCTCTTAATCTATTCATATAGGTTACTAAATTGTTTGTTACAAATATTATAATAAAAAGGGGTTATTTGAAAACAACCAAACCTATGCTATGAAATGCATAATGTACTATTTAAAATCTGTGAAATGACATAGAAACATGCAACGGACTGAAGTATTTCAGAGGGAAGGGGGAGGGGCAGAAAGAGATTAGCCAAAGAACTTACGTGCATATATGTATAACCCATGGATAAACAATAGTGCAGGGAAGGCCTGGGAAGGAGAATGAAGTGGGATAGAGGGGGTCAATGGAAGAATATATGGGGGCACCTGTAATACTTTCAACAATAAAGATTTTAAAAATCTTTGAAATGAGAATTCCTTTTGCTTGGCATTCTTGCCAGGATTTGGTATTATTTGATTAAATAATACTAAATCTTGATTAAGAGTATACACATACACACACACACACACACACACACACACACACACACTCATACACACACACACTGAGTGGCAGATTATTATGCGTTCAGAGATCATAATAATAATCTGGCCACTCAGTGTATATATACTAGTGGTCCGGTGCACAAAATTCAGCCCCACCTGCACCCTCTCCAATCAAGGACCCCTTCGTGGATGTCCGACTGCCCATAGGGATGGGGCCTAAACCCTCAGTTGGACATCCCTCTTGCAATTTGGGACCACTGGCTCCTAACTACTCACTGGCCTGCCTGCCTGATCGCCCCTAACTGCCTCTGCCTGCCTGCCTGATCACCCCTAACTGCTCCCCTGCTGGCCTGATTGCCCCTAACTGCCTCTGCCTCGCCGCACACCTGGGACCTGGGCTTCCCTCCCTCTGGCCAGCCACAGGCACCCAGGACCCGGGCAGACTTCACCCAGGCCAGCAGCAGCCACAGGGGACCATGGGCGGGCGGTTTCACCCAGGCTGAAGCTGCAAGCACCCGGGACCACAGGGCTTGTCCCTCTCCTGGGCTGCAGGTGCAGGCTCAGCTGCTGGCGCCCAGGACTGCGGGGCAGGCGGCTTGTCCCTCTCTGGGTCCACAGGGGCAGGTTCAGCTGCTGGCACCCAGGACCCTGGAGTGGATGGCTTGTCCCTCTCCCAGGCCGAAGCCTGGCTTTTCCTCATTCCTCTCTCCCCAGTGTTGAGTGTCTGAGCCATTATGGCGTGATGGCATGAGGGCGTGATGACTATTTGCATATTAGCTCTTTATTATATAGGATTTTAACTTGTCACAGTCTATCTTCAAGTGGATATTATATCACTTCAAATCTTGTATAGAAACTTCACTGTAACAAAATTTCATTTTTCCCGGGCAATCTTTGTGCTATTGTTGTCATGTATTTTACTTTCACATACGTTATAAAACTGACATTACATTATTATTTGTTTAGATAGTTAATTATCTTTAAATATATTTAAATAATAAGAAACCTCTATTATATTTTTTCCTATGCATTTACTGTCTTTGGTGTTTTCCATTTCCTGGCATAGATTGTTATTTGTATCTGGCAAAATTTTATTTCTGCTTGCAGGACTTCTTTTAATGTTTCTTACACTACAAATCTGCTGGTCATAAAAAAATTCAATATTTTATACATGAAAAATATATTTTAACTATTTTTAAAAATATTTTCACTCAGTCTAGAATTATAAATTGAGAGGATCCCCCCCCCCTTGTGAGTACTTTAATGATGTTGCTCTACTATCTTCTCCCTTACACTGTTTCTGATGAGAAATCCTTTGTAATCCTTATGTTTATTCCTGTGTATAGTGTGTCTCTTTTCTTCGGACTACTTAAAAGATTTTTCTTTTCATCATTGGTGTTGAGCAATGTGATTTTTATGTGTCTTGATGTAGCTTTCTTTTTGTCCTGTACTTGCTATTCACTGAGCTTCTTTGATCTGTGGGTTTATATTTTTTACTATATTTTGCTAAAATTGGAAATTTTTGAATCATTCTTTCTTCAGATGATTATATATATACAAGTTCGGGTCTCTAGAGGGGGCTGGGGAGGAAGAGGAGTGAACCAAACCATAGGGTCAGGACCTCCGCAGGTGATTGAGTGCGGGGAGGCCAGCAGGGCCATCCCTGCAGTGGCCAGTTCATGACCAGCTGCCTGAGATTGGCTCTTTCCTGGGCTGGGGGGTCTCATGCATCTGCTCCGTGCTGCCCAGCAGTGCAGTGCCCGTCGGGGAAGGCACGGCCTGGGGAGTCGGAGCCTTGATCCCGCACAATAACTAGATCCGGGCATTGGGAATGTGGCCAGTCCTCTGCAACCTGAGTCACCAACTGTTGCGTCCCCGGAGCAGTCATGGTGCCTTCTTCCATCACAGTTCCCTAAGCCCACAATGAAGGAGGTGTGGTATCATAGGTTTGGGTGAACAGAAAATAGAAGACCCGTGGGTGATAGCAGGTGCTGGGTGCTGGCTGGGGAGGCGGTCTTGTGGGTTTGCGTGAAGCACTCACAGTCACAGCTTTGGAAGCCTCTTTCTTAGTTTCTCAGAGAGCTCGGTGGTGAGGAAATGCAGGTCTCATCCTGCGTTGTGGTTTCCATGGAAGACCTCGCTGTTGGGGGTGTCAGAGGGGTTGGCTGGGAGCACCTGTGGCAGAAAGACACCCTTCTCCCGTAACCTCTTCGCAGGTGGACTGGTTGCCTGATCCCTGCTGGTCCACAGAGATCTCTGAGCAGCCGTCCATCTTCCGCAGGAAGAAAGGTGTGTGCTTGTGCACAGTCACTGCCCCGTCCTGGGCCGGGGCCCCGGACGTGTTCTCCCACTGGGTTTGCAGAGGTTGGACAATGGCTGTCCAGAATTCCCTTGTTTAACAAAGAAAGTTAAGTTTCCAGTGAGGCCCCTGGTTAGAAAGGGAGGGGGTTGGGGAGAGGAGGAGGAGCCTAGCTGCCTCTTCCCCGCCCACCAGAAGGCCCAGAGCCTGAGGCATGACCTCCAGCCTGCTCACCTGTCCCGGGAGGCTGCTTCCAGAGAGACCGTGAAGGCCGGGCTCTGCTCCTGTGTCCTGGTGGGTCTGAAAAGCAGGAGGCAGAGCCGTGCTCTCACCTGGGCCGCCTGGTTGTCGGCAGAGATGGTGTCCCCGGGGTCTGACCACTCCTTAATGGTAGGAACCGCGTGTAGGAGCCGCCAGTGCAGGCCTGCCCCTGGGAGGCAGATACAGTGGGCAATCCATCAGACCTCATTGCCCAGGCCAGGACGCCAGTGACCTGCCCCGTCCCCCTGCCGCTCACACCTGCACGTGTGCAAGCTGCCCACAGGACTTCCATCTTTGTCGGGTTAATTTGCATACTCACTCCTGATTGGCTGTGGGCATAGCAGAGGTATTGTCAATTTACATGTTTGTCTATTATTAGGTAAGATATACAGTATATATATATATATATATATATATATATATATATATATATAACATTGTAATATGTGGGTAGTGGCTCCTCATTGTGATTTTAATGTGCATTTCTTGATAGCTAATAATGTTGATTATCTTTTTGCATGCTTATTTGTTATCCTTGTATCTTCTCTAGTGGTGTCTGTTCTTATCTTTGGACCATTTTAAAACTGTTTTGTTGTTGTTGTTTTTATTGTGGAATTTCAAGCATCTTAATATATTCTGAATATTTGATTTTCAAAAATTTCTCCAAGTTGGGAATGTGGTTTTATTAGCTTAAGAGTGTCATTTCTATAGCAAAATACATGTATTTTAATTTGATAAAGTTCAACTTATTATATCTTTTATTTTATGTATTTTATGTATTTTATCTTTGGTGTTGTATATAAACTAATTGTTAAACCTAAGGTCATATAAAATGCTCTTCAGTATTTTATTTATTTATTTTTATTTTTTTTAATATATTTTATTGATTTTTTACAGAGAGGAAGGGAGAGGGATAGATAGCTAGAAACATCGATGAGAGAGAAACATCGACCAGCTGCCTCCTGCATACCCCCTACTGGGGATATGCCCGCAACCAAGGTACATGCCTTTGACCAGAATCGAACCCGGGACCTCTCAGTCCACAGGCCGACGCTCTATCCACTGAGCCAAACCAGTCAGGGCTCAGTATTTTATTTTTGATATTTTATGGTTTCATGTTTTACATTTATATGTATGATCCATTTTGAGTTAACTTTTGTAGAAGGTGTAAGGTATGAGTCAAACTCATTTAAATATATATATATATATATATATATATATATATATATATATATATGGATGTCTAGTTCCATTTGTTCAAAAAGCTATTTTTTCTTTACTGAGTTGATTTTGCAGAATTGATAAGGTTTGCATTGGTCAATTTCTGGGCTCTCCATTATGTTCCATTGAACTATCTGTCTACCCTTATGGTAAGTCTTCATATCATGTAGTAATAGTTTTCTAAATTTTCTTTTTTAGAATTGTTTTGGCTCTTCTAGTTACTCTGGTGTTCTGTATACTAGTAAGTTTTAGATTAAGTTTGTCTATGTCTATAAAATGTTTGCTTGAAAGTTGAATGGGATTATATTAAATTTATACATTAAATTGGGGAGACATGTGATCTTAACAATATCTGTTCTTCCATGAATGAATACTATATATTTTTACTTATTTATACCTTATTTGATCTCTTCTATCAGAGTTTTATACTTTTCAGTCTACATATCTGGCACATATTTTGTTCATTGCTGATGCAAATGCAAAATGGTATAGCTACTATGAAAAATCCTTTGGTAATCTAGTATATAAAAGCCTAAGTGATCGAACAACCTAATGACCTCTCAACTGGTCGCTATGATGCGCACTGACTACTGGGGGGACTCTCAACACAGGAGCTTCCCCTGGTAGTCAGTGCACTCCCCCAGCAGGAGTGCCACTCAGCCCAGCCAGGCGCAGGGCTCATGACTGGCGAGCACTCCTGTGGTGGCACGAGTCTCTTTTGATCTGGACTGACTGGATGAGTGCCTGCTGAGGGACCCCACCAGTGCACAAATCCATGCACCAGGACTTTAGTTTATTATAAAGTTAAACATGTACTAATTATACAAACTGGCAATCCTGTCCCTATTTATTCAATGAGTTCAAAACATGTCCTTCAGTTTACAATCCCACCAATAGTGCATGAGGATTCCCTAATCTTCACCAACACTTTCTATTTTATGTCTTTTAGGTAATAACCATGTTTACAGGTGTGAAGTGATATCTCATTGTGGTTTTGATTTGCATTTACCTGATGACTGGTGATGTTGAGCATCTTTTTATATGTCCATTGGCCACCTGCATGTTTTCTTTGACATATAGGTCCTCTTGGTGTTCAAGTGTTCTTCCCACCTTTTAATTGGATTGCTTGTTTCTAAAATTTAGTTGTATAAGGTCTTTATGTATTTTGAATAAGAACTCCAAAAACAGTATGGAATTTCCTCAAGAAAATTTAAAATAGAGCTCCATAAAACTCAGCAATCCCACTTCTGGGTATCTATCTGAAGAAAACAAAAACATTGATTTGAAAAAATATATTCACCCACTAAGTTCACGATGGCCAAAAAGTAGAAGAAAACTGTGTTCAATGAGATAAAGAATACATAATGTATACATATAATAGCATATTATTCAATACTAGAGGCCCGATGCACAATATTCGTGCAAGAGTCGGCCTTCCTTCCCCGACTGCCGACACCGGCTTCCCTCTGGCACCTGGGACCTGGGCTTCCCTCGCAGCCCCAGCTTCATCTGGAAGATTGTCTGGAAGGTCGTTCAGTCTAATTAGCATATTACACTTTTATTATTATAGATTATCCATAAAAAAGAATGAAACCTTGCCGTTTGTGACAACATGGATGGACCTATTATGCTAAGTGAAATAAGTCAAACAGAGAAAGCCCAATACAATATTATTTCAGTTATATGTGGAATCTAAAAGGGGTCATGGTTTGAAAAGGTGAAGGGGAATAAGAAATACAAACCTCCAGCTATAAAAAAATTAATTGGGATATAATGTACGTCATAGGAAAAATAGTCAATATTGTCATCATAACTTTGTATGTTGACATATGTTACTTATTTTGGTGATCACATCATAAAGTATACAAATGTTGAATCACTATATTGTACACCTGAAACTAATATAAAATTGTCTGTCAACTATACTTTAATTAAGAAAAAAAAGAAAACATGTTCTCACCAAACTCTCTATGGGAATGTTTATAACAGCTTTTTTTTATAATTGTTAAAAACTAAAAAAATCCAAGCTGTCTTCCACCTATGAATGGATAAACAAATGGTATATCCATATAACGAAATGCTGCTTAGTAGTAAAAGGAATGAAGAAGTGACTCACTCAGCAAGAAGAAATTGCTAACTATGAAAATGGCAGATCCCAAAGACATCATATTGTATGGTTCAATTTATTTGACCCTCTGAAAAGATTGTAGGAAAGTAGTGTATTAGTTGCCAAGGGCTGGTGTGCAGAGGAGAAGTTGCCTATATACGGTGAGCATAGTGTATTTTTAGGGTGATAGGACAGTGTTGTAAGAAAGTGGTGGATACATGAATCTACCTGGTATGCATTTATCAAAACCTATAGAACTGTACACCACGAAATAAAACGTTAATGTATTCAAATTTTAAGGAAATCAGTCAGTATGTTGGAGGATCCCAAGATGCAATGCAGACTCTAATGATACATCCAAAAGCAAATGTATGGCATGATCTCACTGAAAGTGATGAGGATAAATAAATTTAAATAAGTAACTTTTAAATACAGGGTTTTAAATGTATACTGTAAGGCCACGGACAAAAAGTAACTATATAAAATAAACATGATATTCCAGTTGATAAATTTATTCTCACAGGTCTATGAGTTAGAAATTTGAAAACACTTTTACATGCTACTAGGTTTGATGTAAATAAACTGTAACTAAGGGGATCTGGGTTTCTCGTTGTCAGATTTACAAGGAAGAAAGGGGGAAGCTGGCAGAAACCTGTGGTGTTCAATTAGAGTTGGAGATTTAAGTGTAAACACACACTTATTTCAATATAGATACATCTTAAATAGATGCTGGAAGATAAAGTACATAAATAAATGTAGGTATATGTATATTTGGGAAGTAGAATATAATGTAGATATATGTATATTTGGGAAGTAGAATAGAAATATACATATGTGTATTTTCTAACTCTTCCCATTTGAATGGCATGGGATTAGTGAAACCTCAATAGCAAATAGCACACTTAGCATTCAGATCTCAGTTTCTAAATATCAGTCTCTAATGAAAGGAAACAGGGGTCATTGGAAAAATGACTAATTCTATGGATTTGATAGGGAAAATACAAAATGAACCTAAACCCTCGTGCAGTGCCAGTAACTGAAAGTTTTAAAAAAAATAAAGATGAGCCATATTAAAAAGATACCAAATTCAACTGGAAAGTGCTTCTACAAGTAGTAGCCAAACTTGAACAATCTGAGCAAGAAATCAAATAATGATAGTAAAAGATTATAAGCCAAGGATAACATAAATATCCATGAATATATCCTGATATAAAAGAATGATTGAATGAATAAATAAATTAGGGAACAGCAACAAATATTTTTTTTCAGAAGAATTCAAAATAATAAATGTAGAATGAGAAACTGCCACAGAATGAAAAAGACTAGGGAGATGTGAAGACTGGATAGAATGTGATACCTTGGATAGGATTCTGAAACAGGAAACCAGCATAAGTGGAAAATCAAATGTAATCTGAAAAAAAATTTACAGTTTAATTAGTATTTTTGTACCATGTTTGTTCCTTAATTTTGATAAATACACCATACAATGTTATCATCAGGGGAAGGTGGAGAAAAGGTACAGAGGAACTTGCTGTATAGCCTTTATAACTTTTTTTTTTGCAAATATAAAATTACTTCAAAATAAAGAAAAAATAAAATATCTGTGGAATGATTTTCTGCTCATTCAGAATCACTCATCTGTCATGAGAGAATGGCTGGGGAAGTGATTCTCCCAGATTTGGTTCTGGCCTCTGGCTTCATTGTCCCACCGGTTTTGCTCTATCTGTTTAGCTGTTTCTGCATCCCATTCGCTAAGTTTTATGATGACTCCACTCAGAATCATCACTTCTCTGTGTGAGAAATACTTCCTTAAAACGGCAAATTATTACTTCATTCATTTTCACTGGTGTTTTATAGAGTAGATATTGCATATAATACTATTAATTCACAGATAAATAACATTTATATTATATGATGCTTGGATTTAGGTCTGAAATGTGCAGGGAGGTGTCGTTAGGGGCTGTGTTTGCAGAAGCCTTGAGGCCTGAGAGGACATGGTGCCTTTTCCAGACTTGAGGTAGTTTGATGACAAGGAAGTGTAGGTGTGCATATCACTGCGCCAAAGAAGTGGCTGGAAAAGTGGGCAGGGCTAGATCTCAGAGAAGCTGGAAGCCAAACTCTGCAAGTAAGTTTTTTATAACACATAAAATGAGAAGCCATTCACAGACTTAAGTAATGAGATAAACCAGAAGCACATATTAGATAAATCCTGCTGGCAGGGCAAAGAATGATTTGCAGAAAGGCGATTCAGGAGGGCTGATTGTGTGGCCTGCATAATTAAATGAAAAGTTGAAATTTAAAGTAATCTAAGTTAGACTTCTGTATCATAGCAAGGGCATGTCTAAAGGTACTTATTAAAAATAATAATTTTATACATACAAATATGAAATTTATAATGTAAACAGTACATAAACAAAATTGAGAGATAAACCAGAAATATAATTGCTAGACATGTGACTTTTATTTTTACTTTGCTTTAAATGCATGAAAATAAATGAGTACACGAAAAGAAAAATTAGCAAGGATCATGGACTGGATATTATGGATTGAATTGAGTTCCTCCAAAATTTATATGTTGAAGTCTTTATACCCAGAATCTAAGAATGTGCTCTTGTTTGAAGATAGGCTTTGTAGATGATCAGGTTAAGATGAAATCATTAAGGTAACCCTAAGTATAACCAATCCTATATAATACAAGGTTAATATGCAAATTGTCCCCTTGACCGGGAGTTCGACTGGGAGTTCAACTGGGATTTCAACCAGGGGGCAGGTCCGGCCTGCCAACTGCCTGTTGCCCCTCCTGCGGCCCCTCCTGCTGGCTGGCCCTACCCCTGATCGCCTCCCTACCTCTAATAGGGGCAGGGCCGGCCAGCCAACTGCCCGAGGCTCCTTATCCTGGCCAGCCCTGCCTGATTGGCCCCGATCTGGGTGGGCTGGTCAGACCCCACCCATGCATGAATTTGCGCACCGGGCCTCTAGTATCCTTATAAAAAGGGAACATTTGGACATAGAGACCAATGTTCAGAGGGAAGACAATGTGAAGATAAAGGATGAACACCATGTGCAGATTAGAGCTACTAGTATGCTGCTGCAAACCAAGGGACTACCAGAAGCTAGGGGAGAGACTCAGGGTCCATTCTTCCTTAGCTTCTTCAGAGAGAATATGACTCCACTGATCCATTGATCTTGAGCTTCTAGCCTCCAGAACTGTGAGACAATAAGTTGCAGTTGTTTAAGCCATCCAGTTTGTGGTAGTTTGGAAGGTCAGCCTTAGCAAACTGAACACTGAGTTTACAAAAAAAAAAAAAGAGCAATACAAATGGCAAGCAAAATAGGGAAACATATTTTAACATACTTGCCATTAAAGAAATTTAAATATTGCCCTGGCTGGTTTGCAACAGTGGTTAGAGTGTCAGCCACTGGACCGAAGGGACTCAGGTTCAATTCCTGGTCAAGGGTGTGTACCTGGGTTGCAGGTTCCATTCCCAGCCCCTGTTGGAGCATCTGCTTGAGGCAGCAAACCAATGTGTCTCCTTCACATTGATATTTCTTTCTCCTTCCTTCCCTTCCTCCCTCTCTCTCTAAAAATTAATGGGGGAAATATATATTCAAATATATTGAATACATATAAATTCAATATATATATGTACTAGTATTTCCTCAGGTGAGGATTAACAAAAAAAAATTGAATTATAGTGTGTTAAAATGAGCACTCTTTTAAACTGACAGTGGGATAGACTTAATACATATAAAGATATACTTAATGTTTTATGATTATAATGTATTGAATTATAATGTATTGAATAGAAACTTGGCAAAATATACCAAAGGTCTTCATATGCATACGCTTGGATAAGTCAATTGCACTCGTAGAAATGTATTTCCTTTCTGTATTAAATAATACCTTCTCAATGCTGAGAAGAAAAGGGTGATAGTGAAGATCTAGGGAATATTTGGGGTGAGACTCAGAGGGAATAAAATTCAGTTGTATAGTAAGGAATGCACTCTATTTTCAGATGACATGTAAGCAGAAACCTGTATGAGAAGCATAAGTCAGCTCTACGGGAAGTTCTGAGGAAAGAGACACCTCCAGTCAGTGGGATGAATTAGGGTAGGGAGCCAAAGTAGGAGCAAACTATTCTGCATTATGGAAAGTGATGTGGGAGGACTAAGAGAACCGCACAGCTGTGTTACTATCCCATAGCACTAAAGCACGCATGCGCACATTTTTGCATGCAGGTGCGGATGGGAGGGACTATACTTGATCTCCCTTGAGGGTAGAAACCCGCCTGAGTTTTGCAGAAGAGAATGAGCAGAGCAATTGACTTTCCTCGAAGCAATTAACAAAGGCGTCACAGAGGATGTATGTGATTTCCGAGTTTGGTTTCAAATAATTGGTAAAAATTACCCCAGTGAAATAGAAGGAGCTATTCCAGACAGAGTAAACCATGCATGGAGTAAATCATTCTGGAAGCTGCAAGAATTGTTTTTTTTTTTGTTTTTTTAGAATGGAAAAAAGAGAAAAGTAGCTGGAGAGAGACTGCAGAGGAAGGAAAGAGAATTTGCAGTTGCTATGTATTTGTGAGACCAACTTGTGAATGAGTTTAAATGGACTAATAATAAAATATTAAAAGATAGGCACAAATGTTATGTGGACATTACTTTCCAGTCACTATGTTTTTTAATATAATGTTATAATTAAATTTAGGAATCAGTTCTAAACATAATATTGCTATGTATTGCTCCTGATAGGACTTTGATACAGGTTCCTCTTACATAAAAAAAAGAGTAATATATTATACTTTAATTTTAAAAGGGAAAGCACAAATCACTGGGGTGAGATTTTCTTCTAGGTATTTTTTCATATATCCCTGACTTCTTGCTTTCTCTCAAATGACTACACTTAGTGATAAAATATAGCAGTGCCCCATTTTTAGAAATTAAAATAACTCTTCCAACAATACTACTTTTTAAAAACATTTTTCTGTTGTTACTATTAGCCCTTAAAATAATCATGATGAATACATTCCAATAACAATGGGGTCTCTGGTGACATTTTATGTGTGCTGATGTCACTTTTTGCTTAAAATTTCACTAAATAAAGTAATAATAATAGCAAACATTTATGCATCATTTAGTAAGTGGTAGTCACTATTCCAAGGACCTTTTTTTGTATTTATTTTTAATTTTATGCTTTTCAGAAACCCTATGAGGTAGTGTTATTGTTGTAATTAGCTAGTTAATATAAACAAAGGAAAGAAAACAAAAGGAATTCAGACATTGTAAGCATGGTCATGTGTGAAGCTTCACCAGGAAGCTACAGGTCACATGTTGTACCTCCAAGGGGATTAAAGCCCCTCCCTCCCCCCATCTGGTACAGGCTTGTTAGGGGGAGAAGAGGGAGATAAACACCTGCCAGTAGAAGTCTGGGTGGTGGAGGGGAGGAACTTACCTGTCAGTCTAGCCTGGAGAAGAATGGATTGGCTAGAGGGTGGACCCATCAGAAATGAGCAAAATCTTGGAAAGTTAATTGGTTAGTTTGAATAAGCTTCTGGTTAAAATTCCCAGACAAGTAGTTTCTTCTCTCTTGTTCTCTCTTGCTCCGTGACCTGCATTCCCAACCTGCTCTCGCCCATGCGTTCCTGCAGTTCTCTCTCCTAGCCACGTGGCCTTAGCAGCCTCATGTCCCATGGCCATGTGGACTCCACACACTGGATGCTGGACTGGACTGGACTTTAATAAGTTGCAGTGTCCTTTATTCTGGCCCTGCAGCAGAGACAATTGGACTTTTTCCAGTAAATAGGGATGATAGTTTTTTACAATATGATAGAATACAAAAAACCCTACATAAATTTATAGGTTCTTTTGAATGAATTAAACAACAACCAACCCTTATGTGTAATTGAAAACCAGCACAGGGGAAAAATGCAATCATAACTAGTACTGCTTCAGTGTAGGTAGCTAGTTATTAATGTGAGGAAGAAAGCAAAAGGGAACTAAATAATCTTAATAAACTGGGAAGCAGAAGCAAGTAAAAGAGCAGAATTCCAACTAGTTTATTGGTAAACAGACTAATTCACACACTCCAGAGACCTGCAGCCAAGGAGACTTAACTCTCAAAACTGGACTGGAAATCTCCCCAGGGATGCCAAAAGCCCTACCACAGGGAGAGGAGGAAATTCCTCTGCTCAGCACTAAATAGGAACTAAATGATGTAATGGAACTTTTGGACATGAGCAATGAGAGTCAGGATGATGAAACAGAGGGTCAGGGCCTAGGCTGGGAACAATCAGAAAGGTAATCGATTGGATAGAGGACATGAAATCACAACAGAATTTATTGGGAGGAGGCCCTAATCCAGTCCAGGGGGAAAGTTAGGAATTTCAGTTGGATAGCTTGAATGGTCCTTTGTTCTTTACCTGACCAAGAAGATATATGGAGGATTAACAGGAGCTTCGTGGCAGTGTTTTAGAGCCTGCCCAAGCTCTCCATCTCCAGAGTGCATTAATTCCCCTTAACTCACCATAAAATCTTGCCCTCACGTTTATTTTTATTTTTTTTAATATATTTTATTGATTTTTTACAGAGAGGAAGGAAGAGGGATAGAGAGTTAGAAACATCGATGAGAGAGAAACATCAATCAGCTGCCTCCTGCACGCCCCCTACTGGGGAAGTGCCCGCAACCAAGGTACATGCCCTTGACCGGAATCAAACCTGGGACCCTTGAGTCCGCAGGCGGACGCTCTATCCACTGAGCCAAACTGGTTAGGACTTGCCCTCACGTTTAAACTTCTCCACACATGGCCTTTGAAATTCTTTTTCACATCGCCAAAAAAGAACCTATAATTTTCTCCAGCTAGATGGCAATAGATTCCAGCGCTTAACCCTTCTGGGCTCCAAAAAGGTCATCCCTCTCTTCCCCATTTTCTAAGTTTTTCCTGGAGATTTCTTTTGAGTAAGCTTTATTATCATCAAATCAATGAACCAAATATTAATAAGGTTTTATTAATTCTCTAGAAATTTTTATAGATCCAAAGAAGTAAAAATATATTCTTTACTAATATCATTTTATAATTAAGTGTACAATGATATAGATTATTGTAATTTAACTATGATAAAGTAGGGTATGACAAATGCTGAAAAAATACAGGTGTTCTACTCTATACTTGTAATAAAGATGGAGACATCATTCCTACTGTGTGGTTAAGAAAGTCTTCAATAAAGTGAGAAAGAGAAAGAAAGAGTTGTATGTAATTCTGCCTTCATCATGTAAGGGGCAGAAATATAATATTAGGGACCAGCTACAATTATAAGAAACTAGAGGCCTAGTGCACAAAATTTGTGCACTCGGGAGGAGGAGGGGGCGGTCCCTCAGCCTGACCTGCTCCCTCTCACAGTCCAGGAGCCCTCAGTGGATGTACAACTGATGGACATCCTTAGCGCTGCCACTACATTCACTAGCCATGACCCCAGCTTCTGGCTGAGCTGCACTCTCCCTGTGGGAGTGCACTGACCACCAGGGGCAGCTCCTGCATTGAGCGTCTGCCCCCTGGTAGTCAGTGGGTGTCATAGCAACCATGGTTCCATTGTTCGGTTAATTTGCATATTACCCTTTTATTATATAGGATATTAATCAAGCTCTGTTAACCATGATGGTTCTGTTCTGATTAGAGAAAGCACATTATAACCTGGCTGAGAGTTTTATGCCCTGAGACATGGGTGCTAACAGCAGAATGCAGTCCATCCTCCTGTCCTGAGAACTGTCTATCATTATGGAAAGATTTATAACCTCATGGCTGAAACAATCTAGTCCCGGACGCACTCACTTTTTACAACCCCGAGCCCCTACTGCCTGCAATCTGGTCCTGGGGCACCCAGAGGTGCTTGACCTCTGTGACCCCTCCTCCCTCCCAAGCCCATATGACTTGTAACCTGTAACAATTATCCCGTGCCTACTTTCTCATGCCTGTAATTCCTAATTTCCCCTTGTAATCTTTGTCCTTCTGCCTAGCATAAGCAGCTGGCTTATGGTGAGGTGCAGAGCAGATTTTTATAGATGACCTGCTGCTCCCCCATACTGCCAGCATTATTGGAATAAATGTTCATATATGATTCAACCCTGTCTCTGCTTAATCAGCTGAAGTAATAACAGGTAGCCCAGACTCCTTGGTTTTCCAGTTATAATCATGCTTATTTCAGATACCATGATTGTTTCCTAGTCCTTAGTAACCTCAACCTTTCCCAAGAATCCTCTGGTAGGGAAACTTCCATTCTATATTCCCCCATTTGGCTTATGAGCATGCTCTTTAATCTCTGCAAAGACCTACTTGTAAAACTCAAGCTCTTTCTCAGTTGGCAGATAAAAACACACATTGACAGATTAATTTAGCAGATTTTATAGAATATTCCATTTATTGGGTGGGCGTGGGTAGGGAATAAACATTCCACTTACCAGGAGGTCTTCACTAGTGTTTCATCTCACCAGATCTCCAGCCTCATACCATCTCAACACCTCCTTTCTGCTCTCCTCCCTCCTAGTATTTCCTCAACACATCCTTTGTCTAGCTTGCACCCCATTCTCATAGGGATCTCTTCTTACACCTTTTTAGAAGAGCTTCTATGTTCTCTGGAGTCATCTTCACATATCCTAAACCAAAATAGGAGAATCTTTTATTTAACATGAAAGAATTTTTTATCTCTTATGTTAGAAGTACATCATTTGGAGGAATAATTGAAATATGTTATAGATAGGTACAGTAGAATTAGCAAAGACACGGAGGTGTAATGATTTATTTGAGCAGAAAAAAATGTCATTATGCCATTAAGAAGGTTGTGAGACACTTATGGAAGATGGTAAATGCCAGCTCGATTTTTTTTAAAAAAAAGCTTTATATCTGATATTGCAGGGCTCTGTTAGGAGTTTTTGAGCAGAATATGAAAACAGATGGAAAAAGGGAAGAGAATATAGATCCATGGAGTCCAGTTAAAATGTCATTGTAATTATTCTGACCTAAGTGATAATACCAAAAGACACATTGGTACCATTAGGAGTAAAGGAAATTGCAAAAAACCTTGAAGGAACTGTCATGATTTTCTACAATGTGGAAACCAGCAAAATACTAGGTGCACCTGGAGTTACAAAGTTTAAAAAAATAAAAAACTATAACATGGGATTTTACAGAAGAAACAGAATATTCATCAGATACAAACTTATGAATTAAGTAAAAGACAGGTAACATATCTAACTCCAAACATTATTGGAAAGGCTTAAGTAGTATTTCCTGCAATTAAGCATTTCACTAGAATGGAAGTTCAACTTGACCTTAATAATAGGTAGTTCAGTCTAATGAAGTGAACAGTTAGTGTTCATGAACACTAGATTATAAATTGCAGGACTGAATAACTCATAATTTTCTAGTATTAAAATATCTAGAGTCAAAGACATCTGAAGATGTTCTTTAATTCAACCATTTTATTAAGCAACTACTCTGTGGTTCAGTACACTAGAATGACAATCCAGGCTCAAGGGTACAAATTACAATGGGGAAGGTAATGACGTAGGAAACAACAAATTTGTATGTATGTCTTAATAAGGTGAGTGAATTAGCTGTGAGAAAATTATTGGTGGGAATTACCCAGATTTAAGAGCAATAAACATGTTTGCAGCTATTCAAAGAGATGAATGGTTGTATACTTTTTTCTCTGGAAATTTGATTTGAGAAAGTATCCCTAACTTGCTAATGCCACTATATCCAATTACTACTTTTCTTCCAATATGTATGTAGGATGGGGAGAGGAAAAAATGGTAGAGAATTTTCTTTTTGTTTTAAAATATATTTTTATTGATTTTTAGAGTGATAGGAAGAGAGAGAGAGAGAGAGAGAGAGAGAGAGAGAGAGAGAGATCAATTAGCTGCCTCCTGCACACCCTCTACTGAGGATCGAGCCTGCAACCTTGGCATGTACCCTGACTTGGAATGGAACTGGCAACCTTTTGGTGCATGGGACAGTGCTCAACCAAGTGAGTCACACTGGCCAGGGCAAGAGATTTTTTTTCCACAAGAATCAAAATCTTAAGTCAGAAAATAAAGCAGAATTTCTTGTATTGGTATAAAAACCTTGTTGATGGTCAGAGATAAGAAAACATTCCTATAATTACTTTATGAAAGTATCTTTTTTTTAATGTATGAGGCAGGCTGGCTGCAAACAAGTTCTACCTGTATATGCTTTGAAGAATCCTAAATTTCATTAAGAACATCAAAATCTTTCCATTCTTTCTTACTGATTTTTTTTCATGTTGAATTCATGTTATTCATTCAGAAATTTCTGTCAAGGCAGTATTCTGGAGAAATAATATATTATTCCTGGCTTTGGAGAATTCACCAGATAGTAAATTTTACCCCATTTGGCAAAACTTCATGATCCCAGGTATTATCCTAATTCTATGCTTATTCCTCTCCATTTTTATACTCTTACATCCTCTTCCTTTTCTTCCTTCTTTTATTCAGAGAAAACATCACACTTCTTTTCCCTTTAAATATTGTCAGTAAACACACTGCATTGAAGTCCCAGAACCAACATTGACAGAAACATCAGTGTTTCGTTAAAAAATAAGTAAATAAATAAATCTACGGTTGGAGGCAGGGGGAGAAAGGTGGGTACTTTGTAAGAAGAATTAAATATGCCCCCTTTTATCATAGGTTAAGTAAATGTGAAGAAAGCCCTGAAAAGCTTAAGTGTTTTTTGCTGGAGTTTTCTTCAGAAGATGGAGAGAGGAAAAAGAACCAATGATGTAGCACCTTATGCAAGATGCACTTAAGACGAGATATCTTTAAGATATCTGAAGAATTGATAGTCCATGGAAATTGTAATTTAGACAGTCTCCGACAAAATGCCTAAGGGGAGGAGAAATATCTATCAAAAAGAAATAAAATAAGGAGGTATTTTTATGAATATAGATAGACATATCTATGATAAAAATTACTTTATATCAGGGATAGTAAATTAAATGTTATTATACTATTCTATGAACAACCAGATTATTTTGTCAGATTGCATACAGCACAAAAACAAAACAAAACTAAAAACAATGTTATTGCCTATATAAAAGAAGTGGAGATAAAATAGAGATTTGCAAACATTTTCCCAAGTGGAAAAAAAAATCACAACAAATGATTTGAGGACTAGAAATGGGCAAAGTTTTTCTCCTCAAAGTTTCTTTTTTTTTTTTAATATATTTTATTGATTTTTTACAGAGAGGAAGGGAGAGGGATAGAGAGTTAGAAACATCGATGAGAGAGAAACATCAATCTGCTGCCTCATGCACACCCCCCACTGGGGATGTGCCCGCAACCAAGGTACATGCCCTTGACCGGAATCGAACCCAGGACCCTTCAGTCCGCAGGCCGACGCTCTATCCACTGAGCCAAACCAGTTTCGGCTCTCCTCAAAGTTTCTTGATAAATTTATATATTGATACAATTTTATATTTTATTTGAAGTCACATTTTACGATAATGGGATTGTATGTATACAAGTTACAAATGACTTTACCTCTAAAGTAAGACTGCCTATTCATGTCAGCACCAGTGTAAATTAATGAACTCCATTCACTGCCAAACAGTGAGAACAAAATTTAGTCATTTCTGTTCTTCCCTTGTCCCAAAAAGTGACTGGGTTTCCGCTTCTTCTACTTCCATTCCAAAGTAGTACTCAGCCCAGCCTCTCAGCATTCAGTATACTTTCTTATTTAAAAAAAAAAAATGTAATTTTGCATGAAACATGAGTGACAGCATGTTTCATGCATGCTGTCAAATGAATTGTACTGTCCTTTAAGTTGGTCTCTCTTACTGTCCATCATGTTTTTGATCCATTTTATTGTGTGACATTCTTGCATTTTCAGTGTAACCTTCAGTGTTGGCCAAATGAAAACAGCTTTCACGACATCAAATTGTGAAGTGTGCGTTTATGCTGTTGGGTGTTCTGATATCATGGTTCTTGCTTGGTAGTATGTTGTGGCTGCAACACACTGTTAATCTCATCATTCTTGAAAATGTGTTGCTTTTAAAGACTTACTACAGGAGAACTGAGAAGTACCTCTATTCCGTAACATAATGAAAATTAGAGAAATAAGGCTCTATTTTCCAAAGTAGGTATTCTTAATTACGGTTCTAGTTTTTCATTTAAATGTTAATTCAAAATTTGGAGGTTGTTTTGTAGCAATGAAAAATAAATCTCAAGTTGTCAATCTTAATACAAAAAATATCAAAGAATATGTGGGAGAATCCCTGAATATATCTCTCATAGCCATAGCTTTTTAAAGAGAAAGCTTTTTAAGAACACCAAGCACAGTTTTTAAATTCATTTCAATGTCAAAATCACAAGATGTACTGACAGCTGAGTCATTAATCTCTTCTAGTCAATGTAAAAGGAAAAAAAAATCAGGAAATACGATTTTTTAAAATTAAAAAAAAATGTTCTATTTAAGTCTCAAACATGGGACATATATTCCATTTCACTGCACTACAACATAACAAAATATTCTCCCTGAATTGCAAAACTCCTGTCTTATCATTACAATCTATCATACTTTTGGTAAATTTGTTTGGGGCATCTGTTTTCTATAATCAATGAAGTCTAATCCTACCCTGTTTTGAGCCATGGACAGAGTCATGCTTCAGAAATGTCAGGCATAATGAGAAATGGAAAACCACCAAGTAGCAACTTATATTCCTCTCTGAAAGGCAAGCACTAAGACAATTTAAGTTTCATCTTTGGTGGTGTTGGAGATAATAGCATATAGTGATTTTAATAAAGAAGCACATCTTATTAGTGCAGAGTACTTTTAAAACATGGGTTTTTGTTTTTTTATTTTGAAATGGATCTGTTAGGTAGAAAGAACAATATACTTTTTATATTTTTTTTAGATAAGGAAACAAACACAAAAATTAATTAGGGCATGCCTAAATAGATCATTTACTTGAAAAAGCCATTAGAGGAAACACACAAACCATGCATAAAGCAGTCACAATGGCTAAAAAAAAAAAAGAGTTGAGTTTTTATGTCACACTTACCAAGTGTGCCAAGTATGATTAATGAAGAGAGGATACATACTTAGATCTAGCCTGGTGAAACTTTCTCAACTCCAGAGATAAACTGAAAATGCATATAGGCCTCTTAAGACCAAAGGAATCAGTTTTTCATCACGGATATCATCTACACCAATGAATTTTTGAAGACAGTACAGTCCTGTGAATCAATTACTCTTTACTTTGCCAAGGAATAAAGAAAAGAAAAAAAAACTAAAAACAAACAAAGAAAGAAAATTAACCACACACACACACACAGGCACATCCAAAGAGTGCACACTCTGAGATAAATATAAAGGATATATACATTCTGTGGAAATTACTCCAGAAGATAGTATAGTATGAATAAAAATTATATCAGGATAACTCAATTTACAAAATACAAGGCAAGTTTATTAAGAAAGCACAGTAAAAAATGAATCCAGTAGAATTCAGAGTTAATTCGAATTGATGATGGTAATGGAGTTATAAGTAATACTGATGGTATAAGAAGCATTCTGTGTGAAAAAGCAACTTGGACTTAAAACTCAAAAGTTTATTTAATAAAACTTAAGAATTCATGTAAGTTAGAAAAAAATCCAGGAAATATATGTCTTGAAAATTTTGTGGAAGTTGGAACAAGAGCTTATAAATTGTTTGGTTTTGGTATAAATAAATAAGCTGAAATGTAATCATTAAAATTATGAAGGCAAACACTGAGGAAAATATATGTATATACACAGGGCCTTGAAATTATACACTAGAAAACAAACAAATGATTCATTCCAGTAACAAAAGGAACAAGGTAAGATATTGAATAATTAAAAGTCAAATAGGATAGGAGAAATAAACTCAAATGTATGTATTATTAGAATCACTGTAAATAAGCTGCAATTCTCTATTAAAAAAACAGTTCCTTCAATGGCATTAAAAATTGTTAGCTCTATCTTGACTGTCAGAGAAAGAACACCTATGTGAAAGTCACAACGATATAAGAGAAAGATACGGCCAAAGATATACTAGAAAGTAAGTTAAAGTGAAATGTTCTGATGTTATAAAAGGGGGCATTAATATTAATTAAATGTTTGTAATGTTGCAAATAATGTATTTGTTTTGTGAAAAAGACTTAATTATTCTTGTTTTACAGATGGAACAAATACATCATTGAAAGTATAGACAGATTACTTGTTGAATAGGATTTGTACTCATATAAATAGGATTTCAATGCAAGATTTGACTCACAATTTTTTATGCTCTCTATTATATCAAACTGCATCACATAAGAGAACAGAAAAATCTCTGGTTAAGCACATCCATAAACATTTAACAGCTAAGCTGTATGTTAGGAATAGACTTATTCCTAAACTTGAAATTTTCAGCAATACCAAATAGCTAACATTCACTGTAAAGCTACTGTAGTAATCAAATATTTATCATAATGACAGAGTGATTCAGTAGAATAGAAGAGAACCAAAACTTGTCTAAGTGTAAAAGGGAATTTTATGTGCAATATTGATGGAATTCTCTGCTAGTAAAAAAGGACTGAACTGCTTAATAATGGTGTTCAGCAACTGACTATTTAAATATAAATAGGCATATAAAATTAGATCCAAACATCTCATCTTACATTTAAATATATTTCCCTGGAATTAAAGCTCAAAATGTAAAAACAAATAATTACTAAATTAAATAAAAAGGATCAAATGAAGACATCAGAGTATTTTCATAATTTGAGAGTGCATAAATTTTGAAGTCTGCAAAGAGACTATATATCAGGAAAAATATGTCAACATCCATGCAGAAAATATATTATCTCCCTTAAACAAAATGATTCTAAAATGTTTTAGAAAAATATAAGCAAACAACATCATAGTGGGAAAAGGGTATGCTTAAGAAGTACAAAGAGACATCTGGCTGGTGTTGCTCAGTGGCTGAGTGTCTACCCATGAACCAAGAGGTCATTGGTTTAATTCCAAGTCAGGGCACATGCTATGGTTGCTGGTCAACCCCCAGTAGGGGGTGTGCAGGAGGCAGCTGATCAATGATAGTTCTCTCTCATAGATGTTTTTATCTCTCTATCCCTCTCCCTTCTTCTCTCTCTAAAAATAAATAAAGACATATTTTTAAAAAATAAATGTAGAGGAAAAGATATAAAAGTCCAATAAACTTGAGAATAGATTTTCACTCTCACTAGCAGGTCCTTTTTCAGTGGAAAGCAATCAGCAATCCAGGTTCCCACAATGAGCAGGCCTCCTCCTTTGAGTTTTAAAGCTCTATGGCCAAAATTAAAAATGGCAGGAGAGTAGGTGGATGCTACAGGGACATGCTCCCAGGAACAAGCTGGAATTACAACTGAAATATGGAAAGGCTTCCTGAAAAATCAACGGAAAACTCACAGGAGAGAACCCTGATACCCGAGGACCTAAGGTGGAGACTGCATAGAGACTGGTAGGAGAGGCATTAATATTAAGTACAGTTATTAATCTCTTACAGTCAATGTAAAAGGGAAAAAATATACAATTTTGTATTTTATTTGAATTCACATTTTATGGTAATGAAATTGTATGTATACAAGTTACAAATGACTTTACCTCTAAAGTAGGACTGTCTATTCATGTCAGTGCCAGTGTAAAAGAATGAACTCCAAACACTGCCTAAACCCTAACCCTAACCCTAAACCTAACCCTAACCCTAACCCTAACCCTAACCTTAAACCCTAACACTAATCTTAACCCTAAACCTAACCTTAACCCTAAAACTAACCTTAAACCCTAACCCTAACCCTGACCTTAAACACTAACCCTAACCCTAAACCCTAACACTAACCCTAAACCCTAACCCTAACCCTGACCTTAAACCCTAAAACCAACCTTAACACTAAACCTAATTCTAACCCTAACCCTAACCCTAAACCCTAACCCTAAATCCTAACCCTAACTCTGACCTTAAACACTAACACTAACCCTAAACCCTAACCCTAAATCCTAACCCTAACTCTGACCTTAAACCCTAACACTAACCCTAAACCCTAACCCTAACCCTAAACCTTAACCCTAATTCTAACCCTAAACCCAAACCCTAATCCTAACCCTAACCCTAACCCCCTAACTCCTAACCCCTAGTCCTAACCCTAACTCTAAACCCTAACCCTAACCAAGGTGTGAAAGGGCTGGCTGGGTGCCCACAGACAGCAACTGAAGTCCTGGAGAGATATCTTAGCTGTGGGGAATGCCACTGAGAACTCTGGGATCTAATCCCCAAGCTGGGCTCCCAAACAGAGAGCACCAAACTTGAGGAGGGTACCCACATAACATCTAGCTGTGAAAAGCGGTGGGTGCTGTCTGCCAGGGAGTGGCAGCTGAAAGTTCAGGAACCCTCTTAAAGGGCCAATACACAAAAATTCCCTGTGGAGCCACCCACCTTGTGCTCTGACAGAGGAAGGGTGAAGTGGACTGCATCTATGAGAGCAGAAGCCAGGACTGGGAACTCGGGAGATAGAGCTCAGAAGGCAGACACCCCAAGTTTCCTGGGCTGAGTCATTCCCTCACACAGCAGAGGACATCTTTCCCACTTAGACATTTTCCTTGCTTGGGAGGAAGATAGTCCACACACCCTATTGGAAAACACCTTGTCCTGAGGCCACTTAAGAGATTAAATATAACAATTAGCCTCCATGCAGAAGCAACTGCCCTATTCTGTTGAAAAAACTCTTGCTACACCTGAGGACCATTGCCTGGGGCAGTTCAAGTCAGAATCCTATTAGTTTGTAGACAGAGGTAGTCTCTGGAGGCTTTGAGTCTTTGCCTGATCCAATTAGTCAGAAACAGCTTTTAACACTATCCTGCACTAGATTTTGAGAGGTATAGAGGATCTACCTAACACATAGTCACAAACCCAAACAGACAACCAAAATGAGGAAATAAAGAAACAACCCCCTAATGAAAGAACTAGAGAATTCTCCAGAAGAAGAGATAAATGAAGCAGAGATAAGAAATTTATCTGAAACAAAGTTCAGAGTAATGATGGCAAAAATGCACAGCAGGATGAAAAAATATATAGTAACTATGAAAAAAGAACAGTCTGAGATAAAGAATGACATAACACAAATAAAGAACACATTGGAAGTAATAAACAGCAGATTCAGGGAAGCTGAGGATCCAATCAGTGAATTAGAAGACAGAGTTGAAAATATCACTCAATCAGAGAACCAAAAAAGAAAAAACAATAAAAAAAAAAAAACAGGAGGACAGCTTAATGGAGCTGTGGGACAATGTGAAATGTAACAATATTACAATATCAGGTGTGCCAGAAGAGACACCAAGGGAGAAAGGAATAAAGAAGGTGTTTGAAGAAATAATGGCAGAAAACTTCCCTAATCTGGTAAAGGAAAAAATCACACAGTTCAGGAGGCACAGAGAACCCCAAACAAGAAGAACCCAAACAGACCTATGTTCAGACACATCATAATTAAAATGCCAAAAATTAAAGACAAAGAGAGAATCATAAAGGCAGCAAGAGAAAATAACTCTTACCTACAAAGGAGTTCCCATAAGACTGACATCTGATTTCTCATCAGAAACTATACAGGCCAGAAGGGAATGGCATGAAGTACTCAAGGTAATGAAAAGCAAGGATCTGAGACCAAGATTACTATATCCAGCAAGACTATCATTCAAAATAGACAGTCAAATAAAGAGCTTCCCAGGCAAAAAAAAACAAAACAAACAAACAAACAAAAAAAAACAAAAGAGTTCATCACTACCAAGCCAGCATTATAAGAAAAGCTAAAAGGATTGCTGAGAAGAAGAAACAAAGAGAGAAATCTAGCCATACAGAATTAAAATGACTATAAATAAGTACCTCTCTATAATAATTCTAAATGTAAATGGATTAAATGCTCCAATCAAAAGGTGTAGGGTAGCTGAATGGATACAAAAACATGACCCACTATATGTTGTCTACAAGAGACCCACCTCAAAACAAAAGACACACACAGGATGAAAGTGAAGGTATTACAAAAAATTTCCATGCAAATGGAAAAGAAAACAAAGCTGGAATAGCAATATCCAACAAAATAGACTTTAAAATGAAGCCCATCACAAGAGACAACAAAGGTCACTACATACTACTATAGGGTTCGATCCAAGAAGAGGGTATAACCCTAGGAAACATATATGCACCCAATATAGGTGTCCTAAATATATAAAAAAAAACTTCTAGAGGACTTTAACGGAGAGATTGGCAACAATACAGTCATCGTAAGGGACTTTAAAACCCCTCTGACTTCAATGGACAGATCATCCAGACAAAAACTTAATAAGGAAATAGAGACTCTAAAGGACACACTGGATTAGATGGCGTTAATAGACACTTAAAGAAATTTCACCCCAATGCAGCAGAATATACATTCTTCTCAAGTGCACATGGATCATTCACAAAAAGAGACCACATGTTAGGACACAAAACAAGTCTCTACAAGTTCAAGAAGACTGAAATCATATCAAAAATCTTCTCAGATCACAGTGGAATAAAATTAGAAGTCAACTACAGTAAAAACACTCAAAAATATGGATGCTAAATAGCATGTTATTAAACAATGAATGGATTTCCAACAAGATCAAGAAAGAAATCAAAAACTTCCCGGAAACAAATGAAAGTGAACACACAACAACCCCAAAACTCTGGGACACAGCAAAAGCGTCCTGAGAAGGAAGTTCATAGCACTTACAGGCATACCTCAAAAAACAAGAAAAATCAGCAATAAACTATTTACCCCTACAACTTAAAGAACTAGAAAGAGAACAACAAGAAAAGCCCAGAATAAGTAGAAGGAAGGAAATAATAAAGATTAGAGCAGAAATAAATAACATAAAGACTAAAAAAAAAAAAAAAAAAAAAAAAATCAATGAAACCAAGAGCTGGTCCTTTGAAAGGATAAACAAAGGTGATAAACCATTAGCCAGACTCATCAAGAAACCAAAAAAAAGGACCTAAATAAATAAAATAAGAAATGAAAATGGAGAAATAATCACGAACACCACAGAAATACAAAGGATTGTAAGAAAATACTATGAACAACTATATGCCAACAAGCTGGACAATATGAGTGAAATAGACAAATTCCAAGAAAAATACAATCTCCCAAAACTGAATCAGGAAGAATAAAAAAACCTGAATAGGCCAATAACCACCAATGAAATACAAGCAGTAATTAAAAAAACTCCCACCAAACATAAGCCCAGGTCTGGATAGCTTTGCAGGGGAGTTTTTCCATACGTTCAAAGAAGAATTAACACCTATATTCCTCAAACTATTTCAGAAAATCCAAGAGTAAAGGACACATCCAAACTCTTTTGATGAGGCCAGCATTATCCTAATTCCAAAACCAGATAAAGACACTACGAAGAGAGAGAAATACAGGCCAATATCCCTGATGAACATAGATGCTAAAATCCTCAACAAAATATTAGCAAATCACATCCAGCAAAATATTAAAAATATGATAGACCATGATCAAGTGAGATTTATTCCAAGGATGCAAGGCTTGTACAATATTCACAAATCAATAAACGTGATATATCACATAAACAAATTGAAAGACAAAAATCACATGATCATATCAATAGACACAGAGTAAGCATTTGACAAAATCCAACACCTATTTTTGGTAAAAACTCTCAGCAAAGTTGGAATTGAGGGAGCATATCTCAACATGCAAAGGCCATATATGACAAACCTACAGCCAACATCATACTCAATGGGCAAAAACTAAAACCATTTCCCCTAAGAACAGGAACAAGACAGGGATTCCCACTTTCACCACTCCTGTTCTATATAGTACTGAAAGTGCTAGCCATCGCGACAAGACAAGAAGAAGAAATAAGAGACATTTAAATTGAAAAAGAAGAAGTAAAACTGTCATTTGCAGGTGACATGATGGTACATGAAAAACCCCAAAGACTCCATCAAAAAACTACTAGACTTAATAAATGAGTTCAGTAATGCATCAGGATACAAAATTAACACCCAGATATCTTTGCCTTTTTTATACAACAAAAATGAACTCACAGGAAGAGAAAGTAAACAAACAATCCCATTTACCATTGCAACAAAAAAATTAAGATACCTAGGAATAAACTTAACTAATGAGGTAAAAGACCTGTACTCGAAAAACTATGGGACATTGAAAAAAGAGATAAAGGAAGATATAAATAAATGGAAGAATATACCGTGTTCATGGGTTGGTAGAATCAACATCATTAAAATGTCCATATTACCCAAAGCAATCTATAGATTCAATGAAATCCCAATTAAGATACCAACGGAATATTTCACAGACCTAGAACAAACTCTCCAAAAATTCATCTGGAATAATAAAAAAAAAAAAGACCTCGAATAGCTGCAGCAATCCTGAGAAAGAAGAACAAGGTTGGAGGGATCATAATACCAGATATCAAGCTATATTACAGAGCCACTGTTCTCAAAACAGCCTGGTACTAGCACAAGAACAGACATATAGACCAATGGAACTAAACAGAAAACCCAGAAATCGACCCAAGCCATTATGCTCAATTAATATTTGACAAAGGAGGCAAGAGCATACAATGGAGTCAAGATAGTCTCTTCAATAAATGGTGTTGGGAAAATTGGACAGATACATGCAAAAAAATGAAACTAGACCACCAACTTACACCATACACAAAAATAAACTGAAAATGGCTAAAGGATTTCAATGTAAGTTGTGAAACCATAAAAATCTTAGAAGAATCCATAGGGAGCAAAGTATCAGACATATGTTGTAGCAATATCTTTACCAATACAGCTCCTAGGACAATGGAAACTAAAGGGAAAATAAACAAATGAGACTACATCAAAATAAAAAGCTTCTGTACAGCAAAAGAAACCATCAACAAAACAACAAGAGATCCCACTGCATGGGAGAACATATTTGCCAATGCTATCTCTGATAAGGGTGTAATCTCCAAAATTTATAGGGAACTCATACAACTTAACAAAAGGAAGACGAACAATGCAATCAAAAAATGGGCAAAGGACCTAAATAGACACTTTTTGAAAAAAGACATAAAGAAGGCCAAGAGATATATGAAAATATGCTCAAAGTCACTAATCATCTAAGAGATGCAAATCAAAAGGACAATGAGGTACCATCTCACACCTGTCAGAATGGCTATCATCAACAAATCAACAAACGACAAGTGCTGGTGAGGATGTGGAGAAAAAGGAATCCTTGTGCACTGCTGGAGGGAATGCAGACTGGTGCAGCCATTGTGAAAAACACTATGGCATTTCCTCAAAAAACTAAAAATGGAACTCCCACTTGACCCAGTAATCCCACTTCTAGGAATATATCCCAAGAAAACATAAACACCAATCAGAAAGGACATATGCACCCCATGTTCATAGCAGCACGATTTACAAAAGCTAAGATTTGGAAACAGCCTAAGTGCCCATCAACAGATGAATGGATTAAAAAAGTGGAACATCTACACAATGTAATACTATGCTGTTCTAAAAAGGAAGGAACTCTTATCATTTGCAATAGCATGGATGGACCTGCAGAGCATTATGCTAAGTGAAATAAGCCAGTCAGAGAAAGATAAATATCACATGATCTCACTCATTTGTGGAATATAATGAACAACATAAACTGATGAACAAAAACAGGGCGAGAGGGGAAAAAATATTCTAGAATATAATAGAAGTAATCTGTTATTTGCAGATTTTTAATATTTCCTACAACTTTTGTGATATCATACATATCATACTATGTTAGTACAGTTTTGGTAATATTATTATACTTAAAATCATTTTTTACTTGAAATATTAATGTTTACTGCATGTAATATTATTATATGAAATCATTTTTCTTGAGATATTAATGTTTGTTGCATGTATGATTATATTTAAGATCATTTTTCTTAAAATATTAATGTTTATTGCATGTAACATTATTATATTTAAAATCATTTTTCTTGAAATAAAAAAAGCTCTATGGCCATCATTTTGGCACTTGAGGCCTGATACACAAAGATTCGTGCAAGAATGGGCCTTCCTTCCCCTGGCTGCCAGCACTGCCTTAGCTCTGGCTGGAGCCACCGTTCCGCTCCAGCCTGGAGCTGCCTTTCTGCCTTCCCACGCTGCGCAGAGACCCAGAGTGGCTGGGGTGGTGTGGAACGCCTGTGTCACCGACATGGCGACGACACAAGCATCCCGCCCTGCCCCTGGCCGCTTGGCGCATGTGTATGCAAATTAACCTGATGTCTTTGTTGGATTAATTTGCATACTCACTCCTGATTGGCTGGTGGGCATTGCGAAGATATGGTCAATTAGCATGTTACTCTTTTATTAGTGTAGATTCTTAAAACTTTTATTTTGAATCTGGGTTTTATAAGTGAACTCTGAGAGGACATTGGGGGCATGCACCCTGGCTCATGTGATGTCCAGCCTCTTCTCTCCTTCCTGCCTCCTGTCACCTTCCTGGGATCGGTTCTTCCCCTCCAGGTGGGGGACAGAGATCAGCTCGTGTGGCTGGGAAAGTCCCCCATTTTGCTGTTGTGCTGCGGGGGAAGGAGCACAGGCTGGGTGCTAAAGGTGGCAGGTCAGGCACTTGCCCCAGGTGTGCTGGGTGGGACAAGGCAGAGGCAGCCCAGCCTGTCTGGCTGCCGCACTGTTTATGCAGCAAGTTCCTCAGCAGGTCCCTCTTGCCCACCTGTATCCAGCTACCAAGTAGGTCGAGGTGCAAAGGCTTCAAGCCTGATGTCACCCATTGTCCATGGGTAGCAGAGCTGGGCTGTGGGGAGGGGACATTGTTTTCCCAGATCCCGGCTGGGGCTCTGTATTTTCATTTTGTTCTGGGCCCCAAGAATCATTCAGCTGGTTCAGCCAACAGGTAGTTTGGGTAAGGAACTTAAGGACAGACTATGCTATTCCATCAGAGGTACCAAGAATATAATGGTCACCGTCAGTAGCAGCGAGGGAGTGAGGAAATGGGTCCTCTCCATGCTGCTGGTAGACTGTGGAACAGCATCTACAGTACTTTTCCCCAAATTTGTGATAGCTCTTATGCTGCCTCATCAAACCTACTTTGGGGAATGTTTCAGACAGTAAAGTCAATGCTATAAAATGTTACCATGTTTAAGTCAAATGAATAGTATTAAGTAAAAACAAATAGGTTTAAGTCAAAATAAATTTTTAAGCTGTTAATTGCATCATCATTTATGGGGAAAGAAATTGGACAAAATCTGCATTTTTGCCCAAAGAGGAACAGTGAAATTGGCTAATTTAAACTATGGAAAACTGGAAAGCTAATAAAATAAAATGAAGTATGTGTGGCTAGAATAGTCCAATGAAAAAAGTCACAGAATGTTGTTTAATATAACCCTATTTTATAAAAAATTAACAAAAAATACATATTTATATATGACTATATTAATGAGGAAAATACACGAAATAATTTGTACTAACTTGACAATGATGGTTAGGTCCATGGGGAAAGGGTAAAGCTTAGGAGGGCAGAGACTAGTCATTTAAAAACTCTATGTTATATACTCTGTCATTTAAATGGCGAATATATTTTACATTTATCTTTGTAAATTATATGAATGGAAATATATATATATATATACACACATATACATATATATATATATACATATATATATATATACACACACACATATACATATAATTATGAATCAATTTGGCTCAGTGGATAGAGCGTCAGCCTGCAGACTGTAAGGTTCCAGGTTCGATTCCAGTCAAGGGCATGTACCTTGGTTGCGGGCACATCCCCAGTAGGGGGTGTGCAAGAGGCAGCTGATCGATGTTTCTCTCTCATTGATGTTTCTAACTCTCTATCCCTCTCCCCTCCTCTCTGTATGATGTACTTTCAAACATGTACAAAAGAGGCACAAAATCCTAGTAATCTGAAGATATTATAATTGCATGGCAATTAAGGTTTGCACCTAAAACTATTATATTTTTTTGAGAGCAAACCAATGACAGGAGTGAGTAAAGTATTAATAGTCTGTGTTTTGATGAACTCTGTGATCGGATTTTAAATATTCAACATGGCATCACTTTTAAGAAAACAAAGGAGGAAGAGAGCCATACACTTTTCTTGTATCCCTCTCCTGAGACTTGAGCTAATTTTTTACTTTCTGGAAGAACATCTAGAGTTTGCTGACTTAGTTGCTTTTATACAGGTGTGCTGGAGGTATACTAACACAGTAACCTACATTCTGAGTCTCACTTGTTGCCCTGTTCATGAGCTGGATTCTCATTTTATAAGCCCAGGAACATCATCCTCATCATGTTTTATAGTAGTGCTGTCTTAGACACATTTATCTTAAAAGAAATCTCTATTTTCCTAGCTTTGTCTCTAGCCTTTAATGTATTAGGCATTGTCTGAAGATGCCAACATTTCTTTTTTTGTATTTTAATTACTGTTTTGAGGGACTGTTTCAGAGTCTTGCCAAATAATTGCTAATTCAGCCATAAAACTAGGACTAGAAAAACAATATTTTTGTCTTAAAATCAGGAGAAATAAAATATCCCTATAAGTTCACCTCAGTTAGTTTAAAGGTGTAATGTTGCTTAGATTGATTTAGTGATACTCTTTTCTGTGTGTGTTAGTCCTTTACTAAAAGTGGGGATGAACTCCACTTGCACTACCCATCATCAGAGAACCTACTTCTTATACTGCAAAGTATTATTGAAATAAGAGTTATTGCTGGTAAAACTATTACATGTGACTTGAGGGCATGCAAAATGGATATGTGGCTTGTCTGCCATCCTATTCTGAACTCAGCATCATGCTGGTCAAATGACAAATTTTACATCCATGCCTATATTTTGCTTATAGTGTAAATTTTGACATTATGTCTAATAAAAGCACACACAGAAAGCAGAACACTGTTTGATTACCCACCACTCCTTGCCTTTGTATTGAATCACATAATGTCCCAAGCTGTAAAATCCTATCTAATAAAGAGGGAATATGCTAATTGACCATCACGTCTTCACAAAGATGGCGGTGCCCACAGCCAGTAAGGAGGGAATATGCTAACTGACTGCCACACCCTCAAAGATGGCGGTGCCCATAGCCACAAGATGGCGGCACCCAGTCCCCTCAGCCCTGCCGGTGCAGGCAAGCCCTAAGTGTAGGCAAGCCTTGGATGGTGGCTGCCCAGCCGCCCAGGGCCACCCAAGGCTCAGGTAACCAGGGCCAGCCGAGGCTTGCACTGCTGGCAGTGGCAGCAGCAGAGGTGTGATGGGGGTGTCACCTTCCCCTGATTGCGGGTCGCCTCCTGCCCCTGAGGGCTCCTGGACTGTGAGAGGGGACAGGCCGGGCTGAGGGACACCCCCTCCTGTGCATGAATTTTCATGCACTGGGCCTCTAGTAGTATATAATAAGGAAAGCATGAATGCAACAGTGTCTTCAGATGTTCATGCTGTTTACAGAGGAAGTTTGAGTGTGTTTAAGTCAGAAGGATTCAGTGGGGCTCTCTCCCTTTCTGTCATGACATATATGGTAAAAGTAACTTGAAATCCCTTCTATTTCAGGTACAATACTTAGGAGTGTTTTCAAAGAAAACTAAGCTTTGTATATGCACAGAAATAATATTTATAGAAAGACGTAACTTTTCTCTGAATAACTAACCTTATTTGAGCAGGGAATGGGGATATATGACCTTCCTGTTTTGTGTGTGTGTGTGTGTGTGTGTGTGTGTGTGTGTATCCATTGTCCTCTGACATGGAATATTTTAGAAGAAATCTTCTTTGATGTTTACTCTTTCCATTAGATGTGTAAATCACTATTCTGCATTCTGTCCTATTAAGCTTGGTGAGTCACCACCGTTATTCACTTGCCCTCAATTCTCCTTTTTTTCTCCATTAGGTATTAACTGGAACCTGCTTTCTAATTCTGAGCAATTAAAGGAGTATAGTTAATCTTCTTAGGAACTAAATATGAAATGACAAAGTAGTGGTAGCATCCTTTTAGCACTCCATTTATTCCAATGTGATTTCTGATGTAAGAAAAAATTCCACAGTTCATTCATTTAATGTATACCTACAAGAGAGACTGAATGAGAGCAGAAAAAAACTCTTACCCACAAAAATATAATCTAAAGTTTTTATCAAACTGTTTTTAAGTGAAAGAAAAGAAGGCTTAGAGTATTCTATTGTCCAAAAATGATATACAAGGAACAAGAGCTACCTACCTACCCAGCTGTTGTTAACTCTGGACTGGTAAAAACCTTTTAAAATTAACAGTGAAAAGAAATTAGCACCCCAGCCTGTGTTGCCTTTGTTGCCCAGTTGATTGGACATTGTCCCATGCACTGAGCGGTCGCCAGTTCAATTCCAGGTCAAGTCATATGCACAGGTTGCAGGATCGGTCCCCCTGTGGTGGAGTGGGGGGAGGCATACAAGAGGCAGCCTTTTATTGATGTTTCTCTATCTCTCTCCCACCCTCTCTCTCTAAAATCAAAGGAAAAATATCCTTGGGTGATGATTAACAACAACAAAAAACCATAAATAAAGAATTCTTATCTTCTTTCCATTCTTTTTTCTCCCACTCCCTTTTCCCTTTAGATTTCTCTCTTCTCTTTTTATTTTATAGTCTCTAAAAAATACAATTTTTCTTGAGTTTATACAGAATGTGATTATAAAGCGAAAAACTTTTTGGCAAATATGGTTAAGAGTTAATAGATATGTAACATTATATTGATATACTAATCCACTGTTTACTCATATTTAGAATACAGTTATTTTCCCAAGACTCTAAACATTATAAAAATTTTTATTTCATTTACAAAATGTTTAGGGTCAAATTAATTTTAGCTATAATCATTTCTCCTATTTGAAAATATTTTCAGATATTTGTGGTTTTTAATATGTGCAAGTTCAGTGGAAAAATTAAGGAACTTGAGTTAACACAGATGTTAAAGTGTTTAAAGTTCTCAAAATACCTTATCCAATATAATTCTGTAAAGACTAAGGTTCTATTTAAATTTTCTCATGTGATCAGATGCACTAACAACAGAGTGTCAGTATTGTCTTCAAATTACATTTAAGGAATAATCTTAGTCTTTGTCAATATATAGTTATATTAAATCATTATAGCCAGAATTTTGCCATTTAAGTGTTTCACTCGGTGGTTAGATTGTAATATATTTGCCTATATTTTCTCTGAGGCATGAGGGAATTTTTATAAAATAATATAATATTAAATAATATTCATATTAGTAATTGGAATAAAATAAAAATTGGAAAAGCTATAAGGAATTATACTAGACATCATCTAGAATAAGATCTCAAGGCTCTCTAATCTGTAGAATGCTATTGCACTCTTACCTCGTCTAAATATAGTAATATACACTGAGTGGCCAGATTATTATGATCTCTGAACACATAATAATCTGGCCACTCAGTATATATATATATATATATATATATATATATATATATATATATATATATATATTAGAGGCCTGGTGCATGAATTCGTGCATGGGTGGGGTCTGGCCAGCCTTGCCAGGGGGAGGGGACATGGGCGGTTGGCTGGCCTACCTGCTGGTCGAGGGGACAATTTGCATATTAGCCTTTTATTATATAGGATATACACTGAGTGGCCAGATTATTATGCATTCAGAGATCATAATAATCTGGCCACTCAGTGTATACATGTACTATTGTTAGCCCTAACTTCTCTCTTTTAGTTTTAATTTAAAATTTATAAAAGTTTACTTGTTTTCTTTCTGAACACAATCTGGCCATTTTGTACATTCCCAGTGGAAATCACTGTTATAGATATTGAATTTGACAAAATTTGAGTGTTTTTCTGTTAGCTAATTAATTCTAATATGTACTTGGAAAAAACAAGCTGTTTGAATTTATGTCTCAAAATTCCTTGAACACATGGGGTTATGTTTCTAATAATTTAAATATTTTCTTGTATCTCTGATTATTAATTCCATAAATATATAACTCTCAGTTATTGAATAACCATTATGTGCAAGAAAAATGTGAATCTAGTTTTCCCATTTGTAGAGAACAACTTGAGGTCATCAAGCCTGGAGAGTGTTTCTGTGTCCTTGATAGTAGGCTAGTAAAATCAAATTCAATATAAATGGATATGCTTTGTCACTGGGTTTTAATCTAATAAGAATAGAAAGGTGAAGAGGTAATGTGAAGAAATGTTTTCAAAACAAAACAAAACAAAACACTTCTAGAGTAGAAAGGTCTGTGTCAAGGAGCCTTGGCAGTGAACCAATAAGAAATTTACAGGGCTCTTTGAGTCAAGGCTTTCTTGATTTAGTAGTTCATGCTAATTTATGTATTCATTCATTCAACAGCTACTTAGTGAATGCCAGCTTTGTGATAGGTACCCTGTCCTCATGCCCCATTCCCCTCACACAACCTTTTCTGAGTCCTAGCAGTCCATTGTTCTATGTATTTTTCAACTAGACAAATTCATTCTGACAATCTCATTGTATTTATTTCATTCAGGTTCAACAGGTCTGAGTTTTGCTTTTATTAGGTGTAGGAGAAATATTTGAAATTAGAACAACGCAAATAAAAGGTCAATGTATTTGAAATATTTTTTGGGAGAAAACAGCATCATCAGTAGGAAAATCAGAAAGTTACAAAAAAAGAATGCACACTCCAAAACACAAAATAATACTCTGAGATAGAAAGTCTGCACTGAGAATTTAAGTCAATACTTGAAAATTTTTGTTATTGATCATCAAATCTAATGATCAATTACTGGGAAAAATAACAGTCTCTAAATATCTTGAGAGCCCTGATTGATGTGGTTCAGTTGGTTGGAACATTGTCCCACACACCTAAAGGTTGCAGGTTCAATTCCTGGTCAGGTCACATTCCTAGGTTGCAGTTTTGATCCCTAGTTGAGACGTGTATAACAGGCAACCCATCGATGTACCTCTTTCACAGCGATGCCTCTCTCTCTCTCTCTCTCTGTCTCTCTCTCTCTCTCTCTCTCTCTGTCTGTCTCTCTCTTCCACCCTCTCTGGAATCAATAAAAAATCCTATATAATAAAAGGCTAATATGCAAATTGATCAAACATCAGAACAACTGGTCACTATGACACACACTGATCACCAGGGGGCAGATGCTCAATGCAGGAGCTGACCCCTGGTGGTCAATGCACTCCCACAGTGCAATCCCAGAAGCCAGGCTCATGGCTGGCGAGTGCAGCAGTGGTGGCGGGAGCCTCTCCTGCCTCCAAGGCAGCACTAAGGAGCAGTGAGCCCAGCTTCTGGCTGAGCAGCACTCCCCCTGTGGGAGTGCCTCTCAGCCAAAAGCCGGGCTCATGGCTGGCGAGAGCAGTGGCAGTGGTGGGAGCCTCTCTCACCTCTGCAGCAGTGCTAAGGACCCCTTAGGGGATGTCCGACTGCGGGCTTAGGCCCACTGGGGAGTGAGCCTAAGCCAGCAGTCAGACATCCCCCAAGGGGTCCCGGACTGCGAGAAGGTGCAGGCCGGGCTGAGGGACGCCCCCTCCCAGTGCACGAAGGCCTCTAGTAATAATATAAATTAATTAATTAAATAAATAAATAAATAAATAAATAAATAAATAAATATCTTGAGATTATTTTGGAGCATGTCTACTACATGAAACTATTAGCAGTTAATTTCGAGTAACACAATGTACTCTTAAACTGAAAAGAAAGTGAAAAGGCAGACTTTATCAATTTCTGACACAACTACTTATATGTCTTCTAAAAACTTATGTGCTAAAATTAATACTTATCATTGGTAAATCTAGATTGAACCTGGAGACATATTGAATTGGAAATGCAGTAACAAAACACTAGCATTATTGACCATTTGCAACTTGCTAGGGACTTATCTTTATGTTTTAGACAAACTACTTCAATTGCTCTTTTCAAAATCCCTAAGATGGGTAAATTCCATTCTACTTATGAAAAACCGAGACTTTAGAGATCTAATTATGTCATCCAGCTAGTAAATAATATATTCAAGATTTAAAAAAAAAAAAAACACAACTTAGGTGCAGGTGCAATCATATTGTATTTATCTTTCTCTGACTGACTGACCATATTTCACTTAGCATCGAATGCTCTCCAGGTCCTTCCACAGTATTGCAACAAATAAGATTTTCTTTTTTTAATGGTGAGTAGTATTCCACTGTGTAAATGCAATAAAGCTTTTTTATCTAATCATCTACTGATGGGCACTTGGGCTGCTTCCAATCTTGGCTATTGTAAATAACATTGCAATAAACATAGGGATGCATATATTCTTTTGAATCAGTGTTTTGGGGTTTCTATAGATATATTCTCAGAAGTGGAATCATTGGGTCATACACAGTTCCATTTTTAAGGTTTTGGAGACACTCCATACTGCTTTCCACAGTGGCTGCACCAATCTGCATACCCCCAAGAGTGTACAAGGGTTCCCTTTTTTCAGCATTCTTACCAACATTTGTTTGTTGATTTATTGATGATAGCCATTCTGACAGATGTGAGGTGATTGTGGTTTTAATTTGCATTTCTCTAATGATTAGTGACATTGAGCATCTTCTAATATGTCTGTTGGCCATCTGTATGTCCTCTTTGGAGAAATATCTAGTGAAAAAATTAAACAAACAACATAGAAACAGACTTATAGATACAGAAAACAGACTGATGGCTGACAGAGGGGAAGGGAGATGGGGGCTGGGTGAAAAAGGTGAAGAGATTAAGCAAAAAATAAAATCATAGACACAGAGGACAGTATGGTGATTAACAGAGGGAAAGGAGGGTGGGTGAAGTAGAGAGTGTAAAGGGGGGATAAATGTTGACAGAAGGAGACTTGACTTGAGGGTGGTGGTGAATATACAACACAATATTACAGATGATTTATTATAGAATTGTACTCTTAAAAGCTATATAATTTTATTAACCAATGTCACTCCAATAAATTATATTTAAAAAGTGAAGGAAAGTAAAACCTAGGTGTGTCTAACTCTAGAGTCTTTTTCTTCATCACTGACAGACAAGTCTCCGCTGTGCTGTGTTTATTTTACAAACCCAAATCTATAAAGGACAGCAGTGTCAATTATATCCACTAGGGCCCTCATATCCATAAAAACTGTCAATTATTTAAAAGTAATTTTAAGACCTTTAGTTGGAGTATTCTCTCAAAGGCTCATGATGTGAATCATCTTAACTGAAAAGATTGACTTGCCTTGACTGTGCACACCCAGAAGGTAGAGTCTCTTTGAGAAGAGGTGACTGCAGATCATATATGGTGCTTCTGGGGAAGCATGGCATTCAGGGATTGGTGGCGTTCAGGGGCAGAAGTGGGTTGAAAACTGGGTAAGATGGTTTTTGACTGGATGGCCTCAGAGGTGTGCTTAATAGAGTGCCTAGTCCTTCAGTAACTGCTAATAATTATTTTCTTATTAGTCAGCTTGTAAGTTGTTGTCAATGAATGGAATCAATTTTAAACTGGTTCTGATGGTGACTTATTGGTATGTCTACAAAACCCCACTTCTTCTGCAGAGTGTAGAATGTTTTGTCTCAATTTCAGTTAAAATTGTAAACTATATTCCAGTCTGGTTAATATATTTTTTAAATAGACATTTTGGTTGCCAAAATCTTAAAGTCAGCTTCAGCTATGTGCCATTATTGATACTTCATCTTTTTTTTCTTACAATTTGAGTAAAAAAATCATTCTGTTAAACCACTTGTAATATGTCACTATAGAATAGTAATATTTAATAGTAATATTTAAATAACACCTCGCTGATAAAAAAGCCTTTCTATGTATAAGCAAAATAAGCTATTTCAGTAGCATTAAAATAAGTAAAATAACAAATAAAATAAATAGAATTATATGTAAAATAATAAATAATAAAATAATTATTCAGGAAAGTCTTGCAGAAGTTTTAACTGGTTTCTTTTCGCTTACTCTTCACTGGAATTATTTTGTTATCTTTTTTACCATATTTCATGCATATACATTTTAGCTTATCTCTAACAGTAGCATTGCCATGAAAAGTGAGAGAATGGATATGAATATTCATATCCACACTTTTTAAAGTTTGAGGTGACTTTGTATTTAAATCTTGGCTCCAACTCTTCCTTTATGAATGACCTTGCATTATTTCCTTAACTACTCCAGTCCTCAAATTTCTGCTTTACCATATGTACAGAATCTCAGAATCTACCACAGGGGGGAAAATAAATAAATTATTTATTCTTAGAATTTTTAGCATTGTACATGGTAAAAATAAATCCTTCTGTAAGTGTTAGTTGCTGACATTACTATTATACTTGTTATTTTATTACTACTATTCAGATTTTATACAAGTTTAGTTATTGATAGATACACTACTATTTAAATATAAAAAAATTATCATGTATTTGTTAAGCAGATACTATATGTGTGCATAGTACTAAATAAAATACAATTAAATAATTTTCAAATAATATTATGTTTTACTTGCCAGTAAGAAACTTATGCATATTGTATAAGATATACATTAAATTTTATATATTTTTAGATAGCCACTTTATTACACCTATGCCTAAATCATGTTTATTTGTTGACAATGTTTTTATAGCTCTGCCATCATGTAAATAAGGTTTCTTTTACTTGAATCTCCTTCTTCTTCTTCTTCTTCTTCTTCTTCTTCTTCTTCTTCTTCTTCTTCTTCTTCTTCTTCTTTTCTCTCTCTCTCTCTCTCTCTCTCTCTCTCTCTCTCTCTCTCTCTCTCTTTTGTTAGTCTCAGATAGTATTAACTATTTAAAATAGAAAATACATAAGTACATAGGAGAACATAATTAAATGCATTTCCCCCCTTAAGATCACTTATGAGATTCCAATAGGATCTGCATATAGATAATCTTTTGGAGAGATGACCTGTATATGGCAAATATATTTACATATGAAGAAGATATATGGCCTTTCCATGTATTCAGACAATATTTTATGACATTTGATGATTTTTAAATAAAATAGTTCTTTCATCTAGTCTTTTGTCTCTTTAACTTTATTTTCAAATTTTAAAGTTTATATATTTTATTTATTTTAAAGTTTATATATTTATTTATATTATAGAATGACTTTTCCTTTTGTTTTCTAGGAATAATACTAACACTACTAATAAAGAAACAGCCTATAGCCCTAGCTGGTTTGGCTCAGTGGATAGAATGTCAGCCTCTGGACTAAAGGGTCCCAGGTTTGATTCTGGTCAAGGGCATGTACCTTGGTTGCAGGCTCCTCCCTGGCCCTGTCCCTGGTCTGGGCTGGTGCAGAGGCCACCTATTAATGTGTTTCTCTTACATGTATGTTTCTCTCTGTCTTTCCCTCTCTCTTTCACTCTCCCTAAAAATCAAAGGAAAAATATCCTTGGGTAAAGATTAACAACAAAAACAAAAACAAACAGCTTATATACTAAGTAAGATATATTGCTAAACATTGGTTCTTGGAAAAAAAATAACCAAGAATGAGATTGCAATAAATGAGTGATTGTACAGAAATACTAGTTTGTCCAAATAATATTCTTAGTTTTACAGTCACATCCCAGGATCATGTTTAGCTCATACAACTGAACCAACTATTCAGCCACATTAGAGTGAATTGTTATTTTTATACTAGAGGCTTGGTGCATGAAATTTTTTCCCAGGGGTGGAGGGTGGATCCCCTCAGCCCAGCCTGCACCCTCTCGAATCCAGGACCCCTCGGGGGATGTCCAAGTGATGGTTTAGGCCCGATCCAGGGGATCAAGCCTAAACCGGCAGTCTGACATCCCTCTCACAATCTGAGACTGCTGGCTCCTAACTGCTCACCTGCCTGCCTGCCTGATCACCTCTAACTGCCCCCCCTGCCGGCCTGGTCGCCCCCAACTGCTCACCCCCCTGCCAGTCTGGTCACTCCCGCCTGCCTGGTCACCCACAACTGCCCCGCCTACCAGCCTGCTCGCCCCACGCAGCCCGCTGCTCAGTCATTTGGTCGGCCCTTACTAACCCTCCTCCCGGCCTGGTGGCCCCACGCAGCCTGCTGGTCAGTCTTTTGGTCATCCCTCACTAACACCCTGCCAGCTTGGTCACCCCATGCAGCCTGTTAGGTCGTTCATTCAGTTGTTTGGGTTGTGACGATCACTTAGGCTTTTATATATATAGATACAATTTTCCTTCTCCTATCAGATTTGTAATATGACGTCCTCTAAAGACAAGGAAATAAAACAAATTGCTTCTCAAATGTTTTGTACTTTACTAGTTCCATAATGATGTAATCTACTAATTACTTTTTATTCTCACAGTGTTCTGAGGTGACCTAAAATTAATTAAATAAATGGAGTAGTTGCTAGTATGTGGCAGTTCTTATGATTATGGTATTTGCCACATTAATATTTTCTCTGATCTCATCATTTACACTTATTCCAGGAGTATTCTGAAGAAAATTTAGTATCTCTTTTCAACATAGCAATAAGCAACCCTCTTAAAATTAGGACTGCAGTCTCCAACTTTGCCTTTCCAGTGATATATTTTACTATAAAACTAAGTGTTATATCAACAAAAAAGCAGTAATTTAATTCAATAAATACATTTGCATTTACTGGGCAATCAATACCTTTGGTTATAAGATATAAATTTTGGCAATAAATCAACTACCTCTAGAATAACACTATGCTATTATGTTATTATTTTGAGGTGTGAATATAACAGTAAGATGGCCATATAGAATGTTTATTTTCAAAATTTGCTATTAAAATACAAATATTGGCAAAAAGATCATAGGGTGGACATTTTATAAATAAACACCATATAACATTTAGAAATGTAATAGAGGAACAAAGATTGCATGGGTCATTTCATAGAAGATCATTCACTTTATAGAAATTTGTTACCCATTGAGTTTACCCTCCCTCTCAAGTCTCTTGAAACTACCACCATCTGTTTTTAAAAGAGCAGTATACCTGTATAGCCTTTAGCTATTTTGCTTGTGACTCTAGCCATCTGATGAAAACATAAAATAACTTGACAGAAATACCAACTCTTTCCAGAAACAGACCCCTCTCCAGAAGCAGCCTTGTTTAAAAATTAAATTTATCGGGCTGATATTGGTTAATCATATTATGTAAGTTTCAAGTGTACAATTCTATAATAAATTATATGTATTGGCATTGTGTGCTCTTTAAAGTCCCTACATGTGAAAGTAGTAAGCCTGTGTCCTTAGGATTTGGCTTGCCAACAGCTCGTGGAGATGCCTTTGAATTAATGGGTGGCTGGGGTGGAGGCAGAAGTCAGCATATATCTTTGGGTCTTAGTACTAAGTAAACCAAGATGTCTTGGTTCATGAGATATAAATTGGCCTAAAGACATGAGAGTTGTAATTCTGCAAAGATGTATGGATTATTATAAGAAGAAGTGGGAACTGACAACAAAAAGAAAACATTAATTATTCTAATCTTATCTAAACTCCTTTTTAAATAAGAAAAATCATGGGTTTTTAGTTTACAGTGTAAAATTTAATGTCGATTATGTTACTGTAAAATATTCAAATTAATTGTATAAATTATTTTTATTGGAAATATATTTCTTCTTACAGAAATTTAGATAAACAAAAAAAAACAATGTGGAAAGAAAGGTGTGGTGGGTTGAATTTTAAGTTGACCTCCCTATGGTCTTGCTTCTTGTGGAATTCTTTCCCCTCTGAATGTGGGTAGAATCTTTGAATGTGAGGCAATATAATATCCACTATTATCACATAAGCCCTTTAAAAAAAGAGCTTTCTCCAGCTATAAACAAATGGGCAGGTCAGAGAGGTTAGAAGCATGAGAAGGATGTCACACTTGTGGCTGGCTTTGAACATGAAGAGGACTTGTGAGCAGCTTATAGGAGCTGAGAGCAACATCTGAGTGACAGCCAGCATGAAAACAAGGGCTTCAGTCTCACAGGTGTAAAGAAATGGAGTCATTCAAGTAAATACCCCTTCTCCTGTCCACCCAATGAGGTTTCAGGATTATCAGACTCTAAGTAGAGAATTTACCTTGGGCTGCCCAAAATTTGTTAAAATGGTTCCCTAGCAATTGGACATAAACATTAACAGTTTATCTAACCATTTCCCTGTTATTGAGTATTTAGATTGTTTAGGGTGTAATTAGATTTTAGTTAATGGTGTAAACTCCTTAAATTTGTATTTTAATGCCATTACAATCTTGCTGTGTAACTTTGGGAAAGTCAGTTAACATTTTTGTGCTTCAGTTTCCACAAATATAAAATGCATCTAACAAGTGTACTTATTTCATGGGGTTACTATGTGGATTAAATGAGTTTACTAGTACATATACATAACTATAACTATGATAGATAGATGATACATAGATAGATGATAGATAGATGATGATAGATAGATAGCTAGATAGATAGATAGAAATAATACTTAGAAAACGCCTGACAAAAGGCAAGTTTCTCAATCATGTTAGCTATTTGTAATCACATTTTTTGTTTTTACAACCGTTATGAAAAATGCCTAGATTAAAATTGCAATGGCAAATAATTAAATCACTGAATCAAATCATTGTACATAGTAAGAACAAAATCATTTTCTGTAGCAAAATTGCTTGCAAATTCTAACCTGCATAGAAACTTGACAATAATGAAAATCTTCTCTTTTTAAAGGGAGAGAACAATTTGCAGAAATGACAAGTGGCTGATTTGCCCTACACTCCTTAAATTTAGATAATTTAAAGATCATGATTTACACAAATTGAGACCTATTTAGAATTCTTTATTTTCATGGCTCAAATAACTTCTCATTTGCCTATTCTGAACTATTTTAAATTACTACTACAAACCATTAATTAGAAGAAAAGAGAAATATATCTCTGAAAATGTCAAAAAATAGTGGCATATATACAGCTATAAAATAATGAATCAATAGAGTGCCAAGTGTAAATACAAATAAAAATGAGGAATAAGAATGAGCTCTCAATATGCAGCATACCCACAGTAGCCAGAACAGTGGTTCTCAAACCTGGGATCTTGTTAAAAGTCTGATTCTGATTCAGTAGTTCTGGGATGGGACCCAAGCTACTGCGTTTGTAAAAAAAAACCCAATAATACACATGCTGGCGCCCTATAGACCACACTTCGAGGACAAAGAAGTAGAGCATCATTACCACCCACCAGAACTGTGGGTTCACATGGCCCATTTGTTGTAGATGGAGGACTTTAATTGAAGTTGGTTTTGCTAAGGATTGTCCAAGTTTCTTAGAAATAGTGGACAACATTCAAAGTATATGCTTATAAGTATAATTTATAGTAACTTTCAAAGCACTATTGTTTTTAAAGTCAGCTTTAACTGTAGAGTAACATAGTTTCCAAGATCAACATGAAACCCTTATTTTATCAGAATTCACCATGTATCTAGCTGGTGAATTAGAGATCACATGTGGAATATAGGCCAGGTTACCTGAAAAATGGCTTCACTACCAATAAACTGCTTAATACATTCAATACTCCTAGGACACTCAAAAAACAATCTTGACTCAGATCCCATTGGTTATTCTTGGGCTACAGCCAATTATACGGAGGAACCGGCTTTTGAGGTATATTGGCACTGGCGTCACTTTTAAACCTATTTTATTTACAGCATAAATTGAAATTACGGGGCAGTAATAAGCTTTATCTTTTTAATTTCCTTCTCTTAAGTTCCCGTCATCATTGTGCTCTTTAAAAGCTTTTCCTTTTCTTTGATTAATTAAGCAAATTTATATACCCATTTACCAGGCATTTCCCCCAAGTGTTACTGGAAAAACTAAGCATACATTTTGCTCTCCACGTAAAGAAGGCTTGAATTATAAAGGATCCACTTAAATGATACATAAAATTTCCCCTTCACAATTAATATGCACACAAAGAAACCACAGCTAGCAGGTTAGCACTGGATTAAAGTGCTTTCACCGGATCCATCATTTTCTCAGCACCAAGCTCTGACTGACTGTGCTCTTACATAATTAAAGAAAGCTCCTATTATGTTTAATTCCATCACATGAACTTAGCATTTTCACCATGTCTGTAGTCTGATGACAACTTGTATAAGGAAATGGAAAGTAAGGTAGATTCAGTTTGCTACAGTTTAACTTAATGAACAAAAGAAAATCACATCAGTTGCTTCTCGTTATTAGAAAGTACATCCTTTCACCTTAAATGGTCCCAGTTCAGGTGGGGAAGGTATCTGAGATGGAATGGTTCAGTGCTGTTTAGCAATACAGGGGTCAATTTATTTTTTTAATTGATAAAGCAATGAGGTAACACTTAAAAGTACATTCATCACTCTTTAGATTACTTACTCATAATAAAAGAGAAAGTAATCCAAAAGTGTAGGGGATAAAAAGTTAAGATATTAACATACTGACAAAAAAAGCAGATATAAATCAAAAATTCATGCAGATTCAGGTTTCCCCTTTTCTGGGGACAACTTTAAATCCATAGGGTCCTTTGCTGCTCTATAAGGTGACAACACTAAAATGACAAATGACTTGGGTCTCTCTTCAGTATGTGGTTTTGTTTGAAAGCATTGAACTGAAGCATAGATTTTAAGTGTCATTTGCTCTGCTCTCATAGATAACATGAACAAAAAAGCCACGGATATTAGGAGGGGACCCTAGTTGAATGTGGGTTGAGGAACAGAGAAGCAAGCCATGCATGAACAGATGGCCTCGGAAGGCACTGAGATGTGTGTTGCAAGTGCCTGACTTGCACACAATCTTCATAAAAATACGGTTGCCACTTCCAAACATGCAGCATTAGGTAATCTGTATACTTATAAGATAAAGCAGCAAAAAAGATCTGGAAAGAAGTAATTTAGACAAACTGACCTGGCAACCCTGGCCTACCTGGGTGCTCCTTCTACCAAAGTGTCTGCATGATGCCCCCACAAAGTGCTATCACCACGCCCACGTTGCCCTAGAATTCCCATTCACACAGGTGCCCTCTCGGATTGTTCCTTAGCAAAAGATTCAAATGAAAAAATAAATGTCCTGTTTTCAAAGTGAAGATACACTGTGGAGAGAATAAGGAGTCATTGGTCTTGTACTTACTGGACGCGTTTTGTTTATTAAAGTGCCCACCCTCTAAACATCAGGATGGGTCATATTTATTAAGCAAGAGTTTAGGTCATCGGGCAGTAGACATGCTATTAGAAAATCAAGCACTCTGGAATGGGACAAGTATTAGAGACTTATATAGATTTGGGGAATGCAAGGCAAGGGGATTTAAAAAAAATATTTTCTATTTCAAAATTTTGCCTATAACTTATCTTAAAACAAGGAGGAGAGTACACCCCTTCTCCCACCTTCCTTCCCTTTCTTTCCCCTCTCAGCCCTCCCCTCTCTCTACTTCCGTCCTTCCCTTAATGTCTTCTTCCTCCTCTCCCTTTCATCCTCCCTCTTCTTTAGTCCCTCTTTCCCCTCTCCATCTCTCTTCTCCATTCTTCAACCTCTCCTCCTCCTTCTGTGCCCATCCCCTCCTCACTTAGACTAACCCCACAGAAGTACAGTTCTAGTTACTTATGGGTTCCATAGACTTCAGCAGCCTGTGCTAAAAATCTAACTAGTTTGTATACTGTTTCCATGGCAAATGTTTCTGAATGGAAACAACCAACCCAGGTGTGCCACTGGGGAGAACAGTGATGCTTGCCAAAGCACAGAAGCACCGCCACTATTACACTAAGCACTCCTTACACTAGTATGCTTAGCCAAGGGCATATCCAGGTTTTGATGGAGTCTGAAGCTTATGGATTATTTGATGCTCCCCTTTAAAGGAAAAGAATGCGAATACATAATTGGGTACAAGGTGTATGTATATTTAAATGGGAAAAAATCGCAACAATCTTTTGGAGGCTTGCAAATACAGGTCCTTTTTTTCTTCCAAGACTTTTCAGGAAATTGATCAGAAATGTTTCCATAAGATTACAACTTGGTTTTTCTTCCCCACATAGAACACTACACAATAAGCACACACCTCAGAGTCCAGGAAAGTGGGGGTCCCTGAAGCTTAAGTTTCTTTCCTTTTATGCTAACTACACCTCTGCTCATCTCATCCATATCCTTTCAGAGTAAACTCATTTTATTCATTTTTAATAAAATAAAATAATGAACAAGTTAAAATACATATGCCTTTTGGAGTATTTATTCTAAACAATGTCAGACCTTACATAATATCATTACTGTTAATGGCTATACATACTTTTTAGAAAGACATGTCCATATTTTGTATGCAGTAATAAAAATACTTAAAGATTTAATACCATTTACCATAACATTTTAATTATTTTGAAGTATTTAAATAATTGACCATTCTACATTCACTAGATTGCTTGCCATATTTATCTATTCTAGTTGTAATTATCCTTATACAGTGAATAAGACAGATGTGATGTGATATCTATCAGTAATTAAACATACATCCTATCCAGTTGTGTTCCTTGATCCTTGATTTTTTTTAATGTTGTTTGAAAATTTTGGGGAATCACAAAACTGTATATTTTCTTTAAAATCTTTCCAACAACTCAAAAACATTAGTATTTTGAAAAAATGAAGCTTCTAATATAATGTATCACATGTTTTATTTTAGTAGCAAGTTTTTCACACTTCATCATTGAACCAAGAATTCTGTCATCTTGTGAAAAAATAGCAAAAATTGCCTACACTGGTGAGATTTGTAAATTGGAACCAAGTGTGAAGGTAACATGATGAGAAAAGCACATTAACCAACTCAGAGTTCAATACAAGATCGACACTTCAGCCTAGACGCGTGTGAGAGGTTGCTAATACAAACTGAAAATTCAAAATTTAAGACAAGGAGCTTTCAATTATTCAGTTACATACTTGAAAATAATTTCTGTAAACGAGAAGCATAACATATCTTGCATTTAAATCTAAGATAATTGTTTCAGACATTTCAGAATAGAATTTGCATTAATCCTAAACCAGATTCATCAAGCAACTCTAGAAGCCTGGTATTTTTAAAAATATATGCTTTTATTGATTTCAGAGAGAGCAAGGGAGAGGGAGAGAGAGATAGAAGCATCAATGATGAGATAGAAACATATATGGCTGCCTCCTTCACACCCCCTAGTGGGGATCGAGCCTGCAACCCCAGTAAACTCCCTGACCAGAATGGAACTGGGGACCTCCTGGTGCATGGGTCAATGCTCAACCACTGAGCCACACTGGCAGGCTGGAAGCCTGGCATTTTTATGCCTCTCCCTTTATAAAACATTGGAGTTAAGGTGAAGCACAGGCAGCTTGATTAACAGCTGGAAGAGTAAGAGAAATTACAGTAGAACATGGCCTAGGCTTTCAGTACATGCTATCCAATTCATGCCTTCATCACTGAGAACTCACAGAGCTATCAACTGCCAACAAGCTTTCCCCACTTATCTTATGTCCACCCTATATGTCATGCCTCCCAACACAGGATCCTCACTCATCTAGCACTTTTTTTCTTTTCATGAAAGAAAAAAAGATTATCTTTGCCACCTCCAAGCCTTGTTCCACCAATTATCTTTTTGTATCTCTAATAATAAAATTAATTATACTTTGTTATTGTTTCCTGTAGATTACACATTGTGCTGAAAGCTTTATATTTATTACCTGATTTAATGTCTCCAATACCTATGTGATTTCACCCTGTTTTTTAGATGTGGAAGGTTATCTGCCTTGCTCTACATTTGTGCCTGTTGTAGATTTCCTCCTCTCCATCAAAAGGCACATTCAAGTACCTTTACTCTTTTATTTGTTTCCAAAAGTTATCTACTCCCCTTTCTTACTTCACCATAAAATAATGTGCCTTCAGTTCTACCTCTTCCTCAGGCTAGCTATTTATTCTCCTTCAGTGAAGAAAAATATTTTTGGATAATAGCCACCCATATATATTTCCTGTCACCAGTTCTTAAACTCTGGCTCCCTTTGACCCCCTGCCTCTGGTTCAGGGCCTGCTCACACGTGACACTGCCCTATAAGAGAGCACTGCTGCCCAGGCAATTGGTCCTTGTTTAGTCCCCAAACCATTTGACGTTCATATAGCAAATCATATCTCAACCTTAACATAGCTAGAAATGTAGACTCTCCAAGTACATATCTCATACTGACCTGTATTTCTCCACTGCCTGTCATTAGCTACCTGTTGCTGTGTAACAAACTTGCTTGTCTAAAAGATGACTAAAGCAGGCCTTTGCCTTAGGGTCTCATGATGCTGTAGTCAAGGTGTTGCCAGGGCCTCCTGTCCAATGAGTGTCAGCTGGGTGAGGACACATTTGAAGCTCACTGGGGTTATTGGCAGAATCCAGTTCCTTGACGCTGTAGAAAGAAGGACTTGAGTTCCTAGTTAATATAACTTGTACCTTTGGTTAATCAGTATTTGATGAGAAAGCCAACCTAAATTAGTAATAACATTATTGAGATAGTACTTATTGAGCATTTTGTATGCGCCAAGTACAGCTTTAAATTCTTTCATGTTAACTCATTTAGTCATCACAGGAATTTTATAAGTGTCCTTATTGCCTCTGTGTTTATGGAAAAACTGACACAGGAATAAGCTGAGTGAGTGGCCCAAGTTCCTATAGCTAATGGGTGATAGAACCAGAATTCAAGAATCAGCCCTTGTGTTAAAAATCCACATTTATAACCATAATACCATCATGAATTTCTTATATAAATAGTTTCTTTTTTTAAATTTGAACAAGTGAAAAGAGTGTTCATTAGAAAGTTAGCAGCATTTACCTTTACAATGAAACTAGAATTCATTAAGCAAACATTTTATTTTTTCTTTTATAATGCTACTAAACTTGTCATCAATGAAATCATGCCAGTCATTAATGCTAATAAAGGCTGCCTCTGTCCCTTGCATGTTTTAATGTACCAATCTTAAGGAAGATGGTTCAGTTATGGATAGACCTATGTTTATCACAGAAGAAATAAGGAGCAGTGAAGGGAACACTGTGAGAGGAGTCGGCCTGAACACAGCCTGGTACCATTATCATGAATATTCGGTTTGTGCCATGGAGACTGGTATGCCTCCTTGGCTTCCCCACTAAATACATTACTAATGTTAGGGGACTGGCTGTAGTCAGGTGATGCTCCGTAAGTTTTTCCTAACTTCATGTCCAGCTTTGGTCACATTCCTCATAGACAATGATGCCTGGATGGTAGAAATAGCTTCTTTTGAGGCAAGGGTGAGATATGGGTTATTGATATCACTACATTGAACATTGAAGGTAGGGGAAAGGGTTTTTCAATAAGCAGACAAATGATTCATGAATATTGTATGTACTACCTTAAATTGTCAACATTGAGTGACTATGTTCAGACTCTACAGCAGTTAGCAGTGCAATGCACATAACTTGATAAACTTCAGTTTCCTTTTTATAAAGAGGAAGTAATGAGTACTTACCTCATATTAAATGTTAGCTTATTAAAATTACTTAAGTTAATAAAAAAATGCACAGTTCAGATTATGTCAACCTGGCAGAGAATAAGAGCTTAATACATACTATTTATTAACATAAGTCTTTATAGTATTGTTATGAGAATTAATTAATATTTTGTATATATAGTACTTAGCTTGATAAATGATTATTATTATAAAAATATTATTTATTATTAGAGTATTATAGCAAACTTTTATTAAGTGCTTGCTTTATGACCAAGTTATATATAATCCTTGCAAAAAGGTACTTCCAAGTAATATTTTAGAAAAGAAAGAGTCTCTGTGGGTTACTATTATATTACTAGAAAGTTTGGCATCATTTCTTTAAGATTGAGAAGCATACTGAAAGTTCATTGTTGAATTTCTACATGAAAATAGGGCAAAAGAGGGACATTCCCAATTGGATAAGAAGCAGTTTCAAATTTACTCAAATAAAATCATGCTAAAATATGTAGAACATATAATCAAACAAAATGTGAAATCACATAGTGCTTATAATAGTGAAACATGGACAGTTTCAAGCATCAACTCTGTAATCCAAATTCTTTAGGTCCTAGATGTTATTTGGCACAAATAGGTAGGGCTTTTGTGAACAAGGCTAAATATCAATGGGAATACTTTATGATCCCAATTAATAACAGGCTGGATGAAAGAGGATATCTATCACCAATGACATTGTTCATTTTACTAGTTAATGCTTCAATATGCTTCATATTAGAAAATAAAGAAAATAATTTCATCTGGAAAATTTTAATTATTATCTAGCAGGTGTTGCAACCTAAAAACAATGGCTGATCTTAGTGACATCTCTTGATATGGCCAACTAGACAAGATGGATTAAAAGGCAAGGACACAAACAAATACCGAGCAAGTTGATTGGTGTTGTTCGCATTATTATTTAGTTTGGGAAATCAATGATTCGTTTCTTCTTGTATGACCAGTAATGGAACATGGCCAAATTCTCCAGCTTAGTCTCAGACATTACGGTTCTCACTCACACAAGGCAAGTTTTGCTAACAGCATTAAAGGTGATTGAGTGATTTTCTGTTATTTCTCTGATGGAGGATATAGTGAGCTTAGAGGTAAGTGGAAAGGAGGATAAATAGAAGTAAGGGCATGGGTAAACCGAATTGGGCCCTCTTTAGTGTGTCAGAGCTGACTAAATATCACTCTGATAAACACAGTTGATTCCATAAATCTTCATTATAGTTAAAGCATTTTATCACAGCTTATTAGACTGTGATAAAATGTATAGTTCAGTAGATGTCCTCATATATTCTGGAAATTACCAGCACCATTTATATGGAACCTGTACTACTAGTTTTAATTAACTGAAATCATCTGCTTGGAATTATGTTCTCAATTTATCTCACATTTCAATCTCCATAAATTCTTTCTCAGTGCTTTACTTTGTAGAATGCAAATGGGTCCTGTGCCAATGCCCAGGAATGTCTAATGGCATCGGGCAATGGATGTTGTAGAGCATTTACAGAATGCGGAGTGCTGAACTAAACTAGCTTTGTTATGCTGATTTAAACTGAAAAACAAACAAAATTTTATTTACACTGAATTTACCACCTCCTGTTACCAGAATATTACTAATATTTTAATCAAAGACAGTTGACTTGACCAAAGGAAATAATATAACTTTCAAATAGAACATAAAATGATAACTGTTTAATATTTTATAAAGTTGTGGGTAAAACTGATACTATTCTACTTAAAATAGTGAATGCTTTTTCTATAATATGGTATTGATGCATTTAAGTATATAAAACACAGTACCATATTGTATATATTTTGCTAAATCAATATTTGTATGCTTTGTCTTCTTATTACTTCTTTTACAAAATTTAAAATGAAATATTGATAAATTTCAACATTTATTATGTCTCCATTTAAAAACATATTAACTATGTTAATACTTAACAAATTATAATCTGCACGCATAATTGTATTATAAGTTAATACATAGTTTTGTAAATAATGCCACAAAAAAAATAGAGGAGTGCATAGTTTCTTTTTGAATTAGTGTTTTGGGTTTCTTCAGATGTGTACCCAGAAGTGGCATCACTGGGTCATACGTAGTTTCATTTTTAATTATTTGAGGAAACTCCATACTGTTCTCCACAGTGGCTGCACCAGTCTGCATTCCCACCAGCAGTGCACGAGGGTTCCTTTTTCTCTATATCCTTGCCAACACTTTATTTGTTGATTTATTGATAATAGTCATTCTGATAGATGTCATTTCACTTATATGTGGAATCTAAAGTACATAAATGAACAAACAAAATAGAAACAGACTCAGGTACAGAGAATAGACTGATGGTTGCCATGGAGGAGTGGGGTTAGGGCTGGGTGAAAAGGATAAAAGATTAACAAGTACAAATCAGTAGTTGCAAAATAGTCATGGGATATAAAGTACAGCATAGGGAATATAGTCAATGATATTGTAATAGCTATGGATGGTAGCAGGTGGGTACTTGAAACATCTGGGGGAACACTTTGCAATGTATGTATGATTATCTAACCACTATGCTGTATACCCAAAACTAAAACAAAATAATAAGTGTAAAGTGTAATTGCAAATATAATATTTAAATTTTAAAAATGTGTAGTATCTAGCATTCAGAGAAGTGAACTGGGGTAGGGTGAGCCAGGATACTAGAAGTGTTAAAAAACACTTTAAAGCCCTGGCAGGGTAGCTCTTTGATTTTCATAGACAGATTGAGAAAGCATAGGTTTGGTAGACTTTTATCTGACTTGTCTCTGCATAAATATTATGTTTCCTTTGTGACTATCACCATTCCAAGAATAGTTACCTGCAAACAGTAGGTGCTTAATAAATGTTGCCAGTTAACTATGTAATTAAATCAGTAGTACATGTTCCTATTTATTGTGCTTCTTGGCAAACAGACTAAAATAATACAATGAACTAATTTGCAGCACATGGGTGAGCACAGAGAGTGTTTAATTCAGTCTAATGTGCTTCCCAAATGGCTCAATATTTCCTTGAACTGAGTCTCTCATGATCAGGCAGTGTGAGTAAAATACTCTCCGGGAATAAAGTGTTCATCCATGTGATAAAAATTAACTCCTTCAGAGCACCAGGGAGTTGATAGTAAATTATTTCTTCTATGGTACCAAAATGATTCAAACTGCCAAGTAATCATTTCCCAGGACATGTCAAACTGTAGGCTGCAGTGTTTGAAAATATCTAGGGAAGATAGTTTGTGCTTTGTTTCTCACTTGCCTTCTTGCCAGGCTTTATGAGTCTTTCTCTTCCTTTGTACTCTTTGCTTTGCCTTCATCTAGACCAGTGGTCGGCAAACCGTGGCTCGCGAGCCACATGCGGCTCTTTGGCCCCTTGAGTGTGGCTCTTCCACAAAATACCAGGTGCAGGCGTGCACGTACAGTACGATTGAAACTTCGTGGCCCATGCGCAGAAGTCGGTTTTCGGCCTGGGCAAGTCTATTTTAAAGAAGTGGCGTTAGAAGAAGTGGGGGTGTTGGTCGGTTGGGCGACGGGAGATGCGGTGCAGGTGGGCCACGGGATATGCAGTGCGGGGGAGGCGCGCACGATTCATGCACGAGTTGAGTGAGCCAGTCAGTCCGCAGTCTCATGTGCAGTGGTTAGTGCTAGTCACGTCCGCAAATCGCACACGGGTGACAACTAGAAGCATAAAGTTACCTGTATTTTTCCAACCAGCTGCAAATCCTACAGGTATTTTTGTCATCAATTTAAGAATTGTAATTATTTTGTGTTGGTGGCTTTATTATTATAAAATGAAACTTTTTTTAGGTGCCCTGTTTGACATGGCTACAAAGAAGAAGCAAAGAAAAATGGAAGACGAAAACTGTGAATTTAAAGTTGAATGGACCGAGACTTTCGTGTTTATTCAAAACTTAAATGGCCTTCCGACCTCTCTTATTTGTTAAGAAAAGTTGGCGCATAACAAGAAATCAAATTTGGAGAGACACTTTACAACTAAACACGTGTCATTTAGTACTAAATATCCTGTCGGTGATGCAAGGAAGAAAGCAGTTGAGGAACTTCAGAAGAGTCAAGAAAAATCAAGTTCTATATTTAATTACTGGATGCAATCTTCCAACAATGTTAATATTGCAAGTTTTGTGGTTAGTCAAGAGATTGCTAAGAGAGGAAAACCATATACAGACGGTGAATACATAAAAAGTTGTTTTATAAATGCATCCAAGAGCTATTTTGGGATTTTAAGAACAAAGCAGAAATTCTAAAAAAATTAAAGGTTACCATTGTCTGCTAAAACAGTGAAAGATAGAACAGTCAAAATGTCTTCGAATATAACCGACCAGCAAGTCGAAGATCTTAAATTGGTTTCAGATTTATCAATAGCAGTTGACGAGTCTTGTGACATAAATGATACAGTGCAAGTTTCACTTTTTGTACGATTTATTTCATCTACAGGTCCTAAAGAAGAACTTTTAGAATTACTGCCACTCAAAAGTCAAACACGTGGAGAGGATATAGCAAATGCTGTAATTGAGTGCATTGGAAAACATCATATTCCACTCGATAAAATTGTCTCAATTTCAACAGACGGGGCGAAAAGTATGACCGGTGTAAGAAACGGGTTTGTTGCTATTTTGAAAGAAAAAATTAATCACGAGATACTTACCATTGCATCATTCATCAAGAAGCGCTTTGTGCGCAGACATTTCCAGAAGAAATTTGCAAAGTTATGGAATTGGTGATTAACATTATCAACTCCATTAGAGCTAAAGCTCTTAATCATCACCAATTTAAAGAATTTTTAGTTGAAATGGAGAGTGAGTATACAGATCTTCTGCTGCATAACAAGGTACGTTGGTTATCAAGAGGAAACGTTTTGAAACGTTTCGCTTCCTTATTAACAGAAATTAAAGCATTTCTCCTTGAGAAGGGTGTTCACTATCCAGAACTAACCAACGATCAGTGGATCCAAAAATTTTATTTCATGGTAGACATTACCGCTCATCTAAATCAGCTTAATCGTAAACTACAGGGGAAATGAAACAATTTTTTCAATGTTAGAAGAAGTTATTTCATTCGAAAACAAATTATCTCTTTTTGCTCAAGATTTTGAAAGAGAAACTTTGATTCACTTTCCGAGCCTGTTGAAACATCGCCAAGAGAATAATTCTGATATTGACATTTGCTATTTCAAAACAACACTTTTAAATATGAGGGAAGCTTTTCTCAACAGGTTTCAGGAATTCAGAAACAGCAAAGTGACATTAGCCTTTGTTAAAAACCTCTTAATGCTACTGTAACAGAATTAAATTTTTCTCCCTTTAATATTGACATTGGCAACTTTGAAATGCAATTGCTGGATTTAAAAAAACAAAGAACTGTGGAGCTCGAAATTTGAACGTCTTTGTGCTGATATAGAAATATTGGAGAAAAACAAATGTGAACTTAGTTCACAGCACAAGTGGTCTGCTTTGGAAGACCTGGAGAAGGAAGATATGTTGATTTTTAACACCTGGAATAGCATTCCTGACTCATATAATCAACTGAAAAAAACTAGCGTTTGCTGTTCTTTCCTTATTCAGGTCTACATATTTATGCGAACAATCATTTTCAAGCATGAACCTTATCAAGAGTAAATTGAGAAGTCGTCTTATTGATGAGAACCTGGAATCGTGCCTAAAATTAAAAACAACAACATACAAACCTGACTTACCCAAACTTTCCGAAGAGATGCAAGGCCATTGTTCACATTAGTGTTTGTCAGTCATTGTCATGATTTAATTTTATGGATATTATAAGGTAAATTGTAAGGAATTTAATTTTATCAATAAATAATATTGTTATTAAGTATGATATCAAGTTTTATTCAACGTACCTATAGTTTAACTAAGACTTAAAACTTTAAGTAAAGTTTATTAAGTTAATTTTAGGGAACGTTGTGGAGTGGAAGAAGATGTAGTGTCAAGGATTGAGAAAAGTATGTTGAAATGGTTTGGAAATATAGAGAGGATGAACGAAAGGAGATAGACGAAACAAGTATACAAGACGAGTGTGGATGGGAGAGTTGGAAGGGGTCGACCTCAGCGAACGTACCTCAATCAGATTGAGGACGTTTTTAGCAAAGGCCAGCTTAGAAGTACCCTAATTAAGTTAATAACAGTGTACCTACCTATATAGTTTAATTTTTAAAAATTTGGCTCTCAAAAGAAATTTCAATCGTTGTACTGTTGATATTTGGCTCTGTTGACTAATGAGTTTGCCGACCACTGATCTAGACCAACTTTTAGATGTGTGTGTGCACGTGCGTGTGTAATAAAAGGTGTGATTATCTCTTGGGTAGACTAACTGGCCTGCAGCATCAGTTGGTTGTCCATTCAACAGTGTTTCCCCCTGCCATGCTGGCAAAGCCCTGATTTTTTTTTCAATGTCCAAAATTTTTCAATGTCAAAATCAGAGCCCGAGTTTTTGTCATCAGGTACTCTGATGGCTTGAAGTAAGGCATGGTGGTCTCATTCCCCCTCTCAGGATTAGTTTCCATGTGGATTTATGACCCAGTATGATCTGTGGGATCTATGTCTGTTGCGGGTAGTCCTTGGTAAGATCTTTACTCACTAATAAAGCAGGACCACAGGAAGGAAGCAACCTCTCTACTACCTTAGGGTGTCTAGGCCTCTAATTGCTTAGCCATCCTGCTGCCAAAAAAAGACACAGCTCAGGATAAGGCTAAGCCTGAGGACCATAGGGCTTACATCTGAAAAACTCTGTCCTTGAAACCACCATTGAGCCTTCTGGTGGTGCTGGGCCCTACCTCTAAACCTCAACTTCAACTAAGAAAAAGGAATAGTTTAAAAAGTAAGGAAATCTTTGACATAACATAAAGGAAAATATTCCTTATTGCTTATATCAGTTAAGACAGTGTTGTCTGCTAGTTGCAGATTAATGAAACGCCTTCTTTGAACTTATCTTAAACCATGGGAAATAAATACACATTTTGATAGGATCTGGGAAAGACTCTAAAATAACCAATTCTTGTCGAAACAAGATCCATGTACACAGACTGGGTCTTGGTGTAAAGACATTCAGCAGAGAAGATAGTTCTTGGAATTCTGCACTCCCCCAACAGAAATATTTAATTTATCATAAGAAAATCTTTAATATGTGTGTTTATTAATAATTATTTAAATATTCCTTAAAGAAGAGTTTATCTCTTTTTAAAATGAAAAGAATATTCGTATTTCTTTTTAGTGTTTCAGGGGACTTAGTGTGGGACCTCAAGATTCTCATTTCTAGGAGGAAATTTTTTAATTGTAAAACATAGGCAATATTTTGATTAGGCTTTATCATAAGAGTATACCTACTATGTACAGAGACTCTTTGGCATTAGTACCCCAAGCACAAATAGGCAGCAACTTTGTTGAGACTAGGCTAAGAAATAAAAACAAAATGGCACACTCCAGGATAAGCATGCATGTTCTTGTATTTAAAATTATGAGGAATAAAGAAAGGAGTCAAAGATAGGAGAGTATAAAAGCAAGAAAATGTGCAAAATGGGTACCTCTATACAGAAACTATTTTGTATTTCAATAGCACCTGAAGAAACAATGGGCACTCTGAATTATTATCTAAAGATCACAAACCTATTTTAAGATAAATGGCCCTACAGCTAGATATTAGGAAAGAGTAATATTATAATGACATTTCAGGTGGAAGAAAAGCACATTTTATAGTCCTGAGAATAATAGAACATATTCATTGAACATCTGGTCTTTTAGATGAGAAATCTGAAGGATTTGCTGTGTATATTATTACATTAAAAGTCAGAGACAAGCAGTAGTTGGAAACAAAAGACTTACTGTATGTGCTTTTCTACAATGTTAGAGTCACTTAGATAATTAATTAGCATTAGTTGAAACTCATGTTTTTGTTTGCAACAATGAGCCCTATAGAGTGCTTACTGACTATAATCCTGTTAACCTTGACTACAAAATGAAAAGGTATGTATATCTTACTTTTATCTACCTGTAAAATCATAAAAATAATAATAATAATGTCCTGTTCTTTCCTTAAAATAAAACAATCCTATCTTTCATTGCTCCTGGCTGTGTGAAATACTATTATAGTTGAAGGAGAATTTGCATAATGCCTTTGAAGTGCTTAATAGCTATGATAATTTTAATCTAGTATGGAATGTTTATAATAAAGAACTAAAATTTTTATTGTGAAAGAGGACTATTAAGGTGCATCATCTAATCAAGAGAACAATGGTAATACTTGGATACAAGGTTCTTAAGGGTTTATGATTTGCAAATAAGTTTGATATTTTCCAGTACGTATTTGACCAAAGACTCCTTTGGAAAGGAGTTACTTAGAAAATGATGTTCCTTATTAATGATTTATCTTAAAATTGGTTTGTTGTGCTCAATGTGATGCCTGTTGTAGTCTTAGAGATTGCATTCATACTGTATGAAAGGATCATTGTAGAGAACATTGCTTTCTCTTTTCATCCTGCTTTTAATCTGACAGTATACTTCTCTCATTCCAGAGTTCTAGGTAACTAATAAGGACAAAAGACAAAGTGGAGATTTCTCTGGTGTATTTTGCAGATATTATGCAAATCTATATTCTGTATAATATTACTCTTCTATGAAATGTTGAATGGTGAATTTGGTAATTTGATATTAATTATAACTCATCAAATAATTGTATGGGAAAAAAACTATTTTTTTCAATAATTTGTGCATTATACTTTTCTTATTCTCTTCCCTCTAGATCAAATTGCTTGGAAAACAAAGTCTTATGTTTTCATATGAAACAGTTTATTTGCTGTGTAAACTTTTTGTTCTTGGCCTCAGTTACTTATTACATAAAATAAATATAGGAAGAATGTGACAAAGAATTACTGTGATAATCCAATGAGGTGATGTATGAAAAAGTAATGAGGACATCATGATATATGTAGTAATATGTAATATTTCTTTTAAAATGATGCAATATTCTAAATTTTTAGTGAATCAACTCATTTACTTATTTAAAATGAATTCCTTCAATTTCAAGCATCAGTAAAAATGATAGTATCTTTTACATTTTTTTAAGTGTTTCAGAATTTTTTGGAAGAATTAAGGAGTAAACAATCTATAATAATAAAAGCAAAATATGCTAATTAGACTGGATGTCCTTCCAGATGACCTTCTGGACGAAGTTGGGGCCTGCTGGCAGCTGGAGGGAAGCCCGGGTCCCAGGTGCCAGAGGGAAGCCGGTGCGGGCAGCTGGGGGAAGGAAGGCCTACTCTTGCACAAATTTTGTGCATCGGGCCTCTAATAACATATATGTATGTACATATATATACATGCATTTATCATTTTAAATAAAAGAATAGTTCCAAAATACCTTTTCAAAATAGTTCTTTAAGCACCCTCAACTGGTTTTTGCTCTATATAGTTCTACTAAAAAAAAAATATTTTAAGGATGTTGTGTGCTGATTTTAGAAATTGTCAAATTTTGTGAGCAATTGTGTTTGTAGTATGTAAGTAAATGAAAAGTCAGAAATTCATATTGTACATGTGAAATGCAGACTTCATCATTTACCAATACATGAAAATGTGAAGGACCTGATGATAGAAAATATAAAAAGTATGTGTATTATCTTACCTAATAATAGAGAAACATGTAAATTGACCATACCTCTGCTATGCCCACAGCCAATCAGGTGAGTATGCAAATTAACCCAACAAAGATGGAGGTTAATTTGCATACATACCTGGGTCCCGGGAACCTCCTTGGCACCCAGGTCACTCCCAGCCGGCCATGGGGCGGGGAGGGGAGGGGTTGCCCTTCCCAAGCTGGGGACCAAACGCAGACCATCTGGAAGTCAGCGCTGGGTTGCCCAGATGCAGCCTGGCGACCCAACACTGTCTGCCCAGGTGGCTGAGACCCAGAAAGTGAGTCAGGGTCTGATCTGCAGCCTCAGTGGAAGCTGTTGATCAGTGTACTTACCTCTCCCTTTCTCTCCCTCTTTCTTTCTGATCTTCGCAAGCAGCCAGGATTTTCTTTCTCTCCTGGCCATGGGGGCTGCTGTTAAGCCCCACCTCTTTGATCAGGCCCAGAGATAGGCCTGGAGTTGCTGACTGGCATAGGAACCAACCAATCAGAACCAAAGGTGAGTACTGTGGGGAACCAATGGTTGCCTAGGAGGCGGAGCTTCTGACGCTGACTGGCATAGGAACCGACCAATGAGAAGCAACGGTGGGTGCTGTGGGGAGCCAATGGCTGCCTAGAAGGCAGAGCTTTTGATGCTGACTGGCATAGGAACCAACCAATCAGAACCAAAGGTGGGTGCTATGGTGAGCCAATGGCTGTCTAGGAGGTGGAGCTTTTGATGCTGACTGGCATAGCAACTGTCCAATGAGAACCAAATCTGGGTGCTCTGGGGAACCAATGGCTGCCTAGGAGGCAGAGCTTCTGATGCTGGCATAGGAACTGACCAATCAGAACCAAATTGGCCAGTAGAAGAGGGCAGTTGGGGGCGACATCAGGCCTGCAGGAGAGGGCAGTTAAGTGTGATCAGGCTGGCAGGCAGAGGCAGTTAGGGGCAATCAGGTAGACAGGCAGGTGAGCAGTTAGGAGCCAGTGGTCCCAGATTGTGAGAGGGATGTCTGACTGATGGTTTAGGCCCAATCCCTGGGATCAGGCCTAAAATGGCAGTCAGATATCCCACAAGGGGTCCCCAATTAGAGAGGGTGCAGGCTGAGTTGAAGGAATCCCCCCTCCGTGCACAAATTTCATGCACCGGGCCTCTAGTCTATACATATTAAAGCCTAAGCAACTGTTCGACTGTTTGGCTGTTCAACCAGTAGCTATGATGCACACTGACCATCAGGGGGCAGACACTCAATGCACAGGCATGGAAACATGGAACAGACTGATGAATTTCAGAGGGAAGGGGGAGAAGGGAGGGTGGGAAGAGATTAACCAATGATCTTATATGCATACTAGAGGCCCAGTGCATGGATACGTGCACCGGTTGGGTCCCTCAGCCTGGCCTGTGGGGACTGGGCCAAAACCGGCAGTCTGACATCCCCCAATGGGTCTCAGATTGCAAGAGGGCACAGGCCAGGCTGAGGGACCCCCACTGATTCACGGATCTGTGCACTGGGCCTCTAATATGAAAAATAATACTGTAGTCCAAACACTTAACAAAAGATTCATAGAAGTAGTCTTCATTTGTTGTAAGCCTGAGAAGGAACAAGTTTACTATTCAATGCCATAACTGAATAGTGATAAAATTAAGACTTTTTACATACATATTACCTTTTTTATCCTTTCCTTTTCCTTTACATATTCAGGAGCCATTGCCACATATTTAATGGAGGCTTTGATTCTTTCTAGAGATAATGCTTAGACATTTTTAATACCAAGTCTAGTGAAGACTTTAAATGCATTGATGTTAGAACTTTTAAATCTATTTGCTATAGGCCTTTGTTGATCATTGCTCTTTCTTCTATTCCTTTGCATGTGGGAGAACTGAGACACATGTTGCCATAAAGGGGTGCTCCATGTAACACACCACTCATTTCAATGAATGTATTATATGTTTACTTGAAGTGAAGGTCTCCAAGGTTTCATGTCTATGCTGCAATGCATCTGGGAAGTAGCAGCTGTATTTCACTTCAGATAAGCTCTAACTTCAAAGATGATTGAAGTGGCTTCTGAAAATATGACTTGTAAAATGTCAGGAGAGAAACAGCACTGTGCAAATAAAATAAAAGTACAAAGGAAATATAACTTCAGGAAATAAGGTACTTTTACTATATAGAATAATGTCCTTACAATAATATATATAACTCTACTGTCATTTGAACATTATGATTGTTCATGGTTTTAACACATATTTATATGCATGCATCATATATAAATATGACTTAAAAGTTATCTCAAAAACTTGCCTGTCTTGTTAACAGTGTTCCTACTGCCTTTAACAGTGCCTGGAATATAGTAATATTTTATTAAGTTTTTTTGAATGAGTTTTTTTGAACTATCATAGAATCGACCAGGGCTATCCATTTCTTTTTGTGGAAAAAAGAAATATTTTCAGAATGAAATTTCCTACATAAATGTGTGTATTTACCAAATGAATCTGGCAATTGTCTAAACAGAGATAAAGATAAATAATTTTTCTTACAATTACTAATAAGGGCAGGCCAAACATGCTTTTTCTTGAAGAGAAAGTTTTCTATACTGACCAAACAGAAGTACTCAAACTTTAGTCTGCATGAAAGTTACCTGGAAATTTATTTTTCATGTATATACTAGAGGCCCAGTGCACAAATTCATGCACGGGTGGGGTATGGCCAGCCCGGCCCCAATTGGGGTGGATCAGGCTGGGCCTGTTGGGAGGAGGAGATAGCAGGAGGTTGGCTGGCCAGGCTGGCTGGGGGAAGGGGTCATGGGCGATTGGCTGGCAGGCCCCACCCCCAATTGGGGTTGGGGAGCTTATTGGGGGCAGGGCCGGTTATGCAGAGGGGCTGTGGGTGGTGGGCCAGCCAGTCCTGCTCCCAAATGGGGTAAGGGGTGCCAATTGGAGTCCAGTGGCCTGGGGGAGGGGTCAAGGGTGGTTGGCTAGCTGGCCCTGCCCCTGATGGGGTGGAGGGGCCGATCTGGGGTGGGGCAGGGTGAGGGGAGGGGCTGTAGGAGGTTGGCTGCCCATCCCTGCCCCCTATTGGGGTGGGGGGGTGCGATCGGGGGGGGGGGGCAGCCGGGGGGAAGGTCTGTGGGCCTATCGTGGTGGAGTGGGCTGATCGGGGGGGTGGGGCTGGCCCAGAGGAAGGGAGGGGGTGTTTGGCCATCAGCCTGCTCTTGATCAGGGTGGGAGAGTCTGATCAGGGGCAGACAGGCAGGGGAGAAGGGCCACGAGGTTGGCCAACTGGCCCCACCCTCTTATCGGGCGGGTTCGCTGGCCACAGTGGGTGTCATAGTGACTGGTCATTATAATCCTTATGGCCCTATGGTCGCTGGCTTTTTATATATAGAGATATTTTTACTTTTAAATGTAAATGGTTTTAATAAAAATTATATAAATACCTGTTTATCAATACCCAGCTTAAGAAGCAGATCCTTACTTTGAAGTCCCTCTGTGTGTTCACTTAGATTTTCTGTTTTGGACCTTTATGTAAATAAGGGGGCTTAACTTTTAAACATAAATAGCTAATATATATATTCTGATTTGGTAGATAGGGAATAGAGTGCAGAAACCTACAATCCTCAGGTGATTTCAAGGTAGGTAGACTTTGGGCCACTTTTAAACAACTACCACATCAATCAAACTAGTATTTATTGGTAGGTATAGAGATAAAAGAGATAATTTTAAAAATTTGTCTTGGCCGGAGTGGCTCAGTTGGTTGAAAGTTGCCCCATGCACTGAGGGGTTGCAGGTTCCAATCCTAATCAGGGCACATACCTGGTTTATGGGTTTGATCCAAGTAGGTAGGGAGCATACAGAAGGCAACCAATGGATGTTTCTCTCTCATATTGATGTCTCTCTCTCTCTCTCTCTCTCTCTCTCTCTCTCTCTCTCTCTCTCTTTTTCCCCCCTCCCCCTCTAAGCAAGTCCTGGGTAAAGGTTAAAAAAAGATGATGAATGTGGATGTGGATTCCTACAGGGACATCAATTTTCTATTTTCACAAAGACTGTCAGTTTGTGCGACTGTGTGGTATACACACATAATGCCTGGCTTCAACCCCAGGTGTTAGCATGTATTGACTGGGTGAATCATTTAATCGTGATTTGTCTTAGTTTCTTCTTTAGCTAAATGAATATCATATAGTATCTACCTTACAAGAATGTTGTAGAATTAATTGATATATGTGAAGTGTTTAGAACAGTGCCTAGCATGTGGTAGACACTAAACTATAATTTTTATTATCATTACTTCCTCAGATGCCAATTTGCTAGTTGCCTTTCAGTACTCTGTGTAGTCTCCACTGACCTTTTTTCTCTTATGATTTTCTTTTACTTTTGAGGGAAGCTTGATTTTCATTTTAGAATTATAGTACTTTTATCTGATGACTATAAAGGTGCATTTTCATAGTTTACCTTTACTGACAATAAAGACTGAGTGTAAAACAGGGCATTCCTACTGCTTCCTCATACTAAACATGCCAAGAACTGTCCGAGGACCAGAGCACATTTTGCCGTTAGAACTTAGGCTGACTCTACTAGTAGAATCTCACAGACTTGAGAAAGTCTGACCTCTTCCCTTTACCCTCTGTTTCTTTCTTTCTTTTTAAAAATATATTTTATTGATTTCAGAGAGGAAGGGAGAAAGAGAGAGAGAAACATCAATGATGAAAGAGAATTATTGATCAGCTGTCTCCTGCACGCCCCACACTGGGGACCGAGCCTACAACCTGGGCATGTGCCCTTGAGTGCAATCAAACTGTGATCCTTCAATCCGCAGGCTGAAGCTCTATCCACTGAGCCAAACCAACTAGGTCCACCCTCTATTTCTTGCTGAAAAAAAACTGAGGAGAGGAGAGGAGAGGAGAGGAGAGGAGAGGAGAGGAGAGGAGAGGAGAGGAGAGGAGAGGAGCACCAATGATAGACTTTAAGAACAAATTCAAGTGTCTGTTGCCTTTAGGTCTTCCACTATTCCACATGAGAGCATTTGGAAACTAAAAGGCATGAGCTTCAGTATATAAAGTTTATTTCCATTCATGTTTTCACATGGAGCATGCTGTGGACTAAGAAAGCAGTCAATAAGAATTTTAATAATCTGGAGAACACATTACTAGTATGTCCCCTTTAGTATAATTCTTGCTTCCAAGGATTCTTCAATGCATAGTAAAATGATTGGTAATTTCCCTATAAATTAAAGGATATGCCTTAATCCAATATTCACTATGATTTAATAAACACCTTAGGCACTGCTTGATGCTAGGAATCTAATAGTAAAGATAACAGATTATAGTGCTCCCACAAAGAGTTTAAAATTTATTGTACAGGAATTGGGGAACAAACAATAAATAGATCAAGAATATTTTTGTCAATTATCAACTTCTTTGGAAGAAAGACATTTCTCATCATACCTTTTATTTTATTAAGTGGGCTGACCATGGAACCTTATGCACTTTTCCTTTTTTGTAGGATGTGTTAACTATTTACACAGTTGTACCATGCGATACCAGTGAGTGTGGAATCAGTAAGCTTAAGTCAGAATAGCTAATGAAACAATTTTCTCTAGTTTGGGTCCTCAAACAAACTGACTCCATATAAAATTCTTCCAGAATGTGAAAGGGTGTGTGTGTTTGTGTGTGTGTGTGTGTGTGTGTGTAAACTCAACAAACCTTCAGTCAGACTTTAATACCATGTGGTCATTAGGGACTCAATTTTCAGCATAGTTCATTTGCACTGAAATGCAGAGGAGAAATGGTATTAGTAGAACATAGTATTAGAATGTAGAGTAATATGTAGTAGCAGCAGAAATGAGGCTGTATATAGCTAGGAACAGCTATCAGGGAGAAAGAAAGCAGTGAATTCTAGGCCAGAGTATGCTTTTGATCGTCTCTGAAGTGTCTTGAGGAGCACAGTGAGATTCGTCAGGATTGAACTTCAGGGAGATGTACCTGCAGTAGTTTATAGAATGAATGACCTCCTCAAGTACTCTGTTTCATCTTTAAAAAAGCAGTTAAGAGCAACCCAACACTTTCATACTAAAGTTTGAATTATGGTTTACCTCCACACATCCCACATTCATAGAAACTGTGCCAAACCTCGTGATTCCAGCATGAATTCAAATCTTATTTATTCTTTAAATCAATATAAATAGTATAATTATAGACTTGGAATGGGATGGCACCATCTATTGGTTGGTGTATTCATTAATTTAGTTAGCAGCTATTTATTTGTTGACTCATACTGTGTGTAAGGCCACTGTTCTAGACCCTAGGGTGTAGAAATAAATAAAAGGGGCAGAAATCCCTGACTTTACAGAGCATACAGTCTCATGGGGAGAGAAAAATCAATGGATAAGATTTATGTGTAAATTATACAATATAGTAAAAATGATGATTAGTGTTATTTGGAAAAATTAAATTAAATGAGGAAGCTGAATAAAGAAGCCAGATTAGTAGTGATGGGGAGTTATTATTTTAAATGGGGAAGGGGGAGAAGATGAACTACTTATAATAAATGGAATAAAATGGGGATATTCCTAATGCATATGCACGCATACCTGAATACCCTCATTTAGCATTTTCAGGAAAGCTGATGGAAACCACATTCTTTACCCTTCTGCTATTAAGAATAGGAAAGGCACAGATGTTCTTTCCAAATGGCATTGTTGTATGATCAGCCATCAGAATGCTTCTTAAGCAGCCAGGCAAGTTAGCTGTGACTTCCAGAGATGACCAACTTTGTAACTGCTAGGCTAAATGAATTTTGCATTTGGCATAGTCTGACTTTACATAAGTCATAGTAAATAATTTCATCAGGAACCCCTTCGGAGTATATTGTGCAGCTCATGAGCGCAAAAGGGGGCAGTGCTCCTCGCAATCATATGTTCTTGAGATGACAATTGAGATTTCCCCTCTTCCGAAAATGATTGCAGCCAGAGCCTCCCCCAGCTGTTTGGTACAGATCTCCATGACTCTAAATCCTGGTTAGCAGATAAATAGCATGCTTGCTCCCTTGTCCATGCAGATTTTGCTAATGAGTCATGACAGTTTTGGCCACAGACTACTGCGGCTACCTCAAAATTCTTCTCAAGTTAGGCAACCGGTACCAGTCTAGATGGGATAAAACAGAGAAATGTCTTTAGTCCGCGACGATTATAAGCTCTTTATAAAGACTGATTCTACTTATAGGTCTCCTACTGTTCACTTCCAGTGTGGAGGGGGAATGGTCCTAAGTGGGCAAGAATATAATTCATCCCTTAATTTTCTTAGAATGTCACCTTACTGCCAGACCATATGGTATCTTTTCCGTCATCAACATAGACCTGCGTGTGCCAGGTACTTGCCCCAGAGCTCAGTCTTGAAAAGAGTATTATTTAGCTCCCTTCCCTCCCGTCCTCCCTTACTTCCTTTTCTTCCTTTCTATCCCACCCCCCGACACACACACACAGGAAGAGGATCTTCTAAACCATGACAAGTCTAAACAATACTGATGAATTAATTAGATGCTGAATAATATTACCTTTTTTTAACCTTTTATTTTATTTTTTTTAAGTTCAGCATGCTGTTTTACCACATAGTAGTGTGGACCTAATTAAATAGCTTACCCCAGTGGTTGGCAAATTCATTAGTCAACAGAGCCAAATATCAACAGTACAACGATTGAAATTTCTTTTGAGAGCCAAATTTTTTAAACTTAAACTTCTTCTAACGCCACTTCTTCAAAATAGACTCACCCAGGCCGTGGTATTTTGTGGAAGAGCCACACTCAAGGGGCCAAAGAGCCGCATGTGGCTTGCAAGCCGCAGTTTGCCGACCACTGGCTTAACCTACCTATTATGCATACTATCAATCTTACCAAAGCAAATTCCCAGATTTGTATAGGATGTAGCAGCTGTTAGAAATCATTTTAATCATTGTGTTTGCTTGTTTTGGTTAGGGCTTTAAAGCTAAACAATAGAACCTCTATGGCTACCTGATGAATGTGAAAAATGGAGACTCACTACTTAAATATTTAATAAAATTTAAAAAATAAATTAAACTAAAAAGAAAAAATCAAAAAAGATAAAATTAAAATTTTTACAAAATTAAATAAATGTTTTATTTTTAAAAAATTTTTTATTGTTGAAAGTATTATAGATGTCCCCTTGTTCCCCCCATTGACCCTCTCCATTCCACTCCTGCCCCTTCCCCAGGCTTTCCTTCACTATCATTAGTCCATGGTTATGCATATATAAGCATACAAGTTCTTTGGTTAATCTCTTCCCACCTCACCCTCACCCCTTTCCTCTGAAATATGTCAGTCTGCTGCATGTTTCAATGTCTCTGGATCTGTTTTGTTCATCAGTTTATTTTGGTCAGTATATTCCACGTACTTATTAGTATAAATGAGATCACGTGATACTTGTCTTTCTCTGACTGGCTTATTTTGCTTAGCATAACACTCTCCAGGTCCCTCCATACTGTCTAAAAGGTAAGAGATCCTTCTTTTTTACATTTGCATAGTATTCCATTGTGTAAATGTACCACAGCTTTTTAATCCATTCATCTACTGATGGTGACTTGGGCTATTTCTAGATCTTAGCTATTGTAAACAACTCTGCAATGAATATAGGGTTACATATATTCTTAAAGAATATTTTTATAAAATAAAATAAAAAATATTTCCAAACGACATAAAATTATTTTTTAATAAAGTGTATATGTCATCAATGTAAGAAATCACACTTCGGTTTTTATTTCTAGTCCCAAAGCAATATTGAAAGTTACAGCTTGACCATTAATTAATGTCTAAAATTGGTCAATAAAATTATTCCTCCTAAATGGACTATGTGTGTTTTAGTAAAGTGTAGTATAAAGCAAATTTAACTAAAATGAATAATATATTTATAACACAATAGACATTATGCTGTACCTACCATACACTTTGAGAAAAGCTTTTTTAAAGAATGTAATTTTGAACCTTTAAGTTTAAAGATGTTATATATACACTAGAGGCCTGGTGCACGAAATTTGTGCACTTGGGGTGGTCCCTCATCCTGGTCTATACCCTCTCACAGTTCGGGAGCCCTCAGGGGATGTCCGACTGCTGTGGAGGCGGGAGAGGCTCCCACCACTGCTGCTGCATTCGCCAGCTGTGAGCCCGGCTTCTGGATGAGCAGCACTCCCCCTGTGGGAGTGCACTGACCACCAAGGGGCACCTTCTGCATTGAGTGCCAGTCCCCTGGTGGTCAGTGTGCGTTATAGCGACCAGTGATTACACCGTTGGGCCGAAACTGGCTCTCCAACATCCCCTGAGGGGTCTCAGATTGTGAGAGGGCACAGGCCAGGCTGAGGGACCCCACTGGTGCACGATTGGGGCCAGGGAGAGATGCGGGAGGTTGGCCAGCTGGGGAAGGACCGTGGGAGGGCTCCAAGGTGTGTCCAGCCCATCTCGCTCAGTGCCAATTGGCCAGACCCCAGCAGCAAGCTAACCTACTGGTCGGAGTGTCTGCCCCCTGGTGGTCAGTGCACATCATAGTGAGTGGTTAAGTGGCTTTAGCATATCATTAGCTTACACATTGTTTGGTGGAGTGGACTACTGGACGACCAGACACTTAGCATATTAGGTTTTCATTATATAGGATATATATACACTGAGTGGCCAGATTATTATGACTACCTGACATTTGTAGGCAAATTAGCCATACACTGCATCTTATGGGATATGGAAAACAAAGGCCTGTTCTAACACCTTTGCACCTTTGCTGTCTGCAGTTACCAAGATAAAGCACCTCCAATTCGTACAGGAACACAAGGATTGGACAGTCTAGCATTGGAAAAAAAGTCATGTGGTCCAATGAATCACATTTCTAGTTGCATCATGCAGATGGCAGAGTGAGAATTTTGCGGAAACAGCATGAAAGCATGCACCCCACATGCATGAGTGCAACCCTTCAAGCTGGTGGGGGCAGTGTTATGGTTTGGGGCATGTTTTCCTGGCATGATTTGGGCCCTTTAATTCGTGTGGAACAACGTCTGAACAGCACAACATACCTAAGTATCGTTGCTGATCAAATTCATCCTATCATGTTGATGGTGTATCCCAATGGAGATGGCTTCTTCCAACAAGACAATGCGCCATGCCACGGTGCTCATATTGTGCAGGAGTGATTTCAAGAACATGAGGGAGACTTTACCTTGCTTAGGTGGCCTCCACAATCACCAGATCTCAATCCAATTGAGCATTTGTGGGACGAAGTTAAAAGAGCCATCAGGCAGCTGGTTCCACAACCATCAAATCTCACAGAACTGGACAGTGCTATTCATCAGGCATGGTGTCAGATTCCTCGCATCACCTTTCAACATCTCATGGAGTCTATGCCAAGAAGAATCGCCACAATATTGAAGGCAAAAGGTGGCCCAACGAAGTACTGATGGGGTGGTTATAATAATCTGGCCACTCAGTGTATATATATATATATATATATATATATATATATATATATATATACATATATATATAATATATATATGTATATATATATATATGTATATGTATATATACACATATATATCTTTTCAATTAGAAGTATATAAAAATATTTTCTAAGGGTTTATATATCAATTTTTTAAATATCTTTTATAATCTTAAAATATTCTTTACAAACATTGATTAGTTGGGCAATTTGATAAAATGCTATTTTTATACTTTCATCTAAGAAAATTTTTTTCAGATAAGTTTAAAGATTATTTATCTTTATTATTTCACTGTACATGTCAGGTGCCTGGCAACTTCAATATGCCCCTGAATAAAACATAGTATACTTAAATAATTATATTTACATTTTCTCCTTTTTTATTAGTCAAATATTATATGTTTCTTATAGAAACATTAGCAATAAACTTAAACAATATTTATCTATTAAAATAGCCTGAAATTTAATTATATTAAACATAGTTAAAAAACATTTATGGTGAACTATTTCATGTATACAGAAATATATCATTTGCTTTATTATACTCAGATTTTTAAAACAGTGAGCCCTAGCCAGTTTGGCTCAATGGATAGAGCATCAGCCTGTGGACAGAAGGTCCTGGGTTTGATTCTCGTCAAGGGCATGCACCTCCGTTGCAGGCTCCTCCCTGGTCCCAGCCCTGGTCAGGGTGCATACATCAATATTTCTCTCTATCTTTTCCTCTCTCTTCCACTCTCCCTGGAAATCCATCTGGAAAAATATCCTTGAGTGAGGAAAACAAACAAGCAAACAAATAAAACCAGTGAAACAAAAACTTAGAGAATTAAAGCTTTCATTTGTACTCTTCTTTACTTCTAGTCTCTCCTTCCCTTCCCATTGTCAATCACAGTTCTGAAGATGGCGTTTAACTTTCTTGTCCATTTTCATTATATAATACATAGGTATAAGTGATATGCAGTAAAGTTTTGCACATTTTAAAGTTTTACACAAGTATTTGCATATTCTAGACATCATTATACACCTTGTTTTTAGTTTTCTGTTTTTGGATTTCATTCCTTTTTGTATATGTAATATCTAGTGCATTTAATTTAACTTCAATATTATTCCATTACATAAATATAGCACCATTTATTTAACTGTTCTCCTGGGATAGTTCAACTTCTGTTGTGTTATTGTTGTTTGAGTGTGTTTGTATGTTTAACAAATAATACCATGGATCATCCTTGCATATTGCACATATGTGAAATTGTGGAAGATAGATTATGCCAATTTACTAGATAATACAAAAATTATAAACTGGGTTATTTTACATATTAATACTCCAAAATTAAGATTCTAAAACTATCATTTTCATAACACATTTTTAAATATTTTAAACTTATACATTTTATAGTTTCCTATTTCTGATTTTAAGTAATTCTATTCACCTTTTATGAATTTATCTTTTGATTACTATCATTGACTGTCCTCAGCAATTTTTTTAAACTTTTTATTTCTTTATTTTCACTAAGAGACTCATTCTGGTTGGAAGGGTTTTTGCCATTTTCTTCTGTCTCCCTCCCTCTGCCTTCTTCCCTGCTCCTCTAGTCTCCTCTGCCCGCCTTGATCTCTCTCTTGTCTCATGCTCTCAGATTCAGTCCTGTTTTTCAGTTCTGCAGTTACCTCCATTTCCACTTCCAAGACTGTCAGTCAAGAGTCAGTTTTTAAGCCCGGCTGGCGTGGCTCAATGTGGTTGAACGTCCGCCTATGAAACAGAAGGTGCAGGTTCAATTCCTGGTCAGGGCACATGCCTGGGTTGCAGGCTCGATCCCCAGTAGGGGGCGTGCAGGAGGCAGCCCATCAATGATTCTCTTTCATCATTGATATTTCTATGTCTCTCTCCCTCTCCCTTCTTCTCTCTCTAGAAATCAATAAAAACATATTTTTTTTAAAAAGAGTCAGTTTTTACATGTCTACTCGAGATGATATCAGAGATTCCAGTCCACAGTAAAAGACTGGCTCAGTTCTCTCCACTTTATTGCTTGTGTCCTCCTGTCTCCCCAAACATCCAACTTCATTGAGCCTGAAGCCCCAGGCAGCTGTTGGAAGGGGCTTTTCTTTTTGTTCTTCCAGACTCCTTTTTAAGTAGGAGAACCTCACTCAAATCCTGGTTTCAAACACTAAGCTTGTCTTTGGTCATCATATCCAGCATGGGGAACCTTTATCACCTTTCCCTCAATGTGAACTAGGCCCCATTAACCCATAACTTCAGGCTTGCTCTCTATTTGACATTTGTGTTTTGGTACATTGAAATATTTCTCTTATTTTTTTGAGTTCAGTTACATCTTTTTAAAAAATTATCTTTTTACAATTTACCTGTAATTGCTAAAGCTTGGAGTGGGAGGTGAAAAAAAAGGAAAATTGTACATTTGCAATTTGCCTGGGGTTTCAGGTTCAATGAAGCTGAATGGCTGATTTTATATTACCTTGATGGATGATGGATGCTTTTCAATTTATGTGTCAGGAATACATACTTGTTTCAATACACTTACAATTATACTATTATTTAGGTGAATCTGTAATAGACTTTCATATGGATGTACCATACTTTAACTAATTTACTATGGATTAATATTCATTTATTTTCACAATTTGTTCCCATAAAAACACTTAATTGAAGACCTTTTCATGCACATCTTTAATGTATTTGTTCAGTTATCCTCTTAAGATAAATTCCTAGAGGAAGAAGTTGTGGCTTAAAAATACATACCTGGAGATTGGAAGCTAAAATATAGAAAACATTTACAAAAAAATTATTTTAACTTCAAAACTAGAAAATAGAATTTAGAAAAACTTAACCATATAATTAAGTCATTGTTTCAATCTCAGAGAAGATTAAATTAATGTTATCACAATCAATCAATTAATAAGAAATAACAAATGATTATTCAGTAGTGTATTCCATTATACATATAAGAAAGTAGTTTTGAAACTTTTAGTTTTCCCAAGACTTCTTACATTTTTTAAAATAATGAAGAAGACCAAAGCACTATTTTAATGTAGACAACATCTATTAATATTTACCATACTAAAAATGAAAAGTAACAAGCTTTAAATTATTTCTATATTAATGTATTTAAAATAACATTAACAATTTCAATGCATGTCAACACAAATAACATTTTTAAAGTAAAATGATCTTTTCCAAAACAAACAAAAAAGAAAAACACTAAGAGCAGCTTTGCTTTACAATGATCCAAACCTCCTTAATGTCTAACTTAATAGAGAACATCTGGATTTTACCTAACTGCTTCTTCATTCAATCTGTTATAAAATGTTTTTTTTTGTGTGTATGGTTGAAACACATGAAGAAATCCAGCCTTTTATACTATACAGTTGAAAAAAGAAAAAGTGTGCTTATAGCTCTTTTAGACTAATAATGGGTAGTCTTTGTTAATATACCAACCTCAACATGTGGTAGTTTCTTAAATGTGAGTTGCAATTTGAAATTTGAAACCATATAAAAGAAAATTTTTGTCACACTGTGTTTTGTTTAAATCTATTATGTGTCTTCACTTTTTTAAAAGTGTTTTTTATTGATTTTAGAGAAATAGAAGGGGAGAGGGATAGAGACATAGAAACATCGATGAGAAAGAAACATTAACTGGCTGCTTCCTGCACACCCCCTACTAGGATTTAAACCAGTGACCTCTTGGTTCATAGGCCGGCACTCAACCACTGAGCCATACCAGCTAGGCTATGTGTATTCACTTCTGGAATATCATACATTGGTCATTTGGGGAACAAATGCTTCACTGGGTTATACACATCTTCCCAAGGTTGACACATCTATAATAATAAAAGTATAATATGCTAATTAGGCCGGATAGCTGGACATCCTTCATGATGAAGGCATGGTGGCAGGGGCCAAGGCAGAGGCAGTTAGGGGCAATCAGGCAGGCAGAGTGGTTAGGGGTGATCAGGCAAACAGACGAGTGGTTAGGGGCAATCAGGCAGGCAGGCAGGCAAGTGGTTAGGAGTCAGTGGTCCCAAATTGCAAGAGGGTGCAGGCCGGGCTGAGGGACACCCACCTCCACCTGTGCACGAATTTTGTGCACCAGGCCTTTAGTTAATTATATAACAAAAAATCATGTTTGTTACTATCACACTAATCTTATCAGAATAGTCTTTAGAATTAGAAAGCTGTCAAGCTGCCTGGCCACTGTGGCTCAGAGGTTGAGCATCAACCTATGAACCAGTGAACCAGAAGGTCATGGTTTGATTCCCGGTCAGGGCACATGCTGGGCACATGGCACTGTGGGCTCGATTCCCAGTATGGGGCATCCAAGAGGCAGCCAATCATTGATTCTCTTGCATCATTGATGTTTCTATCTCTCTCTCCCTTCCTCTCTCAAGTAATATATATAAAAAAACAAGAAAGCTGTTAAGCTTCCATTGCTGCATAGAAGTATTCCAAAATTATAATTTTTACTCTAAATTTCAAATTTTATCATTTGAGAAAAAGTACTGTTAAGTGTTTTTCTTAAACACTTTAAAGCATTAAAGTGAGGGGCTCATTTTCAACAAATGTCTTTGAAGTATCCAAGTCTGAATAGTCATAGTTCATCAGTTCTTTCAAATAAAAATGGTGTTCCGTGAAAAGTGGCCAGGATAGTTCGCAACACAAACAATTGATTTTCCTTGAGAAAACCATCATGATTTGGTATGCATAAGTGTTTTACATGTACTTCCCATTTTATCATACAGCCTAAAGATAGTGTTCAACTAGCTGAGAGGTGGAAAGTGTATTAAGGGGACTAAGAAGATCTTCTGCATCTCGGAAATTATTGCTGTAATTTGTACAGAAGATGATGATAGCCTTGAGTACAGTAAAACAGCTCCAGGGAGATTCAGGAGTTGAAATGTCAGAATTTAGGTGATGAGATGTGAAAAAGGTTATGTCAAGGATTATCCTCTCGTTTCTGGCTTTGTCAATTTGGTGGATGGTGGTGCCACTGATGTAGGAGAGGGAGCAGGCTTGGATGGGTTGGAGGCAGGGGAGATGGGATGAGTTTGTAGGTATAGAAAAAAAATGTTTTTCAACCCTCTTACATCCCTTGGCTGGGTCTGAAAATTAACTGAAAAGATAGATTAACAGGAAATTACACATTAAAAGATTATGAGACAGGGCACCTTCAGAAGGAAATGATAGGCCCAAGTACTTTTATGCTAAGTTTAATGAAAAGTGGTCAGTTGTAGAGAAATACAGGTTAAGAAGTACAGGTAACTATAGTAAACTGGAGGAAATTTAGCAAGGCCTGTTTGTTAGAATTGTTAGTGCTGTATTTTGTCTTCTGAGATAAGGATGCTTCTTCCCTCCAGGTATAGAAAAGGCACCTATCACATGTGAGTTTTATGGTCTGTTTCAAAAAAGAACTGGGCAGGGGGCAAGGGAGGGCAGAAGGTCAGAGTGACCTTCCTTTTTCTGCCATTTTCTCAAGCTTCTTCATTTAAAAATATTCTATATGCCAAGATACCATATTTTGAGTAATGTGTATTGCACCCCATCAAGTTATTTTGTTAATAATGTGTATTTGATGTAAGAGACCTTGGGGAGAAATGGGATAGACTTGAATAAGGAACACCACAGAGAGGTCAGTTCTCTATTTGCAGATCTGGTGACTGCAAGTCCTGAGAGTGAAAATCATCAATCAGACAAGGATGCGAAGAGGGACTAGGAGGAGATGCGAGGAACATGATATTTGAACATAGAAGAGGAGCCTTTGGAGGAGCCTGAGGAGGAGGGTTCAGGAGGATGGCAGAGATCCCACAGGAGTGCTCAATGTTGTCTAGTGTCCCTATAAGCAGATATGGCATGGACAGGGATTACATCCCTTATTAGCAGGAAAGGTAAAAGTGACCTTGGCCAGAAGAGTTTCTAGTAGAGTACTGGGCAGAAGACAGATGCAGAATAAGAAATCACAAATGTAAGTCTTTAAATCATCTAGGAAAATGGTGGCCTTATCTGTGAAGGACCATTTGTAAAAGCTACTGCAATGTGATGGAGGCCATGCAGTGTGAGCCATCTGTGGCCCATACTTTGCATGCCAAGTAATTTGGGAGCAGATACCCGAGGAACAAACAGTCCAAGCTTCTGACTATAGGCTTTTTATTTCAGGTAAAGACACTGGGGGAGGCATTTGATCAGATGTGGGCAGAGCACTGAATTGTCCTGTCTTGCAAAATGAGGACATTTTAAAATGTAAAAATAAACAGACGTCATAGAAAATCCAGATGAGATGCTGAATGGATCTATGAAATGGTGATAGGAGATAACTCCATGACCAGTTTACCATTTGCAGCAGGGTAACAATCATAAACTACGAAGAATCCTCTTAGTCTGAGAACTATTGAAAATAAAGCAGAAGGGGTGAGTAGACTCAAAAATCAAAACAAAACAGGACATTGTTCTGAAATGAGAGGAAAATAGAAAAGCTGGAGGCCAAGCTTCACACAAATGATTATTTAAATTGGGTGAATCACAGCTAAATATTCAGAGAAAAGGGAATAGATGAAAAAATATTGAGCTTAGAGGTTTACTCCAATCAGAAAATAAATTCTTGAGATAGCACACAGCTGAAATTGCTTTATGGTCAGGCTCAGGGATGACATATTAAAGCGCCCATACCGTCTCCTTTAAGAAAGCTCGTGAGTTTTGTAAATTTAATACCAGATGCAACTAGGACTTCATGTTGACATAAACACAAAATTGGATTCTTAAAAAAAAATAGACCTCTTCTTTTAACTTTTTTTTCTCTTCTTTCTTATGTTTTCCTCTCCACTTTTCTATCATTTTCCTTTCTTTTCATCTATTCATTTTTTAGCTGGTTACCCAAAATACATACCCTAATTTCAGACAATTCTGATCATCTAACCTCTACTCAATTGGGAATGTGATCAAATTTGCAGACATTAGGGAAAGCAGGTTACTAAGATTTTCAGTGTGGAATGGCTGTAAATCTGCTCTCAGTTTAGGCAGTGTGTGATTTACTTTATACCGTGGAGTGTGTAGCCTTCCCCCAAGCTATGGTCTAACTCTCCTAGCATTCTTCGGAAGTAGAAAAACTCACTTCCTCCATCTTCTGAAACCAATGGCCCTTAGAAAATTCCTTCATCGGACTACACCAAATTTTGACTTCTTTAATTTCTTTTTTAAGACACTCATATTAATTACAACAGCGGAGTATGAATAGGAGAGCTTCACATTCTTTATTATGGTCTTAAAAATTATTTATTTCTTTGAAAGTGTGATATATACATCAACTACTTGGTCCACTCAAAAAACTATTTAAGATTGTAGATTTCATATAATTAATAAATTTAAAAATTATTGTTTATTGCTTCAACACTGTTAAGAGAAAATAGATTTTTCTCCTGTGTGTGTAGGGCAGTGGGGAATATAATTGTTTAAACTAATATAGTTTGGTGTCAGCATCTTGCTCCAGCTAAGGAACCAACAGTTTTAGTCACCTTTGCCTTTTAGCATCAGTGCAAATATCAACACAGGTGAAAAAAATCAAATAACATCTGGGCATTATTATGAAAATAATTTGACCTTACAGACTCTTGAAATTGTCTCAGGAATCCACAAGAATCCGTGAACCACATTTTGAGAACAATACCAGTAGGAAAAGTACCATTGTAAATTAAATAATTGGGGCAATAACAACATGGACATTTCAAATGCAACTCATTACATCCTACCATTCTTCTTAAAGATCAGTCCACACAAACTCCACTAAGTTATTTTTTTGCATACTGAAGGGTTTACGATACTTCAGAAATGCTCAGATGGCATTCAATATCAGATTAGTAATAAATGCCTGTCCCTTTTGATGCAAGCTCCTGTTTAGTTCAGCTATATGTATGCACAATCCTTTGTCTACCATGACTGAAGATGTAGACTCTGTGTTTGGAATAAGGATAGCTTGCACATCAACTAATAGGAATCATAATTCTGTTTTGATGTATGTCAACTTAGTAATTGATTTTTTTAAAGTTGCACTCAGCCAACACAATATATAGCACCAATTATTTAAGATGTGTTGAATCATATTTCCCCAGTGTTAGCATAATAATTAAGCAGCTTCTGAAAATGGTGCTTATGTTTTGAGTTAAAATTTTAATATAGCTTCCAAAGTTATCTCATTTAGGATTGGCTTATGAGAGAATCTGACTCAGTTTATTACTTAATTAGTGGAAGGTAGTTATAAACATAATAGCTTGAGAATGAAGTATTGGTGTCATAAGGAAGCAAGAATAACACTGTAATAGATGACACAATCTTGAAATGAAATAATTAGATGTGTTGGGTCTCCATCCCTCTCCCTAAAGCTCTTCAAAATGCATGTGTAGTAGAAAATATCCAGTTTACCAATGGCATCCCTCCGTATGACCTTCCTCCGTATGTTCTGCTATAATTTCCAGTAAGCTTCACTTCTCTTCTATCATAGTAACTGGAGAAGTTAGATCCCTTCATTTGCAAACATTAGGAACTCATCCTCTTTTGTGTAACCTTAAAAGAAATAATGAAATCATTGGGAAAATGTTTGCTGAATTTGTAGAAAGTAAATCTATTGTAAAGCTTACAAGATGTACATTACTTCTTTTGTCAAAATTAGGTAATTTAAAATTCTGTTTCTTATACATAACACAGAAGAATAGACACAATGTTATAGTCATCTGATCTGCATCCCTTATGATAACCTTTTCTTGGGACATGATACATTCTACATTGTTATGTCTTCTCCACAATAACTGCTGGAACACACTTTTTGTTGTTTTGTTGTTATTAATCCTTACCTGGTGTTATTTTTTCCATTGATTTTCTCCTTCTTCTTCTTCTCCTTCTTCTTCTCCTTCTTCTTCTCCTTCTTCTTCTCCTTCTTCTTCTCCTTCTTCTTCTCCTTCTTCTTCTCCTTCTTCTTCTCCTTCTTCTTCTCCTTCTTCTTCTCCTTCTTCTTCTCCTTCTTCTTCTCCTTCTTCTTCTCCTTCTCCTTCTTCTTCTCCTTCTTCTTCTTCTTCTTCTTCTTCTTCTTCTTCTTCTTCTTCTTCTTCTAGAGAGAATGGAAAGGAGGGAGAGAGAGAAACATCAATGTGGCATATTAATGGTTGCCTTCTGCATACACCCCAAATGGGGCCAGAGAATGAATCTGCAACACAGGTACATGCCCTTGCCTGGTAATCGAACCCTCGACCCTTTGGTTTGCAGTCCAGCAATCTAACCACTTAGCAGCACCAGCCAGGGTTGAAACATACTTTTTTTTTGTTTGTTTAAGATTTACTTTTTATTTTTTACCATCTTTTTTTTTCCCCATTATAGTTCACATTCAATATTATTCTGCATCAGTTCCAGATGCACAACATAGTGGATAGACAATCATATACTTTACAGAGTGGTCCCCCTAATATTTCAAGTACCCTCCCTGCCCCGTACATAGCCATTACAATATTATTTTTTTTCCTCCATTGACCTCTATTCAGCCACTAACCCCCGCCCCCAGCACATGCCCCTGTCACCTTAGTGACTGTGTCCATTGGTAATGCTTATATGCATGCATATAAGTCCTTTGGTTGATATCTAACACTCCCCCTCCCCACCTTCCCTCTGAGGTTTGACCGTCAGTTCGATGCTTCCCTGTCTCTGGATCTATTTTTGTTCATTGGTTTATGTTGTTCACTATATTCCACAAATGAGTGAGATCATGTGGTATTTATCTTTCTCTGATTGGCTTATTTCGCTTAGCATAATGCTCTCCAGGTCCATCCATACTATTGCAAATGGTAAGCGTTCCTTCTTTTCTACAGGAGAAAAGTATTCCATTGTGTAGATGTACCACAGTTTTTTAATCCATTCATCTGCTGATGGGCACTTGGGCTGTTTATAAATCTTAGGTATTGTAAATTGTGCTGCTATGAACATAGGGGTGCATATATCCTTTCTCATTGGTGTTTCTGTTTTCTTGGGATATATTCCTAGAAGTGGGATTACTGGGTCAAATGGGAATTCCATTTTTAATTTTTTGAGGAAACTCTATACTATTTTTCACAATGGCTGCACCAGTCTGCATTCCCACCAGCAGTGCAAGAGGGTTCCTTTTTCTCCACATCCTCACCAGCACTTGTCCTTTGTTGACTGGTTGATAATAGCCTTCTGACTGGTGTGAGATGGTACCTCATTGTCATTTTGATTTGCATCTCTAAGAGGATTAGTGACTTTGAGCATGTTTTCATATGTCTCTTGGCCTATGTATGTCCTCTTTTGGAAAGCGTCTATTTAGGTCCTTTTCCCATTTTTTGATTGGATTGTCTATCTTCCTTTTCTTAAGTTGTATGAGTTCCCTGTAAATTTTGGAGTTTAAACCCTTATCGGAGATAACATTGGCAATGTTATCTCCCATGAAGTGGGTTTTCTTGTTGTTTTGTTGATGGTTTCCTTTGCTGTGCAGAAGCTTTTTATTTTGATGTAGTCCCATTTGTTTATTTTCTCCTTAATTTCCATTGCCCTAGGAGCTCTATTGGTAAAGATATTGCTATGAACACACATTTTTTAAAATGACTGACAAAACAAGTTGGTGATTGAACAAGTTGTCATTTCGACTGCTGACAGTGCGTCATGATCCTGGCATTATGAAGCAGCCCTCTATTTATAAGCTAGTCATTATCTCCTCACTATAAATAAAGATACAGAATTCAGTTTAATAAGCATTAATTGACTATGTTCTGTGCCCCAGATACAGTGCTAGGAACTGAGGGAATATTGCTCCTGGCACAAAGGAGCTCTAAATTCTGTTAAGGAGACAGAGGCACAGAGAAACTCTATGCCAGGTAGTCTGTGATAAAGACTATAAGACATATTTAAGGATATCTGATGGGAGGTCAGAGGAAGGAAGAATGATCTGAAAAGAGGAGCTGACATCTTCATATAAATCCTGCACCTTAAGTAAGAATGCATTTTGACAGCTGACAATGGGGAGATAAACATTCCAGGCACAGGGCAAATTCCAGTAGGCACGCACACCTGATCATGTGGTCTGATTCAGGAAATACAGTCGTCTTGGGATACCAGCGCATGCAGCACACAGAGGTAAGGTGGGGACAAAAAAAAAAAACTGTAAAAATAAAAAGGAAGGAACACATTCACGTGAGTTCTGGAAGTTGTCTCTATTATTTTGGGTCCTTCTGAGTGGATTCTCAAAATCAAGTAAGTTATTCTGTCCCATAGATCCAAAATAGATTCTAGAGAGAGATAATTTGATTGGGCCATGCATAAGATCTTTCTCGCCGGAAAATAGTGAAGTTGCTAAAAGGGGTAATAGAACTAAATGGGTATTTCTTTCTATAAGTTTATCCTCAAACATCGGTTATTTATTATGAGTCAGACACTGAGCTGAGTGCTAGAGTCCAATGGTGCAGAAAATATGAGTGATTCAGTCCATATACAGTTCAGTTCATTTTGGGAAATGGACATTAAATAACTAGAAATATTTAATTATAAATTGTAATAAATGTTCTGAAGGAACCACTTGGAGTATGATTAAAGGTGTTTTTCTGATTTATATCAGAAGTCAGGTTGGCATTCACATTTCTCTCAATATCTTGATTGAATTATCATTTGTATATTCAAGTTTAGCTCTCCTAGTACCAATGCAATATTTGAGAGAGTGTGAACTTTGAAATGTGGAATTTGGTTAAAATTTGGGCTCAGCTAATCATTACTTAGTTACTTTTATCTGAGCATGTTTATCTGTAGAGACAATAATTCCCATCTTATAAGGTTGTTGAAAGAATTGGAATTAGTATATGTAAAGGTCATGGATGGAATTTCTCATATTAATAATAAAAACTACCACTACTTCCATGGAATTTCAATGAACTTTCAAAATAATACAGGTAATCATCAAGAAAATACATTTCTTAAATTTCATCAGCTCAAATATTTATAAGTTAATAACATTGTTGACAAAGATAGGGTTTAAAGTTGATATTTAATCAAATACCCTTTTTCCTACTTATCCCTGAAAGTTAATAACTATTTGATAAATAAATAGAAGAATATACCTCTAAATATCAGTTTTATTTCTGGAAGTGCTGGAATAAAGAGTATTGGCTCCCAATTATTATGTGTACCCCACATCCCTAGTCTATACATTTGGGTAACTCATCTGAGGGAAAGTTTGGGTCTGCAAAGCAGGCAAACATCACCTAAACAGGGTAAGAGTAATCATCCCATCTTATCTTTGACTAACAGGAGGGCCTAGTGAAAAATGTCTCCAGACCTGCCTCTTAAAAGTCAGCCTCCTGACCCACCATGGTATGCTCTTCAGGTTTGCAGACACACAGCAGAAGGCACCTACCTGTCCAGGGGCAATGCTACCCTCAACGACAGACAAGATGAGACTGATATTCACTTCCTTCTCCCAAGTCACAAGTGTCACCATACAGCACATCTCCCAGGAAACACAGTTACAGGCAAATAGTTGTCCCAAGCACCCATCAAGTGCAGTATGAATGAATGCAATCTAGATCTGGAATAAGTTAATCACCTGGGCTGAAAGGAGAGTAAGAAGGAGGACACTGCCCTGGCCTGCGTGGTTCAGTTAGTTAGAGCATCATCTCCATGCACCAAAGGTTGGCGGGTTCGATTTCCCGTCAGGGCACATATCTAGGTTGCTGGAGGCAACTAATGGACATTTCTCTCTCATATTGATGTTTCCCTCTTTCTCTCCACCTCCCTTCCTCTCTTTCTTGAATCAGTAAAATCCTCCATTAAGGGTTAAAAAAAAACACACGGATACTAAGGGCAGATTTTGCCAACTTTACACTGGCGTAATAGCCCCCTTCACTGTGTCATTCTGCAATAAATTTGCTGACCATCTTCAACTGGTGACCTGGTCACCTCTGGTCTGTGCTTTATCTTATTCAGACCATATTCCTCTCTGCCTATAAGGTTGTCTGTTTGTAAAACTACTCCCTAGAGTTGTGATAGATTTATTAAATTTTAACCAGAATTTTTTTGAAAAAAGTGCTCTTAATACAAACATTTCAGAAATAAATCATAATGATAACAATTCTATAGTTGTCAATTTAGTATTTCGATCTCTTGGGATCTAAGCATAGGAAGATAGTCTTTAATGAGTACAGAAATGTTATTCATTTTTATTTTATTTGACTACTTATATATTCTGGGAATGGATATATTTTCTCTTATTTAATTGAACATAGGCATGCTGGGGGTAAATTGAGAAAAAGAGTAAGAAAGAAATTTGTGTAAAAGATAGATAGATATTAAACAGATACGGGTAGCAAAGCAGACTTATTAAAGGACAGACATGAGAAAGGTAGAAAGAATCATTTTCAGCTTCTTTTTTTTTGGGGGGGGGGGGGGAACAACAAAACTGTGATCCAGAAAACAACAAAAAACTAGTAGCTCTAAATCCTGGGCAACCGGGGCTTTCTTCCTGCTACCACACACATGTCTACCCTTGCCCTGCCTCCTGGTTTCCTGCCACAGAGCTGTAGATCACCTTGCTGTGAGTTCCCCCATTAAATCAGGGCACTGAAATATCTGTGGAATAGGTCTCAAGTACATCTCAATGGTGAGAGAGTAATGAAGAGACTGAGGCACAGGGCGTGTCTGAAAGAATATTAGCCTCTGTTCAGGAATGAACGTTATGAGGATCACTAAGCCATACACGGTTATGGGGAGGTCGTGAAGAGACTGCGTCATAATTCACACACTTAACAATTTCATTGCAAAACCAGGCCGTCTCAGATTTCACACTTCACCTTTAGAGTCTGAGTCACAAAATCTTGATGCTGTAATTTACCTCCTAAATCTTGCCTTTTCAAACTAGCTTAGCAAGTGCACCTGGAGTAGGAACTGGGTTTCTACTTTTTTGGCTGCTGTGAATCTCACCCCATCACTTTAAGAGTACAAGAACTATTGTTACGGGACTGAAGGGGCCATTTGCCCGCCCACACCAAAGCCCAGTAGGACACAAACAGGAGTTTGCAGGAAAGAGAGGGTTTATTTTTAGGAAGTGTCCCAGTCCCAAAAACAGGTTAGCCAAGGCTCAAAGACTGACTCCCTCCTGGCTTCCAGGGGATGGGTTACATAGGAGGAAATTATTAGTTATGGTGACTAAGGGAGTTAGGGTCCTATTTTCTACTAATTGGTGGGGGCAGGGTAGGGAGTAGCTGATCAGTGCATCTGATCCTGGTGTCAGCCATGCCATTGCTTCTTCTGGCTTTGCAGATTTTCTGGGCCTGCAGTTGAAACACAACTGAAGCCTAGATGTTATCTCTAGTTTGATCAAAAGTCTGTGTCAGGTCAGCAGACTGGAGAGTATTTGATGCTGATAAGAATCTCATTGTTTGGAGGGAAAAGGAGGCAGGTAAGCCAGGGTGTTGGGTAAGGCCAGTTTGAATGAAAAAAAAAGAAAGGAGAAAGGTCATATAAATAATGAGCTTTCTACACACACCATTCATAATTTTTATATTTCAATCAGAGGTAAAATTGACTCTTCCAATGATTTTGTCAAATTGGTAGAAATTTTAATCTTGGAAAGTTTTTAGATTATTCTTTTATGTCCACACTAAATTCAGGAGTCCACCAGTGTATAAAAAAATGGATGGAAGGTCTCCAATCTCAGGGCCATTTTGTTCAGTTCTCACCAAATGAGGCCTAAATCACCACTCACCCAGTCCTTGACCACTGACTTCTTTTTAATCTCAGGAAGTTTATTACTCCACTACTTCTTTATTTTCCTTTGTCCTTTAAAGATGTGGCCCTGTATAGGTACTTAGTCTCTTCAAAAATGTTGTCTTAGGAAAAAAGGCAAGACTTACTGTCTTTAATAACTTCTGATTTCCACTGGATGGTGTAATCTTTAAATCAAGAAGTAATAAGCCAGGCAGAGAAAGATAAATATCACATGATCTCACTCATTTATGGAATATAATGAACAACATAAACTGATGAACAAAAACAGATCCGAGACAGAGACAGAGACAGAGAAACATCGATCAGAACGTCAAACCTTAGGGAAGGTAGGGGAGGGTGGGGGTAAGGGGGAGAGATCAACCAAGGGACTTGTATGCATGCATATAAGCCTAACCAGTGGACACAGACAACAGGGGGGTAAGTGCATGAATGGGGGGGTTGGGGTGGTAATGGGGCAGTAAGGACACATATGTAATACCTTAATCAATAAAGAAATTAAAATAAATAAAAATAATAATAAAATGTTAAAAAAAAAGAAAATAAACTTCTTTAAAAAAAAAAAAAAAAAAGTGCTTGCTTGACCTATGAGAAAAAAAACAAAACAACACTAGGGACACCATATGCAAAGTCTCTGCTTGTACCATCCAGACTTCTAATCCTGCTTTCCTGTTATTTCTCATTTTCAAAGCTATCGAGATGTTTTATCTAAACTGTACCTTTACAAATATGATGCTGGTCAGAAAGAAGAACATTAAACACCCTGCACTGTGGCAATCTAGAGTAAGAAGCATAAAGTAACCATAAGTGGAATGTATTTTAGGGTTTGAATTCTATAAAGAAATCAGCCTGCACTTCTGACTGCAGTCCTTTTGAGATCGCTAGGGATAGTGTCTAGCTTCCTTTTAATTGGACTAACTTGTACTATGCTACGAGAACATTCAAACACCTTTTCTACAAGATGGCAGTTTATGTGTGTGGGGGTGTTAGTTCTACTCCAGTGTTTCTGACACATCAAGTGATAAAGCAACACAATCCTTCACTATGAACTCCAGTTCATTTTGTCTCAATGACTAACTGTTTTTCCCATGCAGACATCAATTTTCTTTTCACCTCCCATCTCCCAAGAAACCAGCTGATTTCATTAAGTTTCTCTGGTCTGTCTAGACCTGGTGAGTCCTACAACCCGTCATGGGAGAACAGGGACTAAACATTAATAGGCTGAGTAGGGTATAATTTATAATAGTGATTCCTTTCATTATGAAACATCTTTTATTCAGTCTTTATATTAATGCATAATTAAATAGCTATCTCTTTAAAACCTTTACTTATATCAAAGCTATATCTCCAGAAAACCTCATTTTCTGAGGGAGAGAGGAAGAGAGAGAGAGAGAGAGAGAGAGAGAGAGAGAGAGAGAGAGAGAGAGACCCCATAGTACTCACTTTTTAATGTAGCTATTAAAAATGCAACACAGGAATTGAAAATGCTCCTAAATCCTTTAGTAACCTCTCTTGACATTTTCATTATATCTCCTATTACTGGAATCAAAATGAGAATAAGATTATTTCCGAAATTTAAAAGAAGCCCTCCATGGCAGCCTGTGCATTGTGATATGAGTGTTGAATTTATAGTGTCTAAACAAACAAGATATAATACAGGCAACTTGGTATTATTCCTCCCTATGGATCTCTCTCCTGAATACATTGGGGAATAGGTTTGTCACCAGTGTCTATGGGAGCTGAGTACCCTTTGCTGTGGAAGTTGCAGCGAGAACATGAAATGGAGGCTAGACTTATTATTAAAGCCTCTTTTAATTCAAATATTCTATAATTTAGCGATGGTTGCACAACTAGCAGGTAGCATTTTTGGAGTTTTCCTCTTTGGCCTGTGCTTCTGAGGTAGGTGCATACATCACAGAATGACTGTGAAGCAAACAACTCCTAAAATGTTCTGCCTTTCTGACCACCACCCAAATGATATTTTTCTCCCAGACACTGGGGGAGGTTCATTATTGTGGCCATGAGCCCAGCCAACAGGCAAATAGTGAGTGTTAACAGGACTCTTATTATGTGCGGGCATAGTGCTTAGTGCTTTATTTGCATTATCTAATTTCAGTCTCACAATAACCCAATGATTTTTAATACTGTTAGTATCCCTTTCTTTGAGAAAAGCAATAGCCTTACTTAGCCCTCTTTCTTGCTAATGCCAGGTCAATGTGTGGAAATAGTTAGAGTGGGGGTTGGGGATGCATAGCATAAGCCAAAGTTCTGACTTTTTCCTCTGGGATCACAGTGGAGGGAAAGCAGAGTACACCCTTTTGTAAGGGGCAGGTAGTCTGTAGTCATACTTTAACTAGGGGCCCGGTACACGAAATTCGTGCACTCGGGTGGGGGGTCTCTCAGCCCAGCCTGTGCCCTCTTGCAGTCTGGGAGTCCTCAGGGGCTGTCCTAAACCGGCAGTCGGACATCCTTAGTGTTGCCGCAGAGGCGGGAGAGGTTCCTGCCACCACCACTGCGCTTGCCAGCCATGAGCCTGGCTTCTGGCTGAGTGGAATTCCCCCTGTGGGAGCACACTGACCACCAGGGGGCAGCTATTGTGTTGAGCAGGATCGGGCCAAAACTGGCTCTCCAACATCCCCCGAGGGGTCCCAGATTGCCAGAGGGCACAGGCCAGGCCAAGGGACCCCTCCAGTGCACGATCAGGACTGGGGAGGGACACAAGAGGTTGGCCAGCTAAGGAGGGACCGTGGGAGGGCTCCAGGGCATGTCCGGCCCATCTTGCTCAGTCTGGATCGGCTGGACCCCAGCAGCAAGCTAACCTACTGGTCAGAGTATCTGCCCCCTGGTGGTCAATGCATGTCATAGCAAGCAGTTGAGCAGCCTTACCATACATTAGCATATTATGCTTTGATTGTTTGAACGGGCGACTGGACAACCTAGCATATTAGGTTTTTATTATATAGGATTCATTCATGTATTTATTCATTCAGTTAATGTCTACCAAGTGCCAGGCATTGTGCTAGTGGATAGAGATAACACAGAAGTGAGATAGAGCTCTGGCTGGTGTGCCTCAATAGTTAGAATATTGGCCTGAGAACCAAAGGGTCCCGGGTTCGATTCCGGTGACGTACCTGGGTTGCAGGTTCCCTGCCCTGGTTGGGGAGAGTGAGGGAGGCAACCAATTGATGTGGTCTCTCACATTGATATTTCTCTCTCTCTCTCCTCTCTTCACTCCTCCCACCTTCCTTCCACTGTCTAAAATCAATGGGAAAAAATATCCTCCAGTGAGGATTAACAACAACAAAAGTAAGGTAATCATAGATTGTGCCAGGTGAAGAGCAGAAAGTACAGGAGAGACTTATATTTACTCTAGATTAATGGTGAGAAGTCAGGGTGCTAGAAGGAGGGAATAGCTTTGGATAGCCTGGTCAGAAGCTATCTCATACTGATCATTATTACGTTTACTTGTCAAGGTTATTTAGTGAATAATCAACGTCAGAAACCCAGTCCTTGGTGTGGTGGGGAAAATCTAATCCTCTTAGGATGTGACTCCTGGGCCTGCCCAAATCATCTGTTGAGGCGCTGCCTCTTCCAGACCTCCTGGCTACATACCCAGGGGGTGGCTGAGAGGTACCTTCAGCCCAATGGGCTGCTCCTCTTCTCCACATGTCAGCTTTGTAATGAAGCTGTCAGCGAGGTGATTTATCTTTATATCATGTGGTCCTTTAAGAATTTCTTTCTTGGATAATTGAATGTCACTCATCCAGGGAAGCTCCTACTTCCTGCATTAGGATGTCAGGGGATGCATGGCAATCTTGGGCCGATGGCCACATATGGCATTGCACCATACATCACGGGAGTGGCTCTGCATGGCTGCTTCTCCTGCAGGGACGGGCGGAGCAGCCCACCAGCTGGAGACCCCAGAGGAATGAGGAATGTGCAGAGAACTCCTGACACTGTACCTCACTAACTGCAAATGCGAAACTATAATGGTAAATGGTGAGACATACCAAGAGAGCTACTTTTACAATGCAGCTGCTGCCTGGACGTGCCTTACCCTCAGTGGACTGCAAAAAACAGAAAAATAAAAAATAGAACCGCAAAAGGAAAAGAGGCTTTGCACTTTGCCACTGCACTGATTATTAATCCCATTTTGGTGTCCCCAGATATTTGTAGCACTCCCTGAGATTAATACTTTGGTGTCCCCAGATACTTGTAGCACTCCCTGAGATAAATATTAGGTGATGCATGGAAATCAGTGTTTCACTCAAAAGAAAAGGGAGGAGAGTGAGTTACCAGTGATAATCTCTGGATAATGGGTTTATGATCGTTTTAATGTTCCTTTTCAGTTTATCTGTAATTTTAATTTTTTAAAAATATGAATGTTACCTTGGTCACATAAACAAAATTGTGTGACAAAATTAAGCTTAAATTTTTAAAGAATTAATATTTTTCATTCAATAAATTGAGAAGAAAATGTTATCTAAATAAATCAATGTCACAAATTCCTTAATGTTGAGATCAACATTCTAATTACTAAGTAATGTTAATTAGTTACACTTTGCATTTACCTTTAGATCACAAGTTGGAAAAATACAATGTTATACTGAAAGTAACATAAACTAGTATTTTGTTAAAATTGCATGGGTCTAAGTAATGAATTTGTCACTCATTTTGTAATTTCCTTTTGTAAAATGCCTCTGCTGGTTAACATATTCAAGTTTTTTTCCCCCATGGAATTAATTTTGTATGCAAGTTCTGGGGTGTCTATTCATTAACATCCTCCTGCTGTTCACATTTTATTAATGAAACAACCCATCTCCCCCCTACCAGCAGACCCTAATTCCTTCCCAGAATCCATCTGCTTGTCATGGGCTTCAGAAGTCAAATTCCTTTGCAAAATCAACTCTAACAGAGCCTTCATTTCATGGATAAACTAAATACCAAAGATTGTTAGCTATTGCCCAATATCAGATTCTCTGAAAGTATAATTTTGCTGTGATTATAACTCACATGATTGGGAAATGGGTTATTAAGGAATGCAGGTGCTCCTTGTAAAATTTACTATTTCATTTTTTAAAGCCTTTTATTGATTTTAGAGAGAAGGGAAAGGAGAGGGAGAGAGGGAAACATCAACAAGAGAGAAACACTGACTGGCTGCCTTCTGCATGCCCCCTACTGGGGATGGAGCCCACAACCCAGGTAGGTGCACTGACCAGGAATCGAACTGACAATCTCTTCGTGCATGGCATAATGCTCAACCAGCTGAGCCACAATGGCCAGGGCTATTTCATTTTTAAATACATACCCAACAAATTTGGCTGCTGTGAGCCACCCATTTTTCTGTCCTTTCTTCATTCTCCTACCACCTTGCTCCCTTTCTCTAAATGATAAATATAAGCCTTATCTTATTGGCCCATTTGTAAGTGACTTACAGCAACACAGCCATTTTTTTTGTCAACCAATCTTTATCCAAGGAACCTTTAAAGAAGGGCCATTTATAGATGTCCAATGAAACAAAGTATTCCAATGATACCAATTTTGATAATCTAGAATTCTGAGAAAATGTAAACTGTAGCCAGATGAAGTTCAAATGCATTTGGAATTTGTGAAGTCTTCTATGTTATGTAATTTATACATGCCAGCATTTTCTATATGTGTTAATATCAAGGGATTATAGAAAGAAACAGTTAGCTTCTGCTCCCTTATTGATTTCCCTACATTACATCTAATATCTAGTATATAAAAAAACAAAACACTCACCTATCAACCCTCCCTCAGTCCTGGAACCCTTTCCTCTCCTTTCTCCACAGTTGCTACTTTGGTTATTCCATCTAGTTCCATGCCTTTAGATACTAACTGTACACTGATGATCCCAAGCTCACATTTCCAGTGTGGATCTCTTCTCTGAATCAGGCTCATACATCCAGTTGACAAACTGACATCTCAGCTTAGATGTCAAATAGGCATCAAATTTACCATGTCCAAAGCTGTCTCCATCTAATTACCTTGCCTTCTCAATTAATGGCAACTTTACCCTTCTGGTTATTCAGGCCAATATCCTTGATGGCATCCTGTTTTTACACCCCATATCTAATCACCAAAACATTATAGTGGCCCGACTTGAAATATGTCAGAATCTGATCAGTATTTATTACCTCCAACATTTTACCTGATTGAAGGAGCAATCATTTCTTACCACTATCATTGCAAAAATCTAAGGACTAGATTCTTCACTCCAATTTTTCTTTTCTTTTCTACTGTCTATGGTCTCAACACAGTAGCCACATTGATATAGGACATGATGTGTTGTTACTGCTCAAAATTCTTCACTGGTTGCCTATCTTCCTCAGAGTAAAAGTGAAATGTTTATGTGATCTATTGCCCAAGAACAATCAGACCTCCACTTCTGTTACCCTTCCTTTGTCTGAATTCTACACTAGCCATGCTGGAGTCCAGACTGTTTTCTAAGCAATTTAAGCCCTGTCTCTTCTCTATGTTTAGAATACATTTCCTGCAAATATGGACATGTCTTTCCCTCACCCTCTTTACCTTCTTCACATCTTTGTTCAAAGAAGAGGAGCAAAGGTATGATAGCCAAGAGCATGGAGACAAGAGGCAGGCTACCTGCCTTGAAGAGATGGCTCTGCTATTTTCCAGCTTTGCAGATATTAAGCAAATTGCTAAACTCCCTTTCTGTTTCATATTCTACATTATGGGGCTAATAGTACCTATTTCATGGCATTGTTAGGAGGATTGTGATAACTGGTAAAGGAAACAGCACTAAAATGGAGTGAGGAGGCCAGAAGGGGGCGCTCTCACACAGTGCCAATTAATATCAATTATAGGAAGAATTGTCAATTACGGACCTCAACAGCAGATTCATCACAGCAAAGAATCATCAGTCATAGGTCCCAACAGGAAAGGCGTGCATTGCATTTTCTATAAGAAGCTGCCTACCCCAGCAACTCAGCCAGTGAGAAACCATCATCTCCTGAACTCTCTTTTTTCCAATGAACTTTTCTTCAAAACAAATAACCCCTTTTACCTCATTTTTCTCCATAAAATAATGTTCCTCTTTTTTGTTTGACTCGCTTATGGTTTTTGCTATAGCTTACTTGTCACAAATTGCAATTCCCAAATAAACTAATTTCTGTTGGTAAAAAAACCTGATTTTTTAAGGTCAAGGGGAGTAAATAAGTTAGTATTTGAAAAGCTCCTTTGCCTGGAAGATAGTTTTATACAAGAGTTTTTTGTAAACAATAAAAAATGTCATTTTCTTAATGAGATTTTCCCTGACCCTATATTAAAAATTCCATACATTTTCTATCCCAATGTCACTCAACTCTCATTTCTGTTTTTTCCCTTTTTCATACTTCTAATAATATACTCACTTAGTTTTTTATTACCTGTCACTCTTAATAGATTCTAACGTTTATGAAAACAGTGAAATTTGGCTATTAATGAACTAAACTAGTGTGCAGAATACAGTAGATGCTCAATAGCGGTTTGTGGGAAAAATACAAAATTAGTGACAATTCTATATTTAAATGAATGTTGGAAATTAATTAAAGTCCTTGGATGCTTGAATCCTGCTTATCATTCTTACACTTTGTTTTCTGAGAGTCCTTTAGGCTACACCAGGTTGGTGTGATTTAAAATATAGGCTGTTATATTGTTTGGTTTTATATGCTATAAAAAGAGGGTCATTGGCTCGCTCACCAGAGTGACATTTTGGGTGATGTCATCGTAGCTATGAAAACCAATTGCCAATATAACTTGCAGGCAGAGAAGTTGGATTAGTGGTATTTGGCTAAATTCTAATATCATTATTTGTATTTCAAAAGGCCAGGAAATAACATTTCAAATAGTTTTAGCCTCACTATTCAGCATCAACATATTCAGCCCAAAGGCAGAACCTCAACTGTGATTACCATGGACAAATCTGTGCCTCCCAGAATCTACATCACTAATTCTGCAATCAGAACTTTGGGCAATCAGCAAGAGGCAGGAGGCTCAGACCCTGCTGTAGAGTGTTTGATCTAGAGGTGAAAGGTCTCATTTGTTGACCATGTGTAGGAAGCCATGGTGCCTATATACCAGAGTAAGCCAATCTAGTCCCATGGCTAATTGACCCACCTCAAGACCCTTTTGGTTTTGAAAATTTTAATTCTATAGAAAATTTAAAAGATCAATTTAATGATTATTCATATATCCAGCCAAAAATACTAACTTAAGTATTAATTATTTGTATTTCAATAAGATTCAGTATTTTAATACACCATTCTATCATGCTCTTAAATACAGGAGAAGAAAGTCTATTTTTTACAGCATTGACTCAACTGAATTCAATTTCACAATTGACTCAGATCATTAATTTTTTAAAATGTAGAACTGAATATAGATATAATGTAGAAGCCAATTTGTTTTATAAACAGTTAGTTATGGAATTGGATAATGAAAAAAGTTGCAAAATAACCCTAAAGACTTTCACGTGTTGATTATCAATTATCTTGGTCTAGTCAGTGGAAAATAGTTGTGTTTTCCACATTACTTCTTCTATACAAGCATATTATTTATAAATGAAGCCTAGTTACAATATTTATAGACAAAGTGTTTTTTGTAATCTTAGGAGCACAATATAGCAATAGAGAAAATATAATCTTACTGGCATCTCCTATTCCTGAAGGAACAATATTAAATAAAAAATATATGCTAGATAATATAATATGCAATTATAATTTAAAGTAGCAAAGGAAAATATTTATATGTTCTAGTGGTATATGAGAAAACTTAAAATCTAAATATGCTTGCGTTTTTATTCAAAGTTCAATATTAATGATAAATTTAAACAAAGAAAGACAAATAATTTTTGATAAGTAGAGGACAGCAAAAATCACCCTATTCCAATATACCTATTCCAATAATATGCTGCTGACTTAAATTTGCTGAGTGTAGACTAGTATGAGAGTGTGAAATTTGTGGGAGCTACAATATTAGAAGGAGCTTAAAACTTTAATGAGTTTTTATCTCCAGAAATCCCACCAGGTGAATAACCAATAAAGATCTTCTCATGGCTCTAGTAGTAGGAAGGGAAAAGTAGCTATTGTGAAATATATCAAGTTCTTCATAACATATTTCTATTCTCCAGGGGAACAGACTTTGTCAGAGCTGTATCTTAGCTGAGGTAAAAGTATTCTCCTAACTCTAGAGTCCTCTATCCTTCCTCTTGCCTAGAAGGTGAGGAAAATGCTAAACTACTGGATAAAAACATCTCAGACCAGGGACACAGGCCCACTTACTTAAAGACTGATACACAACTTTATGACATTAGAATGCTTTCTGTGCTCTACCCATTACCACAAGGCCAACAGGGCTGCAATATAATAGCAGTGGATTATAGCTTAAAGATCTGTAAGAAACAGATTCTTCCTGAGGAGTAGTATGTAGAGAAACCCAAAATCAAAATGGGATTTGAAATAAAAAACACTAGAGGAATACAAAATATCTGGCACCTACTGTTTTAGTGAAAATTAAGTATAGCCCAAATCCCAGCCATATTAGCAAACCTTCACAATTAATGCCTATTTACCTAATTTCTTGTTAGCCAAGACATGTCCAGCTTTCAACATAAATATTATAAGGCATGTTGAAAGACAAGATAAAACAGTCTGAAGAGACAAAGCAATTATCATAAATAACTGTAAGGCAATTTCAAATTTTTTAACATACTCAGAATTAGAAGACCAGAAAAATAAAAAAGAGAAAATGTAAGTGTTTGATATGATAATTAGTGAGAGATTTTCAAAAGTAATAACAGACACCAATCTACAGATCAAGGAAGCTCAGGAAGTTTCTGGATCTATTTTGCTCACCAGTTTATTTTGTTCATTAGAGTGAGATCATGTAATAGTTATCTTTCTCTGACTGGCTTATTTTGCTTAGCATAATACTCTCCAGGTCCATCCATGCTGTTGCAAATGGTAAGAGTTCTTTCTTTTTACAGCTGCATAGTATTTACTCAGCATGTTTTTAGACTTGCTAAAAATCCAATGCTATTTGGGCGATATAATATTTTTTAACCTTAGGATGATATAGTATTTAATTCAAAGCTGAGAGCAGACCAAACTACTTGAGTAGGTAACATTTACATTAACTCATTAAAGTCTTGAGGTGGCTACTTTTAGGCCCCAAGCCAGTGAAGCTATATTATAAGCAGAGCTTGTTGAATAATTTCAGGCTCAAATCACATCAGCACACATTTGCTGTCTGAGCAGGGCCTGAAAGGCACCTTTTTCTCAAATGCTGATGTATTGATGATATGATATATGTTACTATTCTTTGGGAAAATTATTGAGTCTTCATTTCTTGAGCTGTGAGCATTGATTTAATTGTGCTTATCACATAGCTAGGAATTCAGCTCTCACATAAGTGTGTAAAGACCCATAAACCAATAAGCTGACCATTAATATTATTGTAAAAAATTAGCTATTGAAATATCTATATGAATATACCTAAGTAAAGAAAATTGATACAAAACTACTTATGCTGTACTAGAGGCCTGGTGCACGAATTCATGCATGGGTGGGGTCCAGCCAGCCTGCCCCGATCAGGGCTGATTGGGCCGGGCCAAAGGGGGAGGGGACACGGGAGGTTGGCCGGCCGGCCCCACCTGCTGGTTGAACCTCCAGTCAAATTCCTGGTAGAGGGGAAAATTTGCATATTAGCCTTTTATTATATAGGATGATCTCAAATATTATAATAGAATGCAGAAAAGACTAGAAAGAAATATTTACATTCCAATCATATAATTTTTCTGAATAGTAGAATTTTGGATGACATATTTTACCTTTTTATAATTTCCTATACTTTCCTTTTTATTTTCTGTTTATAATAAAAATGTTATTTTATGATCAGAAATAAATTAAATGCAAAAAGTCATTGATATTCTGCCAAGGAGTGTGAAAATCATAGCCTCTCCCCCTGGGACCCATCCATCATCTATCCAGCTATGCATATATACATTATCTCAGGTTAATCTTCATAGCACCCTGGAATTATTCTCCCAATTTACAGCAAAGAACACAGAGGTCAAATAAGTAAAAAGAGTCACCCATGTTCCTACAGTTAGAGAGTGGAATCGGAAAAACTCTATTATTTTAGGCTCCTATGCAGGTGCTTTCCACAGTAGCACAATGACCTGTTTCCACTCTTGAACTTTATTCACATAAAAAGCTCAAGGCCCGAGGACCACAATTTTAGAGGCTTGAGTGTGTGATTCATATAGTCTTCTCTGGATGTAATTACCTATTTTTGAAAACTTACATGGCACTTTATCTGGACCTTTTCTTTGGTTGTGAGTCTTCTAAACAATAAGCTCTATATGGACAGGTTATCTGTCTTTCTATTTTTGTATTCATATGTCAAATGCATTTTGAACATTTAATATTCTTATATGCTTTTCTAGGAGAAGGGGGCTAGGGGAAATGCTCTTGTTTTATGTACCAAATTATAAATTAGTTTCAGAGAGTAAACATTTCTGGAATAAAGGGGATTATAGGAAAATAACAGATTGGGTAAGTAATGTGCTTTATTTGGGTAGAGAGAGAAGGTGAGGAAGTGGCCTAAGGGTTGAGAACCAAATGGTAAGCGGAGTTGGCCACAGAAGGAGCCAGGGAAAACAATGAGAATGCCAAGAGCATGGGCAGGAGAGAGAAAAGAAGCCTGTTTCTGGAGCGCAGGGAGCATGGGAGCAGTGGTCCAGGAATGTCTGCGATTATACCATGCTTATAACGAGTTTGAAACACCATTGGACTGTTTCATGCTGGGAAATAGCATGAGCTGAATTGTTTTATAATGGTCACCCTGTGGAGACAGGGTTTCGGATGTAAGGGTAGAAGCAGAGAGACCAGTTAAGAAGTTGTGAAAATCATCTTAAAACAAGGTGATGGTGTATTGGCAGCAGCAGGAGAATGTGGGAACTTGGTGCTCAGTAAGGGAAGAGCTTCAATGTAAATGAATCTTGTTTTTTTATTTTTTCTTTAAATAAAAGTGTTTTCTGATATCACATCTGAATGTTCTCAAATATTTACTTTGACTTGCCAACATTCTATTTATTTTCTTCCAACTGGGATGTGGAATGAATTGCACTTATAATATGTAGGAAATCTGCTAAAATAGCTTGGGCTAGATGAATTGGTCACATTTTTCAATGTTGGGGAAAAAAATAAGGGCAATAATAATAAACATGGGATCACAAATTAGCAGACATCTTTGAGCCCTGAACTGTTTCCAATAAATGATTTTAAAGTTAAAATAAAATATTACATTTACATTGTGATGCATCTGCAGGCTCCTGAGAATTTTACTGTATTTCTTATTAATATAAGCAGGAAGAAAAACAACTATTCCTATAACAATATGTAAATTTATTAATGGAGTATTCTCTAATAGATCTTAAGATTTCCAGTTCCCAGGTAATTATTTTTAATATTTGCTTTTAAGCCTAATTTTAGCATAAGATAGCTAATAGCATTGCCTCAGAGAAAAGAAACAGTATGAGCAAAGTTATACTATTAGCCAAAGTGAATATGCAGCTTGCTATCTGTATTTTTCATTTCACAAGGGAAATGGAAAGATAGTACCCACTGTTAAAGAAAATAGATAAGTACTATTTTCTATAAATAAATGGAAACAATGGTATTTTTTGTTTCTTTGAAATTTAGGCAATCAAACTATTAAATTAATGCCTTCATACCTTTGTATTTTATTCAACTAAATGCCATTGAGAAGTTTCTACATAAAAAATAAGTTTTTTTTCTTTTTAACCTTTAATATTATTTAATTGTGAATTTTATGTTTGTGGGTCTCGGTGAATGCTTAAAAATATACTCTTTCCAACAATAAGGTTGCTTATATTTGCATATAAGCAGCATAATGACCATGCTGTGACAAAGGCTATTCTTAATTACTAGTTTAATCTCATCATTGGATTTATAAAGTTGTCAAATGGGAATAATCAAGTACCACACAAAGCGTTTTTTCAAATACCTAAAGTTTCTCATCTTGATAAATGGACCCCCTTGACCCACAATTAGGCATTAACTGTATTTCTGATTGTTGAAATTGCTTTTATCTGTTCTCAGATCTATCATGTATTCACTCTGGTGGGCAAGGCCAAGTGTTTTTGAGAGGACTGCCAGCTGGAAAAGGAATGAATCTCTGTAGACCTAAACTGAGGAAAAGTTAAGAAAAGCTCAGCTGAATTTGTATACTTATTCTCCAAAGCCCTGAAACAGCTCAATTTTAAGTATCAAATAATTACCCTTACTTTAGAGTTCCCACAGCTTGAAGGTAGAAAATAGTGCTCCACATCAGGAGTCTGATCTCCATGTCACTCTGTCAAATAGTTGTTGCCTTCAGCTATGAAAGTGCTTGCAGTCTTGGGAGTGTCATGCCCAAGTTTAATTGACTTCAAAGGACATCCAATGCAATGAAATGAAACCTTGTATTGGAAGGACATTGTCCCAAGGCAAATCAATAAGGTTATTTTGGGGGCTCTAAATTTGGGAGGGTGTTTCTTCTAGTACAGTTTTTCATATGCATCCAACATATTTTCATTTTTTTTTTTTTGGTAAAAAGTCTAAGTCCATATGATTGCTTGCTTTCTTTATGTAGCTATAATTAAGGTACATTATTTAAGGATATTGTTGGCTCATTTTAGATAAATTCTACTGAAATCCACATAGATTTAAGTAGGAATTTCCTTAAAATTGTTGATTTCAGAAATGTTTATGTTGTGACGAGAGCAATGCTCATTTTTAATAAATTTGGAGTAGGTTATTTGAAAATGCTCCCCCCCCCCAGCCCCACATTAGGCTATATTTTCCAAAAGAAAACACCTCATTTATGATGTTTTTAATTTGTATCATGAGAAAATCTATTATGTATGATTTCTGGTTCTGATGAATCTTTAAATATTCACATAGTGGTGTACAAATCAATGGTTCAAAATCTTTGAATACAAAAAGACTTGTAAATTCTTAAGTACAAGACAGATATGAGGTGATTTTAAAAATGTTGTTTAGCAGTTGCTAGAGCCTCATTAGGAACTATAAAATGCTAGTACTGATCACTCTAAATATAATCTCTATTCATATGTAGGCGATTTTGAGTAATGTATACTATTTAATCAAGATAACTTATATGGCCATCACATATATATTTATAAAACATTTAAGGAATGGAAACCTTCAAGTCATTCTCAAACATCCTTGCAATGCCTCAAAGACAAATTAGTCTTCTAAGATAGTGAGATTTTTTAAAGGAACATTGCAGTATGTTCCTCACAACGAAAATGGTACTTTCTACTTCATATGTAGTGTTTTGTTCTTGAAGCATAGGTCTTAGTTATAAAATAATGACAAGCTTAGTGGTGACATTACTGAGCTTTCCCCCTGCTTTCTTGACATACTTGATTTCTTTAAACAAATGAATTATTGGCAAGAACATTATATTAAACAAACAGAATTCGGTTTGGTCCCTGGAGATTTGCAAACCTCATAGTTTTTAAAATAATCTGATTGCTGGTTTTGTGAAGAAACTGTTGTCATTGTCTATGTGATTGGATATCAGAAACACTTTTCTTAAAAATCGCATGACATTTGGTTTTGGTTCCTAAAAATAATAATTTAGAAAATAATTTTAATGCTGTCTTTAAAATTGTATCACATCTAAAGAGGAAGAGTCATCTGTATCCTTCCTCATGAAATGCCCATCATCATGGAGAGAGGACTCCTCTCTTCTTCCATCTATTTGGTTCCCACACACAGAGTCCTGTTCATGGTATCTGTAAGGTTCAAGGTGCAGGAAACGGAGTTGGAGGCCAAGACAAATTAAAAGAGGAAGTTTATTCCTCACTAACGAGCGAGATTCATTATGTAGGAGGGTAGAAAAATCAGGATTAGAAGAGAAGGAGGAGAAGGACCCAGCCAGGCTGTCTCACAGACTGGGGAGAACAGCAACACGTGCAGAGGTGAACACACCTTTTGAGGGGAGGAATAGGAAGGGGTGGGGCCCAGGGCACTTGGCACGCGCTGATTGGTGGTTCAATGTCTTGGGGATGTCTCGGTGCAGGCGCAGGTTATGTCATACTCTGCCCACCAGTTGGAAGAAGGGAGGATCTATCATTCCAGGCTTTTGGTGATATTAAAAAAAATTGAGAGTCCAGGCAAGGTCAGGGGGTGAAGGTCTGTTTTCAATAGCTACTTCCTGCTGAGAGAGGCGTCGTCAGGGGTGTCTACCCAGGGTCTCAAGGATTCTGGTGACATAGGTGTCTCTAGGTTCTGAATTCAAGGCCAGATAGATCTCTTCCACCTTCTGGTTGGTGAACGTCTGCATTCTGTTCTGCAAAAAACTAGTGAAACAGCGCATGAGACAGGGGCCAAAGAGCAAAATTAAAGGAATAGATAGATACCAGTGAGCCTAATGATGGGAGGAGCCATGGGGTAAGTGAGTGAAAAACAGGGAGTGTTTTCTGTGCTGGACGAGGGGTGCAGCAGCATGATTTCCCCAAGGGACTGGTTGGTGAAGTCTCGAGAGTGATCCTGTTGAGTCACTTGGGAGGTAAAAGCTGGTCCTGAGGCTGCCACAGCATCACTTGTCTGGTTTTGCTGCTTTTCTGGGCCTGGAGCTGAAATATAACCTGGGGGTAAGGTTCTTGAGGAGGACTGAGTCCCCCGGCTGGAGGGCTGGTCCTCGGGAGTCTTGGTCGGCTGGTTCTGACCTGGGCAGAAACCTGTCAGTGTGTTCCGGAGCAGTTGCCTGAGTAAGGGCAGGTATGGAAGATAAGTAGCCAGGAGAGGATGGTCAGTAGGGAGACAATGGTTGAGCAAGAAGGGTCTCCCATATAGGAGTTCAAAAGGGCTTAAGAAAGTGGGGCTTCTTGGTGTAGCCCGGATTCTGGTCAAGGCCATGGGCAGGAGGTCCGGCCAGGAGCTGTGAATTTCTAGAGAGAGTTTAGTTAGATAGTCTTTAAGGAGGCCGTTGACCCTCTCGATCTTACCCAATGATGTGGGCAGTAGGGTATGTGCAGTTTAGTTAAGTCAGGATTAGAGAGAGGAAAATCTGAGAGTCCCGCCTGAGGTTGAGTGAGGGCCTCGGCGACCTCGGGGCAGGAGTGCATTGCCATAGGTTGGGTGGAGGCAGCGGGAAGGAGAGTGGCCGGGTTCAGGGCTGGGGACTGAGTTAGGGAGATGTCAAGACTCTTGAGGAATAGGAGATGGAGTTTCTGCATGCGAGAGGGGCAAGGAGAGATAGGGATCGGTGGGACAGAAGATCCTGTAGCCTATGGGTGGAGAAGACCTGTAAGGGTTGCTGGAGGCAGATCTTCTGGGCCTCCTTGGTGAGAGTGGTAGCTGCAGCCAGAGCCCGGAGGCAGGGCTGCCACCCCCGAACTGTGGGATCAAGCTGTCTGGACAGGTAGGCAACGGGGGTGAAGGCTGGCCCTAAGGGCTGGGTGAGGACCCCCATAGTTATTCCCTGTTTCTCATCAGTAAAAAGTTGGAAAGGCTTAGAGATGTCCAGGAGAGAGAGAAAGAGGGAGATGCCAGAAGGGTATCCCGGACCTTAGAAAAAGCCTGGCGAATGAGGGAGGGTGAGGATAGGGGGCCTACTGGTGTTTCTTTAGCGGCCTGGTATAGGGGCTTAGCTAGGAGAGCAAAGTTTGGGACCCAATGGCGGAAGAATCTTACCAGCCCTAGAAAGGACAAGATCTGTTCCACAGAAGTGGGAGGCTGTAGGTCTCGTATTGCTTGCGTTTGGTCAACTGTCAGTCCTTGGGAATTGGGCGTCAGACAGATCCCCAAGTAAGTGACTATGGGGGCTGACAGTTGCGCCTTGGCAGGGGACACACGGTATCCTTTGTCCCCCTAGAAAGTTGAGGAGGCCAGCTGTATGCCTCTGAGACATGTCCAGGGACGGGCTGTAGAGAAGATCATTTACATACTGGAGAAGAGTGCTGGGTTCTAACAAGCATTGTCGGAGGTCTCTGGGTAAGGCCTGGCCAAACAGATGAGGACTGTCTCTGAACCCCTGAGGCAGGACCGTCCAGGTGAGTTGGCGGGATACCTGCTCGTCTGGGTCCTTTACAATTCTTGTCAACAGTTAACTTTAGAACTTTCTTTCTTTCTTTCTTTCTTTCTCTTTCTTTAACATACCTTCCATTAAATATTTCTAAACATGTCTAGCAATTAATGTTTCAGTATTATATGCTATTTAAAGTATTTAGAAAAGGCAAGGGGATGAGGAAGCAGGCCCTGCAGCCTGTTTCCAGGCCTGAGTCTAGCCACTTGAATTTTAAAACTGCCACTTTTTTCCTAGAGATAAAGATCTAAGTTTCTGATAATACTGCACAATCAAGAAAGTCGTTCTTTAGGAAGGATGGAATGGGGGAGAGGGCGGGGTGAGAAGGCGCTGAGGCCAGAGCAGTTTTCAGAGCATTAAAGGGTGATTTGCCATCAATACCCATGACCGAGATCGTGGAAGGGAAAAATGACCCTGAAAAGGAGGGCAGGACAGAGAAGGTAGCCCCCGTATTGACCAGAAAGGAGACCAGCTTACTCGCTACCTTGAGCATTACCCTGGGCTCGGTGAGGGTGATGGGGGTCGTCGAGTCTGGGCATCTTCAGTCTTTGGCCAGTCTTCAGTCATGGCCAGCAGCAGGTCCATGACCTGGAAGGGCGGCCCCTCTACGCTGAGACACAGAGGGCCCGTCACTTTTCCAGGGGCAGTCACTTTTACTGCACACCGGGCAGGGCTTGGTTGGAGCCAGGGGCTTTGCCCAGTGGCCTTCATTTCCGCACTTGAAGCATCCTCCAGGTGGCATTCATCCTCTCGTTGCACCCCACCATGCACGGTCCCCGGCTGCCGTCGGCCTCAGAGCTGCAACCAAGGCTTGGGTTTGCAGATTCACCTTCTGTCGAAGGCGGGCTTACTCTGCCTGCTCCATAGGGGCATTAAAACCTTAAAGGCCGTGTTCACTGGATCTCGGACTGGGGTCTGAGAAGGTGTTAGGGGAGGGGGTGGTGGAGCAGGCAGTGGGCCGTGGGCTGGAGGAGGAGGAGGAGCGCAGCGGCGGGCGACCACACCAGGCCGGGCCTGTGGGGGCGGGCTGTGGGAGGTCTCAGTAACTTTATTCAAAGAGAGGGGTTGGACTTGCTGTTTCAAGATGGTGGCCCCCATGGGAACGGCAAGCCATGTGGCCAGAGAGGGGTGGGACTTGCTGTTTCAAGATGGTAGCCCCCATGGGAATGACAAGCCATGTGGCCAACATGGTGGCTGCTCACAATACACAAGGGAAGAGCAAACCAAAATTTCTACAGACAAACAGAAATCTCACTTAGCTGTTTGGAGCTGCTGGCGGGACGCCGGGCAGGCGGCTCTTGTGCTGCGTAGCGGCCTCTGCTCGGCTCACAGCCCAAGGTGACAACAGCGGCACTCGCAGCGGCAGCTGGCGGCTGGCGGCTGGGAAAGGGGCAGCTGCGGCGAAGGAGGAGGAGGAGGAGGAGAGGGAGCAGAAGGCAGGGCGGTGGGAGTGGGAGAGGTGGAGATGAAAGATCGGCTGGGTTGAAAGAGTCAGAAGACAGAGAAAGGGGCTGAGGACCCATTTGAGGGGGTCTGATGAGTGGAGCATGAGCAGTAAAACAAGGGGCAGTAACGAAGGGCCACTTTCCAGTTTGCCAGCAGAAATTACTGAGGTCAGTGAGGACGTTAAATCAAAAGTCCCATTTTCGGGCCATCTGGACCCATTCCAATTCATACTGAGGTCATGACACGTTACAGAAGTAAATGAGGTGTTTAGGATGCAGATCCTGGGACAGACATAGCTTAGCCAGATTGGTGAGGAGACACCCTGGAGGTGTGCTAGGATCCAGTTTAGATTTTTTTGTTACCCATGTCTAATACCTGGTGTCCGTAGCCGGGGCTAAAGGACCAGCGTCCCAGTCGTTCAGCCAAGGCTATGGACGGAGGGACCCAAGGGATGGCAGGGATGTCTCCACTACCTCCTGGGGTCCTCTGGGAACTCCTTCCTGGAAGGGAGTCCGGAAAATGGAGGCCAAAAGGCCGGAGAACCGAGGGGCGGCAGGAATGTCTCCACTGCCTCCCATGGTTTGGAACCTCTCCTGGAGAGGTCTGGAGGGCTATGCCCGGAAGGCAATCTCTGACAGGGCCGCGGTTTACGGACAGAGATGCCGGAAAAACGACAGCCAGGAATCAGCACGGGCTGGGACTTACCAATGATGCTGCTGAGCTGGGGGGAGAGGCAGGAAGATCCTGAGCCATGAGGGGAGAAGTGGGGGGCACCCCAGACTGTGAACGGTCAGATGGAATGCTCGCCCCTCCCAGGTTTCGGCACCAAATGTAAGGTTCGAGATGCAGGAAATGGAGTCCGAGGCCAAGACAAATGAAAAGAGGAAGTTTATTCCGTACAAAGAGCCAGATTCATTACGAAGGAGGGTAGAAAAACCATGATTAGAGGAGAAGGAGGAGGAGGACCCAGCCGGGCTGTCTCGCAGACTGGGGAGAACAGCAACACGTGCAGAGGCGAACACACCTTTTGAGGGGAGGAACAGGAAGGGGTGGGGCCCAGGGAGGAACGGGAAGGGATGGGGCCCAGGGCACCTGGCACGCACTGATTGGTGGTTCAATGTCTCAGGGATGTCCCGGCGCAGACGCAGGTTACATCATACTCCGCCCACCAGTTGGGGGAAGGGAGAATCTATCAGTATCACACTAACTCAGTGCACTGCATCTCCCATTTCTCCGACCTTGGGAGGCAATGCTTGCTGTCCAGCAGACAGCTGTCTCACCTGATGCTGCAGTGGCTGGCCTCTATATACACAGTGCAGAGAGGGTATTCATTCGCTAGGACTGCCATAGCAAATCTACACAAACGGGATGGCTTAAAACACAGAAATGGAGTGTCTCACCGTTTTGGAAGCTGGAAGTCTGAAATCAAGATTTTGGCAGAACCAAACTTCCTTTGAAATCCTAGGTTGAATCCTTCCATGCCTCTTCCTACCTTCTGGGGTAACTACCAGTCCTTGGTGTTCCTTGGCTGACTGCTACATAAGTCCCATCTCGGCCTCTGTCATCACATAGCCATCTTCACATCATCTTCCCTCTCTGTGTGTCTGTCTACATCTGTCTTTTTTAAAAATATGTACATATAGGGACACTAGTCAGTTTAGATCAGGGTCCATCCTGTTTACCTCATTTTAACTTGGTTAAATCTGCAAAGAATATATTTCCAAATAGGTTCACATTTTGAGTTAATGGGAATGAGACCTTCAACATATCTATTTCTATTTCTGGGATACAATCAACCCAAAGCAGAGAATATATATATAATTTGTTTATTTAAAAAAATTATTTTTAGAGTTGAGAAAGAGACATAAAGAGCCAGCAAAAAAATGTTTTGGTTTGTTTGTTTGCTCATTTGTTTTGTTTTTCAGATTGCACTATTTACATTCTTTTAAATTCACATTATTTAGTACATGATTTGGAAAATAATGAGAATTCTGGTCATTATCATAAGATATGCCATTGATCATTGAAATCCAAGCATAACATATGTGAAGAAATCAAGAAAACACCGCTGGTTGCTTCATCCCTGGAGATCCTGGCATTTAAACAGGACAAATAATCAAAAGGAGTCAGGCTCTGAAATTTCTTTCCACATCATTTTCTTTATCTATACTTCAAATGTTGTCTTTAAAATATGTTGCTTCCTTAGCCATTTCACCTCTCCTTTCTGTGTTTCTTTAATTTTTATTTTTACCAAGTCCCAGAACTTTGAATTGTGGTTGATTCATCCTAGGGAACAATAAAAATCATTTTATTCTACAATAGCATCTCTCAAAGAAAAGGCATGTTGTTTTTTCCTTCCATTGGTCCATCTCTGCTTCACTGATATCTGAACTTATTTTGATATTACAAAATAGTACCTGCACACAGAGTAATGTTTCCAGGTGCCATAAAATTCATTTTACCAGAAAGTGTCATTGATTTACATGTGGCAATATAGTATTCCTTGATTAAGAGTTTGACAAATCCCCATTGAAGCTGCATAATAAATCAATCTTTTACTGGAAAAGCCTGCTAGGGGGTAAGTGAAGATGCTATACATTAATACCTGGGGGAGAGTTACTAACCTCTGTTCTCTGGTGATCAATCACCTCGGCTGGGTTGCACTGACAGTGTCTGGAGGTCATCTGGTTAATGAGACAGCACTGGGAGAGTCCTTCGCAGGATTACATTGTATCAGTCAATCATTAACACCCATAGTAGACAGCAAGATCCATTTGCGACTTTTAAGAGAAAATCCTATGAAATATACCCAGAACAGATTAATGATTATAAATGGATTACATAAAAACAATTAAGAAAAATATGCCATTGCTTTTAGAGCGCCTCCATTAGGAAGAATTAAAACAAGTTTGACATGAGGGTTTTCGGGGTTTTTTTCCCCCCAGTGTCTTTCTTGAATATACATTTTTATTGTGCCATAGGACAGGAAAATAACAATTAACAGATTACATCATTTTAAAAGATGGATCACTAGTGGTGATATCAACATTTGACTGAGACTGTAAATATTATGATATCTAGAACATGGATTTTGGAAATTATCATCTCAAAAATATGTGTATTTCAAAAACATAAAATGTGAACCTTAAAAAAAAGAAAAATATTCATCTAGCATAGTTCTTTCCCTTCTTTCAGGAATCTTAAATTTGCTGTTAACTATAGAGATGAATTAAAATGCATACTTTACTTATTTTTCTGAGGAAACAAAAGTGAAGGGGTTGGACCCGATGCACATTAATGTTTTGTTTTTAATCTCTGATAAACATAACAAATTACTTCCTTTAATATCTCTTACCTATAATAATAAAAGGGTAATATGCTAATTAGACTGGACATATTCCAGACGTCATTCCAGACATCCTTCCTGGTGAAGCTGGGGCTGGAGGCAAGCCAGCCCGGGTCCAGGTGCCAGAGGGAAGCCAGTTCCGGCAGCTGGGGAAAGGAAGGCCTACTCTTACACAAATTTCATGCATCGGGCCTCTAGTATAAATATAAACTCATATCATTCATCTTTATATCCTCAGCAGCTAGTGAGTAGACACTCATAAGCTGTTTTGTTTTTTTTAGTTTTCTTTCTTTATTATAAAATCTGACTCAAATCTCATACAAAACAGACATTCACTGCTATTCCTTCTAAAAATGAAGAAAAAATATTTACTATTTTTACTCAATATCATCCATTTATTTGTGATACCAAAATATAGGTACATATTCTATTTAAATGTACATTTTATATATAACTGACTTAGGCTAATGTAAAACATTGAGCTACTATAGCTGTTTATAGCTATTAATATGAGTTTCTTTCATAGTTGTCTACTAATTTTATTTTTCTTTGCAAAGTTATTGCATGGCACATCTAATTAAAGTATTTCTTGTTCTATATTCTATTTATCTGTTCATAAGTCTACCCCTCAACATAATTTAAGTTTTCAGAGAGCTGTGATACTAATATGTTCATTTAAATAGAGTGATTTGGAAATAATCATAATTTATATATCATAATATTTATTGCCTAGTTTATAAAATATAGCTTAATCCATATTTTTGCAAACATTTAATATACTTAAATATATTTGCAGATGTTTCTGCTTTAGCGATATCATCTACTTAAGTTAGTAAGTCATGAATGAACCTGAAGTTGCATAACTTTGAGGAGTTCTTTAAAGAAATCTTTTAAACATGTTTTCTACTTGTAGATAGAATGAGTTGTTGTAGGTTTACTAACCTTACTATTTTTGTGTGCCTATCATAAATTTGTGTGTATATTATTTAACCAAAAACTGATCTTATAACTCTGGGTCATTATGCTCCCTGTGGCTGGTTCTATTCGTCCAAAGAGGACTACACCAATACCAAGCATCACAGGGGTTCTTCTGCCATGTGACTGCCACTCCCTCACCAAGCAGTGGACTCAAATCGCTGTCCCTAGCATCTGGTATGGCCTTCCTGACTCACTTATTAGTAGGGTATGGTGAAAACAATGCTGCATAATACAAGACTAGGTCAGAGGAAGTCTCTTGGTCTTTTAGAATCCTTGCTTTCCAAATATTCCCTCTTAGGAGGCTTCCTCTCAGAATCCATTGGCACACTTTGAGAAACATCAGTCACATGGAGTACTTAGGTAGTAGAGTCAATGGTCTCAACTGAGCTGATCTCTTTGTCATAGTAGCAGTTATCAGATACCTGAGTGAAGAAGCATGCAGGAGATACTGGTCCCCAGGTATCCGAGACCCGCCCAGTTGTTGGAGTCTACAGCTGAAGTCCCAAACATTGTGGAGTAAATTTGAACCAAGCAATCCAGGGTGCTTTTCCTGAACTCTTAATTTACAGAACCTGATACAGCTAAGTTAGGGTGGCTTATTACACATTTTAAGGGAGTTGGAATGCTCTCTTAATAAACAAATAATTGATTTCTCAGATAACCACTTCTGTAAAATAGTTAATCTATTGGATTATTTCTATAGTCATGTGTGAGATTTTTAAAATATATTCAAAATAAAATGTTAGCTAAATAATGTTGTAGATTATATGTAAAGCAAGTACTTAAAATGGGAAATATAGTGCTGTATCATTAATACCCAGACCATATTAAACAAAATAAAACATAATTGGATTAACTAATTTTCTAGTCAGGATATATGATCTTTTTCTTAAATGAAAAATAATACTTAATATATAAGCTGATCTCAAGTTATTTAAAACCTCAAACCCTCATATATAAATTTAAAATCATGAGTAGTATATTAATATGTTGAAAATAATGGCTTTGCATTTATTTAAGCATGCTGTCCTTTGATTGTCTATATTTATTATCTAGCTTATCTAAGTTACATAAAGACTGATGTACTTAATGCATATGAGGCTTTCTCAAAGAAATAAAAGCTTCTCTCCCAAGTGTATATCAGTTGTATTTCCTTTAATTCGGGGAAGATTTTATTCTTAAATATCAATGCGATAAATTGATTGTTAGCGCCTGATCCCATAATTATTTCCATTCCAAATATATATGCATTTTGGAAGAAAAGAACAATAATAATACACATTTAAATAGTTCAGATTATAAGTCAGGTATCTCTCCAAGTATTTCACCATCTTTGCAAGATACCTATAATAATAGGAATAATATAATTTGGTACTCTTTTTATCTTCATTTTTACAGAAAAGGAAACTGAGGATTACTTTCATTTAACCGGTAATTATTGGAGCTAGGATTTAAAGCCAAGCCATCTGTCTCCAGAGACTGAGATCTTAAACTCTACATTCTACGGACTCTGTAGAGATAGAAAAGTGAAGCAAGGGATGAGCTGGTTAGAATTTAATGGGCAACCCAGTTAAAACGAATTCAGAATGTTTGTAGATTCTTTTGCAATCATTTTAGCTTTTGTGTTATTCTATCCCTTAAAAATTAAACAGTTGAATTAATTTAAGGTAAAAATAATTGAAGCCAGTGGGCATCTTATTTACATAAAAGAAAACAGAAATCCCCTTTTGTATTTATGACTTTGTATAAATCCCATTTAATATAGTGAAGAATAGAATTAATGGCACGGCAAGGGGTAAAGCAACCCAGGAGACGGATGGCATCTTGTTCAGCATCCAAATGAAGGGCAGCTGTGTTTTGAAAACATGTGCATTCAATCCCATGTTGCAACATGACCTGCCTGATATGCAGCCATTCAACACCGGATAGTGTATGCATCTGAACTTCTTTCTAACTGTTCCCACTCAATATGCACTTCACCTTGTATACATAGCTTCAATAATGACTGCTTTGTCAACATGTAAAATCTTTATAAAGGTGCAAAATAATTGTAATCTGTTAATAGACTCCTCTATATCTTTTCACTGCCTTTGCCAACATTGTTTCTTTATAGTTAATGTTATATCTTTAATGGGCAGTGTAAAATACTGTATTCAGAAAAATGACCATTTTTGCTATTCATTTTTATTTTAAACACTGAAGTTTTAGCCAATTCCCACAACTTCAGAAGAAAGGAAATGAATAATGTCATTAAATCAAAACTCTATTTTTAAAGCTAATTACATGAGGCCAAGGTATTAATATCATTACTCCATCAATCTGGTTGGAGATTTTTTAAAATGTACTTGATGAATGCAGATTTTTCTCTCTCTTTTTCTCTCTCAGCTCTCCCCCAAATTCCTCCCTATCTTCTATACTACTCCTCCTATACCCTCAATTCACTGAAAACCTCTCTTTGAAGAAAGAAAAAAAAAATTAGTAAGAATTAAATTATTTGAGTAATGCTTTGGTTTCCATGAGTCAGAATTAGGTTCTGAATTTATTAACCACATCAAACCTCCAGAAATGGACAGCCTGTCTGAGTGCAGTATTTGACTCAAGCTTACTTAAGTAAATGTTGTCCCCTGTCACTCTTTCTCTTCCTTTCCTTTCTTTATTAAGAGTGCTGCTGAATCATAAAACCAGTCAACTTTAACTCCCTACAGCTCTTCCGGACTCTGGCATGCTATTCTCTGTGTGTCACCTGCATGAACTTCAACCAATTATGAGAAACTTAAATATTTTTCTTTTCTTCTTAACTTTTTTGTGTGTTCCTTTTTACCATTGTTATTTTAACCCAGTCTATGCTGAAATAAAAAAGTCACTTGCTAAATGTTTGAGGAAGAGAATGACTCTACATCATAGAAAGACTGGAGAGACTAATGTATGTTAGCAGAGATGCTGTGGAAAATCATTATGGTAAATAAGGTCATGGAAGACTTGGATATTAGGACACTTGATCTGGAATCTACTTGACAAATGAGATTTCTGGTGAGAGCAGTGTCAGAATGGGACAGAAAGAGAAGCATTCAGAGAAAACAGTGAGCACAGAAGTTGTGACTATTACTGTACTTTTTGATTATTTAAAATGGAAAAATTTATAAGTGTATAAGTTATAATCACAGTTGGAAATTCCATATTACCAATTATTTATACCAATGCATATCTTGTGTCTTTGAAGGAAAAATTTGTGTTTATGTGATAAAAGAATGAGAGGTACAGGTGATTAAATTTTTTTGGTAGACTAAAATATACCTGTAACACATTTTAAGCAATGATTTGCTAAATTATTTTCAACTTATTCTAGAAAGAATTTGGAGAAGTTGTAGCTGAAAAATACATATAACTATAATGCTAAAAATAAATAGATGAATAATATATATATACATAAATATAGTATAGGCAAGGTTAAACACATTTAAAATTAATATCATTAGGACCTCTTACTCACTATTAAATAACAACAAAATTTAGCTTTTAATTTACCAAAAGCAAAAAAAAATATATTCAAGGGGGTGGGAAATGGGAAAAGACTAAACAAAGAACTTATATGCATATATGTATAGCCCATGGACAAACATTAGTGCAGGGAAGGACTTCAGAAGGGGCGGGAGTGGGATGGGAGAGTGAATGGGGAGAAAAAAAGGGAGACATTTGTAATACTTTGAACAATAAAGTTATAAAAAAAAGAGAAAAAAATCAATGTAACATTCTTAATTTTTTTAGATAAATACTTTGTTCTTATAAGTTACAGGCACACTTTTTACCATGGAGTAAAAGCACTTTGAGGACATCTGTGATATTAATAATCCCCCAAAATAGACACAAAGCTAAAATGATTGCAAAAGGTTCAAGATATAGTTCAATAAATAAATGTGGGAACCCTTTTGTGTATTATTCTTATAATGAATTTTTCATATCTGACTGTGCTCTCTAGTAGCCCTCAGCCAGTTACAGGGGTTTTAACAATGTAATCATCAATCTTCTGTATACTTTACTAGAGGCCCAGTGCACCAATTCATGCATGGGTGGGGTCTGGCCAGCCCGCTCTGATCCAGGCTGATCAGGGCCAATGGGGCCAGGCAGGCCAGGGGGAGGGGCCGCAGGTGGTTGGCTGGCCGGCCCCACCCCATGGTCCAACTCCCGGTCGAGGGGACAATTTGCATATTAGCCTTTCATTATATAGGATAAAACATTTATGATATTATTGGAAACCAAAAAAAGTCCTAAGGATTTTTGTTTGTATTGACCTTGTGTTGGGTGATGGCTATTATGGTGCAGCAACTCAGACGTGACCTCTGCTTGGGCCTTACTGTTGCTTATTGACCTGTTTCCTGTCTCCCTTAGGCTTCCTGATCTATGTTATCTGACCGACAGTCACTGAGTATTTGTTGATCCACATTTCCAACTTTGACCCCTGTCTCAAATATATTTCTCATCTACGAAGTTCAGAATGTATTTGAGACAGTTATAGCTTGTGTCTGCACTTAATTGTAGTTGCGCAAAATTCTGACACTTCCTAAACTCTCTGACACTTGATGATTGCTAAAGCGTGAAGGCAGAAATAAGAAGGGAAGAAAAGGAAGAGGAAAAGGAAACAAAGAAAAGTCTAAGGTAAAGTGGGTACAGGAGGACAGTAGAGGAACCCTCTTCATCCAGTTGTTCACTAAACTCTAGCTAACCTGGGAGTCTAAAGGAAGGTTAGACCTGCTAAGTTTATATTGGTTTCTTTGGAAGTAATGGGCACAATTTTTCAATTCACATTTGAAAATCTATCAGAAATGCATGTAATTTTTCATTAAACTTTTAAGCTTTCCAGAATAATTTGATCTCTTTAATTTCTTAAAAAAAATTTGGCTAAATTGTGTAAGTTGTTCCACCCAAAAGTCTTCCACATGTTTGGGGGATTGAAGGGGCACTTACCACTTTGGCTAAAACTGAGGTGAGGTGGATGTTGTGCCTACATGTCCAATCAGTGAGTGCTGTCACTTGCCTATGGATTGCTAGGGGATATGACATCTCTGGAGAAATAGTGGTATTGGAGGCTGTGTCTGGTATGCTGATATGATGTGGAGCCTAGGAACAGGTGTGTAATTTGGACAAGGAGGCCATGATATTGTGACGTGCTTTGGGGGTTTGTTGGTGTGTGTGCAGAGATGTGAGTGATCATGATTGGCGTGTATGAAATGGCTATCTGGTTCCAAATGGAGATTTCCACAGAGGCTTTCCCTGAGTTATGAAATTATCCTTTTGCCACTTTGCAGATAAGACTGTAAGCCCATTGGCTACCACCCAGGAATCCATAAAACGGTGTGCCTTTGGGAGTCTCATTTCCAAAGCATGTTGTAGATCCAGGCACGCCGCCACCAACTCTGCCATGCGGGCTGAGCCAAGAAAGGCCTTCTCAGCTGGGGATATGCTGCTAGCAGGATGATATACTGCGTCTTTCCAGGGGGCTGCATTGCGTACAATGAGGGCACTGCCATCAGTGAAGAACAACTCCTTTCCCAACGCTGACAGTCGGTCCCAAGGGCTCCCAAAACTGTTAGAGCGGCAAGCAGTGGGGGTGTCACCAGCTACACCTTAAAGTCAGCAGGCAAGAGGTTGAACATGAGGGAAGCCATATTCTTCTGTACTCTGATAAGGCCTTTGACATCAGATTTAACTCTTTCCTGAAGGTACCATCTCCATTTTAACAGCGAGGCTTCAGTGGCCATGCTGAGCCTCAGCTGGTTTGAATCCTGGGTGAAGTATTTTGGGGTTCCCAGGCTAACACCGATTGGTCAATTCAAACTAAGTAGGGCAGGGAATTTCTTAAGCTCCACAGGGGTTTTATATAAGGTGCATAAGCAGGGAAGGTCCTACAAGGGAGGGGAAACTTCATCACAAGGGCTGGTGGGGAAGTCTCATCGGGAACTCACATTTGCTTATAATTCTGAGGGCTCTTATCTAGGGCATGTGCTTGCTCGAAGGAGCTAGTGCTAGTTTCCGGTCCCCTCCCTCTCCACCACCCACCCCCTCCCAACACACACACACAGATACAGGTTTCTTGGCAAATAAAATGCATGCTAATGCAACACCATGGAGTAGAGCAGATAAGCTAAACTCTCTAAAAGCGGTCCAGTTGATCGTCTATCCCCAATCCACTTGCTCTTTTTAAGCCCAGGCTCTAGAACACTTGAAAGCAGTGCATGCCCATTCAGTTCTATTGTGTCCTTTGCTAGTGGACCTGCTTGCGATTCTGACAGCACGTGGTTTTCTAATTCTCATGACTACCCAAAAGCCCATTAAAGCATTTAAAAAAATGTTCACGTTGCCCTGGCCTGTGTGACTCGGTTGGTTGAAGGGTCGTCCCATACTCAGATATTCTGGGTTTGATTCCTGGTCAGGGCACAAAAATAGATTGTAGGTTTGATCCCTGGTTGGGGCGCAGCGGGAGGCAACTGACTGTTTCCTCACTCTTCCTCTCTCTCTAAACATATCCTCTGAGAATTTTTAAAAATAAAGTTGCCCTTTAAATTTCAAAAATGTTAAAATTTTCAATGTGAGAGGGGTTTCTCTGAATATTTAATAGAAGTTCTTCATTTTTCTTTGTAGCATGGAAATGACCTGACATTGTTTTTGCTTATGTTTTATACTGTTGCTACCATAATGAAAGTCTTATAAGAACAGATTTATATTTGCCTTTGTCTGTGCATATGTGTACAATCCAATAGTTTCTGTCATGTGGTAGTTGCTCAATCAATCTTTTTTCAATCAATGAATATATTTTTTCTTCTCCTTTTAAATGTGTGCCAGTTTTTGTTTTTCAATAACCTCCAACACTCTTGCCTTTAAAAATTTTATTTCCCACACATTTTTCAGGCTGATATTTTGAAAATATATACTTGACGATGTCTTACCATTAATAAAATTTTCAATATACCTCTGTTACCCACAGAATAACTTGCAAATTCCTTAGCTTATCATAGAATATCTACTAGGATTTTACTTATTCCTATCCTTTTATTCTTCAGACACTCCTTGCCCCTCAGTTTATCATCTAGTGACATAGAAATGTTGCTGGAGAATTGAATTTCTCCATCGCTAGTGAGAGTAAGGTTCCTGGGGCATTGCTGGAATAAGCATTTACAGAGGCCCCCATAGGAGGATGAGATGGGTAAAAGGCTTTATTTTTGTGGAGTCACATTCCGAAGTCCTATAGTCCTTCATCCAGTCCTGGAAAATATGCAGCTGGGGCTTTAACAGAGCTAAAAGCAAAGCCAGAGTCCAGAGTTTTCATTCCATGGTGTAATTGGATCCTGGGCAGCACCAGGCTAGTTAAAGTCCGTTAGTCCATTGTGTGGAGTCCACATGGCTGTGGACTACGTGGGCAGGGTACAGAGGGTGAGTGCCCGCAAGCCAGGCATCATGTGTGAGCAGCAAGAGAGAGAGGTAGAACTCCCTTTGTTCGGGAATTTAAATATCAAATCTTCCTGTGTTTGTAGTGGCCATGCCTATTCTGACCACTGATGTTCTCAGGTGTGACTGACAGGTAAGCATCTTCCCCATGCCACCCTTACTGGGCATGTGTCTATTGTCCAGTCCCTTCTCCCATCGACCTGCAGGGAATAGACTTGGAGAGTGTTAAACTGCAGCTTTCTGGCAAAGCTGTATAAATGACACGCCTATATTATCTAGTCTTCCCTTTATTCCTTTCCTGTTAATAATAACCACGTTATTAACAGTATCAGAAATTGCTGTAGTTCTATCACACAACGCTATCCATCTGTTCCATTAGTTCTTGTGTTATTCTAGCCAGTCATGTTTATTTGCCAAGCTTTTATTTATTCTTCATCTTCACCTTCAAAAGTTAATTCCCCTATTAGGTTTTTCAGACAGCTTTTTCCTTTTTTTAAAAAAAATATATTTTTTATTGATTTCAGAAAGGAAGGGAGAGGAAGAGATAGAAACATCAATGATGAGAGAGAATCACTGATCTGCTGCCTCCTGCACACCCCTACTGGCGATCAAGCCTGCAAACTGGGCATGAGCCCTGACCAGGAATTGAACCATGACCTCCTGGTTCATAGGTTGACACTCAACCATCAGCTGGTCAGCTTTTCCCTTTGAAATAATTTTATTCTTCTTCTTACTATTAATATTTTGCATTTATAATACTGCTTTTTCAAGTCTGTCATTCTATAAGATATTTAGTGTAATTAATACCAGAATTATATGCATGTAATTTGTCTTTACAGCTTTCTAAGCTTTTAATAGTAATGTCTTCTTTTTAATGTACTTATTTTTCTTATAGGTTGAAGGAAACCAAAGTTTTGTCACCCTGAATTTGACATTTTGGGAACTTGATTTTAAGCTGTTTATTAAGAAAAAAGACTCAGAAACTTTGACCCACTTCTGTTTCCTGCCCAAGAGATTGAAACAGAGAAACCTGCTTTAGGAAGGAGATCTTAGGATGTGGCCTCAGCCTAACTTTAATGAAGGATGGTAAATGGAGACTTGCAGGGGGAGGGGTTACTTGATGCCTTCAGTGTCCTATTGTTTCTGAGTTGCTTAGCAAGGAAAATGTCTTATATACCCAACGTTGCCTCATTGTCCTTGTAATTTTCATGCTAATTGAATCCTCTGTGTGCATGTATTAAAATATTTGATTTTCGTCTGTTAATCTAGCTGTTATTTTCATTATTGGTTCACCCAGAAGAACTTAGAAGGTGGGAGAAAAAGTATAATTTTTTTAGCCCCCATCAAGTTATTTTCCTGTCTCCTCCCGATCCTCATTATTTATACCTCTTTTTAACACATCTGTTCAGTATACAATATATTTTGGTTAAGTAAACAATTGAAATGTTCACACTTTGACAGCCTGAAGTTTGCGTTTCTCCTCACCTAAAGGTCTATAGAAATTGTCATTTTAAAAAGATAATACAGCATTACCTGTCTCCCAAGTCCATTGAAGATTTGCATCTCCTCAATATCACTTAATGCTGTCACTATGCACCAGTCCCCTGCATTAATCATGTGTTTCTGATATTTTGACATCTCAAGCCTTGAGGACTCAGGAGGGACTGCCCTTCTGAGAGAAAGCTGATTCCTAAAGATAATAAATGACTGCCCATGAGGAGCATGCCTTTCATATGCAAACGATCCAGCCCAGCCCTCATCCCCCACCAGCCTCCTTTTGCAGTTTACTTTTTCAGGTCAGCTGCTATTCCAGGCCACCACTCTCCTGCCCTGGTCACCCAGGGCCAGGTATCAGACAATTAGGGGCAGCTGAAAGCCCCAGAACGCACCCCCCCACCTCCGAAATTATTAAAACTAGCAAATCCGTAGCCTGTGTACCTTGCCAAACCCATTTCATCCTGCAGAAATGATACTAGGCTCTTGCCCATGTTCCCCTCACCTCCTCTGTCTGCAGACCAACCTTGGTGCCCCCTGGTGGCCCTGCGTGGTGTGGTGTGCCCCCTCCTCTAGGGTGGGTTCCGCACTACCTCACCAATGGCAATTTTCTCCTGAAAAGTTGGCTTCACTGTACAGGTACCTGAAAAACAATAAAACCTTCATTTATGCTTCTGTGACAGGGCAGTGACCTGATTTTCTGAGATTATTCCCCTTTTGCTGCATTCAGGGTTGGTTATATAATTTACAAGGCCCAGTGCAAAAGGAAAATGTGGCTCCTTTGTCAAAAAGAAAAAAACATGTCATGAGAGATACTAAACTAAGACTCTTAAAATATTTTTCTAGTTATTAAACATATTAGGAGTAATAGTGATATATGAGTAATAACATAAAAATTTCAAAATATAACATTTGGTTTCATACTTGTACTACAAAAAGTAATAATGCTTGGTTAATGTGATGTATTGATTTATCATAAGACTTTTCTGACTCACATTTTTGCAAATTCATTTATTAGGTCATTAAAATGTACACTTTTAGCAAGTTCACTTTCAATTGATATAATTAAAAATGCTGTCATTTCTCTTGGCAAATGGAAGATCTCAGTATTTAAAGTTAAAACTCAATTTATTAAATAATGTGTAATACTTCTATTAATTTTAATATCTTTTCTATTGATGTAATTGTTATGAGAGCTATTGAGTCTATTTTATAAACTGTTACATTAGCATAATTTCTATTTTTCTTTCTTTTTTATGTATTTTTTTCTTTAAAAAATATTTTTGTTGATTTTTAAAGAAAGGAAGGGGGAGAGAGAGAAACATTGATTGGCTGCCTCCTGTCTGTGCCCTGACCAGGGATTGAATCCACAGCCAGGGTATGTGCCCTGACTGGGAATCACACTGACAAACTTTTGGTGCATTGGTCTACACCCAACCAATTGAACCACACCAGCCAGGGCACATTGTCATCATTTCTGACAAATTATTCCCCAAAAAATTAATATATCTAGAACCGGTAATTCAAGCAGAACAATTTTTTTCCAGAAACATTAAACCCTTCATACAAATTAGCTTCCTGTAAGTATGAATTTAATTTTAAATGAAATTTATACAATGGCTTTTTAAATTGTTTCCTCTGCCATTTCCTGTGTCTTATGTAGGTTGTATGAGAAAGCAAAAGTGGCTTTAAGATTTTAATGTTATTCAAAAGAACTATTTATTAATTCTGATACTGTTGTAATTAACAAGTTATTAATAACAGGAAAGAAGCAAAGGAAAGGCCAGACATTATAGACATGTTCCCTGCAAAACACTGGGAGAGGGAACCACATAAGGAAGATAGACATATGCCCAGTAATGTTGGAGTGACATAGGAAGATACTTCCAGCTGCAACATGGAACAGAAACTTTGGACACTGGCTCTGATTTTAATTCTACTGAAACCCAGATACATTTCTTCTATGACTGGACTGAGGGAAATGGGACTTTGGAAACCTAGGGGTATAATTCCATGGAAATAAAGGTTTCTGAAATATTTGATCCTCCGTGGGGGCCTCTTTAAATGCTTATTCCAGCAGTACCCCAAGAACTCAATCAATCCCCCAGCAGTAATTGGGAGAAATAAGTTCCTCTCCTTCCCTGTAACAATTTTATGGTTGTATCTTCAGTTAAAAATGAAAAAAACATTTTAAAATTTGTTCATCTGAAGTTTTATATGAGAACATTTTTTCCCCAATAAATGTGGCAAATCTCTAAACTTAATTATCTATTTCGAAACCTGAGGATATTTGCCTTACAAATCACAGTTTTCAGAATCAGAGATTGTAAAGAATTTGAAGAATTCTAATGTCTTCTTAATGTGTTTTATTGCAAAGACTATATGTATACTCTATTTTGTAATAATTGACAACAAAGTTTGCAGCAGCGGTTCCTGTCCTGGTGTTACAGAATTTACCAGGTGACTGGAAAATACACACAGGAGTATTCGGAGATTCAGGAAAAACCCTTTATTTTCAGATGTACTAGTACAGTGACTCAGGGGAGTCTGTTTCCAAATCCTGAGTGAGTCAATATGGAGAAAGCCTTCCCTTTATATCAGGCTTCCAGACCTTTCATGGGCCTTGCAACCCTGCCTCCACCCCGAGGGTTGGGATGGGGAAGTGAGATTAAATTTAGAGGCTTGGCCTGGCATCAGGCCTGATAACCCCCTCTGGGGGTTGTGTATGGTTCATAGTTTATGGCCTCTGAAAATAGGAGTATTCTGGGAAACAGGTTCTGCAAGGTAGGACAGGCATCAATGGGGTTAATTACCAGCTACTGAGAGTGTGCCTTAGAAGGCAGGTTACTGGCACAGATTCAGATTGCTAGCCCCCCAAAAATGCCTTATATTCCCCATCACTGGTGCTTAAGCCAGTGGGTCAAAAGTGTGCATGTATCAAGAGCAGGCCAGCCTCTCAGGGCATGTAGAGCCCCTTTTGTGTCCCATGTTGGTTTCTGCTGCTGTTGCTGATGTCTCTCTGGGCCCATGCCCTTGGCCTCCAGCTTTGGCCTTGAAAGGCAGTCACAAGCTACCAGGCCTCTTGCTCAATGCATCCACACCACATGTAACATCTGCAGGCCTGGAGAATGCCTGTGTGTGTTGCAGTTAGGCATATCTCTACTGTTCATACACAAGCTTTGTTTCATATTTAATGTTCAAAACAAAAATTCTAATATAAAAATATTAAGATTTTCAAGACCAGGATATCACAGGCCTATTCTGTGTGTGGGGTTCTTTATTACTGCACAGATCACACACACACACACACACACACACACACACACACACACACACACACACACCGGCCCTGACCACATCAACTCTGTGCCATTTAATTAATTCTATTGATTCTTTTTTTTTTTTTGTCCGACATTTTGCATGAGTGCTTCCAAGGATATAGTCTTTTACCCTTAGCTCCTTACCCTTTGGCAGAAATCAGCCATGCTAATAAATTAAATTTGGCAGCCACCTATAATTTTAAAACTTGATCTCTTTCCCACTCTCTCCTTGCTCCCCACCGCCAATAGGACATTTCAACTCAGCTGGTTCACTCTTGAAACTTCAAGGGTTCAGTGTGCTTTTAAAAAGTTATTGCCTTTCCAGAAAAAGTGGCTCCTTTTTCTGTCTCTCTAAATCCTCTAAGTAATGTCATTATTCTTCAAGTATCCAGACTCCAAGGTGGGGTAACTTCTACGTTATCTTTATATACCATTACTTTCTACTGTGTTTGACGGTCATCATCTCCATTCTATATTATTCTAATAGCTTCCCCAGTGGTCCCCTTGTCTGGAATTTACTCTGTCTGAACAAGTTGCCTAAAGTGTTAACTTAGTGCCACCTGTCTCCCTGTTACCAAAAATGTACAATGAAACCCTATAATCAAAATTCAGTACAAACTTTTCTGACAAAGTACTCAGTGCCTATGATCTACATGGTTAAGGTGTGCTCAAACTTCACAGCCAGAACTACTATTCTTAAGTAAAATAGCCTACTATTTATTCTCAAATATCCATAATTCTGCACGACTTCATCCCTCTTACACACAAACACATATACATATACATACAATTATTTTCTATTTTGTTTTACTTTACATTGCCACTGTTTTTATCGCCCTGGAAGCTAAGAAATCCTTGACAGCTGAAACCAGCCACCACCAACTCCTTTCATTTATTTATTTATTTTTTTGGTATGTCTTATATTTCCAGCCAGGTCAGAATGACAATTAAAGCCATTAGTTGGAGTTAAGCAGTACTTTTCTATATAGATTCTCATTGTTACAAATGTTATAGGTGTATTTAAAATAAGAACACAGAAATATGGTCTATGTGATCCCTAGAAAAATGTTTAAAATTATCTCCAGTTGGGGATCAGGCATAGACAGACATCTCTACAAAACTAGGCAGCCATGGTGGAAGCTGAGTGAAGGGAAGAAACCAGGACTCCAGAGCCTGAGTGTAATTATAAGTCAGAAAATGAGATGCGCCACTACTTGCAGGAGGGGCTAGATTCCAGTGTCCTGGGAAACTCTGTATCCCTGCCTCACATCAGCCCTTCATACCTGTGGTCTGTGTTCACTCTTCTGGGAAGAGAGGTGTTCTCCAAAATCTGGGCACCTGTGGGCACTGCCTGTCACAGAACCACACATAGAAATAAGGTTATGGATTTAGGTAAAAAAAACAAAAACAAAACAAAGCCAAACAGAGACACCGAGTTAAATTTTAATTTCAGATAATTAGTGTTTATTTTAGTACAGGTACATCCCAAATATCCTACATAATAAAAACCTTATATGCTAAGTGCCCAACCATCCATTCAACCAATCAAAGCATAATATGCTAATGATATGCTAAGGCCACTCAACCGCTCGCTATGACATGCACTGACCACCAGAGGGCAGATGCTCCGACCAGTGTGGTTAGCTTGCCGCTGGGGTCCAGATGATTGGGACTGAGTGATATAAGCTGGACACTCCCTTGGAGCCCTCCTGCGGTCTCCCCCTGGCTGGCCAACCTCCCACATCCCTCCCCAGCCCAAATCTTGCACCGGTGGGGTCCCTCAGCCTGGCCTGCACCCTCTCGCAATTTGGGACCCCTTGGGGGATGTTGGAGAGCTGGTTTCGGCTGCATCCCACAGGCCTGACTGAGGGACCCCTCTGGTGCACGAATTCATGCACTGAGCCTCTAGTTGTATGGAATATACTAAGCATACATAACTATATAGTTATATATGTGTGTGTGTGTGTGTGTGTATACTATATGTTTCACATAAACATATATATGTGTTATATATACTTACATGTATATACACACATGACCACAGAGCTTCTGAGGAGGTTTTAATTATATGTGAGCAACACCACATGGCTCCCACCAGGGTGGGGCCATCCTATACAATAAAAGGCTAATATGCAAATCAACCAAACAGAGGAATGACCAGTTACTATGACACACACTGACCACCAGGGGGCAGACACTCAATGCAGAGTCTGCCCCCTGGTGGTCAGTATGCTCCCACAGGGGGAGTGCCACTCAGCCAGAAGCCAGTCTCACAGCTGGCGAGTGCAGCGGTGGTGGCGGGAGCCTCTCCCCACTCTGCAATAGTGCTAAGGATGTCTAACTGCCGTCAGTTGGACATCCCCCGAGGAATCCCGGACTGTGAGAGGGCACAGGCCAGGTTGAGGGACCCTCCTGAGTGCACAAATTTTGTGCACTGGTTTTCTAGTGGGATTATAAAAAACAGCCAAAGGCTTCTGAAAAACAGCCTCCTTCCCCTCCAGTGATAATCTTAGTCTAGATGTCAAAATGACACTGCAGGGCTAATTTGTCCTTAGAGTGAATTATTACTTTCTTGTTAAGAAAAACACCCATATGACAGAATATAGCAGCTCTTTATTTAGAGGTCGCTTCAGAAAGGGTGTCAGCCACTATTACTTGCCTTTGAGAAAGCAGGTCCGGGAGGTGGAAAAGTTTTATAGTGAGAAAAAGGGAGGACTTCAGGGATGCTCTGATGGCAAGCTTGGGCATGGAGAGCTAAAGGCAGAGCTAGAAGCAGGGCACTTCATGTGATTGGTTAGGGGAGATTCTTTGACTTTCTCTAATTGGTCCTGAGATGGAAGCCAGGCAAAATATAGGGAAGCTGTGTTCCTTGTCCAAGTCCTCATCATTCTGAGCCAATTGCTGCAGAAGTTATTTGGCTCCCTGGGCTAGTTGCTGCAGAGTCTGTAGGTCAGAGCTCTGTTGCACATATGGTCTGATTACTGCCCAGTTGTATATTTAATCTCTCAGTATGGATATTGAAGAATAAAATTAGATGTTTAATTTAAAGCTCTTGGCAGTATCTGGCACAGCATAGTACTCCATAAAGCATTGCTAATATCAATTATAATAATGAAAATTACTATTATTAGGTTTGTATTCTAAACATTCTAGAACAGTAAGAAACATAGGAATAGCAAGTTTGGAAAGTTTAGTTTCCTTCATCTTGACCAGAGAATGTGTCAAATAAGACTTGTATTGATTCATAGGAAATTGTCATTTTTGTAGGTCAAAAATGTTTAAATATCTACAACTTTAATGGAGCCACTACCAAATATTAATTGGAAATTATTATGGCTGATCGTATATATCAAAAATTACATAATAGCCCCAATACTTCTTTTAAAATATTTATCAGTAATATCCTTGGTTTTATACTGTTTCAGACTGCTATTTCACTCAGTGAAGGCATCAAAATGTTAGAAGAAAAATATGCATAATTACAGATGGAATGATAATTGGATGAAATGATTAGCACAAAAAAATGTTTTAAAAGGGAATAAATCAATAAACATAAGGAATAATTTACATCACCTTAATGTTGCTAAAAATGAGAACATCTCCAAAGGAGTAAAATGTCTGAAACTCAATAACTTGCCTGCTGTGGTGTTTTGCAAAGTGCATTTAGAGAGAAGTGCTGAATAAAGAATTAAGTATTTGTAACTTCAAGAGGGTGAGTTAATTTGCTTTCCGCTAAGCTCAAGAGCTGCTCTGAGCAGTTTCACCTCCAGGTCTAGCTTGTTTCCTTTCTGTGATAGCTGGCTATGAAGTGAGCCCACTGGTGCCTACTTGATTATTTGCATATATAATCACTTGTATTATTTGATGGTGTTACTTTCAGATCCATTTTTATGTAAATGAGAAACATGGCAAAATAACTCTACAATGAGCTTAATGGCATTGTTCAGATTATAGATCTAATTGCTCTTTTTATTATCCACTCTACTTTCACACCTTTAGGTAAATTGGATGGGGTGGAGGCCTGCACATTTTATCTTAAAAAGCTGTTGAAATTTGAGTTAATGGATGATATGGCACCATTAACCAGCCATGATTTCTAGCATACTGTCCAGGTAAGCCAAACATGAAATTGCATTTGTTGGCTCTGAAATGAAATAAGCATTATAGATTGAGTATAGGTTGATTTTCCCTGACATCATCATTCACTGTATTAATGATGAGAAATGCCAGAGGGATCAATTCAATCCATTTTTTTTTTTTTTTGCACACAGATAGGATATCATGAATACTCAGAACTGTCTTGCTACTCATTTTTGTAAGAAAATTTTATTTTCTAATAGTTATAAACATGTACATTAACAGTGACTAACCCTGAATTCAAGTGGTACTGTATTTTAAAACTTATATAAAGGAAAATTGTATAGGGTAAATGAATTTCAATGTAATATTTTAAATATTTTAGAAGAGACAGTTCTTCTACATAATTTAGCTTCTTTATTCTAAAAATAAGCGCTATTATTTTGCATATAATAAGATCATTCTTAGCTTATTCTGTTGCACATGTAAAGAGAAAGATAAACTTCCTCACACTAATTCCTAAAATGTGTTTCTTTAAAAACTTTACTGTCTTAGAATTATTCAGCATGAGTGCAAATATCATTGAGCTTTTATTAAGGTGCCTTTTACACTGCAGTATTTCAATGTAATCAGGACAGAAGTCAGCACATATAGACTGATAAGTAACTTAAAGTCTTACAATGGAAATCTACTGTGGTTGCATATAATCAGAATTACTATCTTCCCAGCAGATGGGTGCTTAGCCAGTTGGATGAAACTGCTATTTGAATAGCATTTGCAAAAAAAAAAAAAAGCCTGAATATCCCAGAACATTTTTACATTTTTTTCTTTCATCACATCCCATGAAATATCTGAAGTAACTTGGTATCTAATTGCAAAGATTCAAATTCATTTATAGCATAGCAATTAAGGGGTAGTTATAATACCTTTTATGTCTTTTGATTTACTCTTCCTTAATTTTACATTTACAAAAATAACACTGAGAGCAGTGAACATAAAACTAACTGCAGAATTTCTCAGGGACATCTTCCAGGCATATAGCAGCCTTTAGCCATATGGGTTTTACATGTGCAGCTCCAAAATGGCTCTTATCCATATACATTTAAGTAGAAAAAAATTTTAAAGAAAAATATATTTGGGTGATGCCGAGGACAAGTGTGAGCAACTACGACACTGAGTTTACCACAGACCAGCCATATCCATTTGTAAACCACTGGGAACAGGCTTGACTTTTATGTGGTCAACATAGCTTAATTCTTGTGTATCAGCATTACTTCAAAATACCAAAACATTTGAACCTTTTATTTTTGGGTTTGCTTCTTAAATGCAAACCACTATAGAATCTTCTTAGGACAAGTACTATTTCCTTTCAGAATTGTATAGAGGACATGATGTGGCTGCTAGGGGAGTCCTGGGTCCTCCCTGGGCCACCTGACCAGTCTGTGTGTGTTGCTGTGACCTTGTGACCTTGTGACCTTCAGAAGACAGCTTGGGTGCTTGAAGTTGCCATGTCCATTCAGAGAGCAACAAGTGCCTGGGAGTTTCCTTTCTGCAGATGCAGCCAGGCCAGAGCACAATGACTGATCCTCATGGTAACACTGAGGGAGGAAATTCCAGGTCACTTGTCTGAGAGCTGACCACTTCAGAGCCCCACCACTGGGGACAGACCGAGGCTGGGACTTTAATAACTAAAATTCCAGCTTTGCTCCACTCCTTTCCTTTCCTGTCCTGCTTTACCTACTTCCTTTTCCTCAAACCCTTGACTCAAAGTCTGTTTATCAGAGAAACAATCAAACACAAATTATATCTGTGCCTTTCACATTTGCAGGGTGTGGCAGCAGTTTGATCAATAATTGTGGAAAAAATGAATACTAGCAATGTGAGTGAAGTGGATAAAAAAGATATCCTTGGATTAGAAGATTTAGTAAATTTGATCATTTTATGATTCCTCTTTTCTCCCATACTGGAGGGAGTGACTTGCTATAGTGCATGACTATAAATTCTTAGGAACTATAATAACCTACTACTTGGCACTCAGTGGTGAATTTCCAATGTGGTGTGGGAGAGAGGAAAAGGTATGTAGAGAAATTTTATTGTATTGAGCACATTTTTGTTTTCATGATTCTGCAAGTGCATAGACATTTGTTCCTTGTGACTGAATGTAATAATCACAGGAAAATCTCTTGTGATCAGTTATAGCACAAAAACTAACTTTAATAGCTCAATGCCAAGGGGAAAGAGAGGCAAAAAAATGTTGTGTGAGAACTTGAGTAATGGTAATGCAGATAATGCAAATAAAAAATAATCAAATCACATGCTTTCAATTTTAAAGTTTTAATTTAAACTTTAAGTGAAATATTTATATTAAAGCTAACTTCTCTGGTATTACTGTGACCCACCATCACTTTTATACTACATAATTACATTCAGCTTTACATGAAGGAAATATAATAAAATGCAAACATAACTTTAGTCCTAAGAACTTTGAAATCCTATGCTCTATGATTATTAATTTGTACATGAGACGTAGACCCTATGACTTTTTCAAAAAATGTATTTCATTTAAAAAAAACACTGTCAAATAACTATGCAGGAGGTTTTTAATTATTAAATTATCTGTCATAATTCTTGACTCTAGTCAGTAAGATACAATAATTAATGAATAAGTTAGTTGCTTTTAATGTTCCACAATTTAGTGATATACAACTCACAGTGTCTCAGAATCTTTTAGAGTTATGCCTAGATGATCAAGCATCTGATATATTGCTTCTTTGGTAAGAGTATAATAGCCAAAGAACAATTACTAGCTTTGTGAAGATGGCATTTTATCAATGGAACTTCTATTAAGTTAGCTTTCCATCTTGTTAATGTCATGCTTTTTTCCCAAGACCTTGACATCATTATACTGTGTCATTGTAGAGGGAAAAATGTACTTTTTAAGTGCTATAGATATAAGTGTGCTTTCCTGTCTCTGGTAAATTAGCATTCAAACCTTTCTTGTTAAAGTTATTTTAAGGCCGATCCAGGAAAACTATAGATATAAAAAGTATATTATTTTGACAGGAAAAATACTAGTTGCCCAAATCCTTTTCAATATTCACTCTTTACATATGGAGTACCCAAAAAAGACTTTTAAAGGGTACTTACATGGCATAGTCAGCATTCTGCTTCACTTGCCCTAATGGGAAAGCTTAATCTGAATTAAGTTGAATATTCATAGAGACGGCATTTTAAATAGCTATTTCCTGTATATGGAGTCATCTTATTGGTTCGTAATAAAATGCTTTAAAAAATGAAATGCTCTTTCCTCTTACATGATTTGATTTTTATTGTATTTTGTGGGGAGAGAGCAGACCAGGAAGTATAAAGAATAGTGAAATTAGCTGTTCTCTTGAATAAGTATAAAAGGCTTTAAAAACTGGTTATGCCTGCATAATGCCAAAAGGAAACATTAAAAATTGAAAATTTCAGGCAGATGGCCATATTTTTGATTGATTGGACTACAAGTCACTGGTGTGATAGATCATTTTTTCCTCTAAGGAATTGCTCAGTTGTTTGATGAAGTTAACCAAACCTGTCAACTCTGTATGTGATATCTTATTGAGTTAGGAAAATAGCAATGCCTTCTCAATAAATCTGAGTGCAAAAGTCTTCACTAGGTAACTTCATGTAGTGTAACTGTGGTCATAAGGTGACTACCTCTTGATGTCTTCAAAATGGTTCAAAATATTCTCCTATCCATTTGGAGATAAAAATTACAGAAAATATTTTCACATTAAAAAAAATAAACTTGCTATCATTTTATGTTCAGCACATCCCTTCTAATACTCTGGCAATGTGTTTTTAGGTATCAATAAACACAATATAACACCCTATAGTAAAAAATATTTTCAGATTTTCTATTATTCTGTAATAGCCAAGAATACCAATGAAATCAAATGCAGGTATTCAAAGCAATAGGGGGGAGATTTTTTTCTTCGGTGGAAAAGAGCTGTCTAGGCTTCACAGTCTCAAACATTGTGCCTAAGATTCCTCTCCCTTTTGAGGATATCATACTGGTAGATATTAACAACTGCTGGATAAGGTGATTGGAGGCAAGGGAGCAGGGAGGTTAGCCTCTGGTGGACTCTGACATTTAGGGCTTAGTAGAGTAATGATCCTCCTCTAATGATTTAACCAAACGAAAACACAGAATCCTTTTTCTTTTTATTTTTAATTCTCAACCAAGGATATTTTTCCTTTGATTCTTAGAGACAGTGAAAGAGAGAGGCAAAGACAGAGAGAAATATTGATGTGAGAGAAACATGCCGATTGTTGCCTCCTGCAGGAGCCCAGACCAGGTCCCAGGCCCGGCAGGGAGAAGCCTGCAACTGAGGTCTGTGCACTTGACAGGAATCAAACCTGGGACCCTTTGGTCTGTAGGCCAACACTCTATCCACTGAGCAAAACAGGCTAGAGCAAGAATCCTTTTCTTAATTAACTGTAACACTGTTGAAACCAAGCTAGAAGATATGAGCAGTTTTAGTAAAGGTTCACATATTGCAGAAGAGAGATACAACAATAGATTTAATAATTCCCTGATGAGGTCTCCCAATGGGTCCCTAAACCTCTCCTTGATTTCTGGTCTTACCCAAAGTGGGGGCAGCCTCCTAAACTGTATCACAGAGGAGTCCTTTCAAACATAATCTAGATTTTGAATTTCAGAACTCAAAGATTCTGTTAAACAAAATAATAATAATAATATGTCCCACTAATTACAGTCTGCCTTCCAAATATTGGCTTCTTTATTGTTGGAAAAGACCAACATTTGAATACAATTCAATATGTCCTACATCTTCACAAGAGATATGCACATATAGCTGTTGAGAAATTTTGTTTTATAGCTTTGCTGATCCCTTGAGCTACCTTCCTGTCTTTTCCCCTTTCCTTTTGTGACTAACTCCTCAAAAAAGTAGTTTATTCCACTCATTCCACTGTTCAGTATATTAGGACTATTTGTAATCAGGAGTCTACTACTGCTTAACCTGAAACTGCTAATCTAATCACAAAATCAAATAACTCTCTGTCTGAACCTTTTTAGTAGATCTCTGTAACTACCCACACAACTTTCTTCTTAAAACTGTATCATCTCTATCCTGGTCTAGTGGTTCAATTTGTTAGAGAATTGTCCCATACACCAAAAGGTTGCAGGTTCAATTTCCAGTCAGGGCACATACCCAGGTTTTAGTTTGCTTCCGGGAGGTCAGGGCGATGTTTAGCTCTCTCTCTCTCTCTCTCTCTCTCTCTCTCTCCATCACTCTCTAAAAATCAATAAAAAAAAAACAAAAAAAAAAAAACAAAACATATTCTCAGGTGAGGATTAAAAAAAATTGTATTATCCCTTTAGTATACCCAATTGGCTCCTCCCTCTTTCTACTGATGGAATGTAGTTTTATTACAAGATTCAAGATCTTGCCGCTTTTCATCTTTATTAGTTTCTCTTCTTTAACTGTCTCATAATTACAACTATTCCATCTTTGTGAGTACTTCCTAATCTGAACCACGATGTCTCTTGACTGAACTAAAATTGTTCGTTTTGATATCTATCTTAACACCACAATACACCCTGAAACACAAGTTTTAAACATTGATTTTACCAGTATTTGTTGATACAATTATTTTTTATAATTCCTTCTATTTGGTGTATAGTTCTATTTATCCTATTGCTTCATCTCCATATGCCTAAATAACATTTTCCTTCTCTCTATTCTTTACTTTCTATATTCAATCATTTTTCAAAACTTTTCCCTCCAAATTACATGTTGAGTTTGTCCTTTTCTATCCCTTTCTCTTATTCAAGTTGTTTTTCTCATCATATCTGGTCATAACTCTTTTTTTCTTTTATTTTTTATTATCAAAATAATTCTTATTCATAGTAAAAAAACTAAAATAAAATAATGAAATTTGTATTCTCTTTCAGCACAAACTCTCCATTTCCTGTACATTGCAGTTTTATGTGTATTATTCCAAAAATTATCATTTATGCATGAAATATATTTCCAAATTATCTCCAAAGCAGTTGAAACAATGTACTCTTTAATTAGCAATGTATGAGGATTCAATTTCCCCATTCTCCTAACCCTTATGTTATCATTCCTTAACATTTGTCGATATTTTATTTTATTGTTGTTTTAATTTGCATTGTAATATTTATAATACAATTGAGCATGCATTCATATGCTTATTAGTAATTCATATTGCTTATTCTGTGAAATACCTGTATATATTGCTTTTGTTTTTATTTCCTTTCTTGCCTCAATGTCTCAAGCCTCTCTTGGCTTCTACGATGATTACAAATTGTTTCTAGATTAATCTTATAGATTCACATCTGCAAAATATCCCCCAGTTAAAATAATTAACATATTGTTGATTTTTAAACATATAAAATTTAAAATTCTTAGCCTAGTGTAGTAGTCAAGGTTTTTAGGTATAGGTATTAGAACCGGAAATCTACATAATTTAAGCAGAAATACATTTCATTAGAAGGATATTGAGAAACTCACAATCGATGGCAGGCTTGAGAACTATAACTAGAGGTCATGTGTTTGAAGAAAAAGATACTCAAAATTATTCTACTAAACTGTTTCAAGATACCAGTAATATTAATCTGATACCACTAATACTGAAAACATAGCTGTTGTCAATGAAGCTACACCCATAGAAATCTTTGGAAAATAAGTGAAGCTGACCCCACTACTGCCATACTTAGCTGATCATTCACTTCAGATGAAAAAACTGAGATGTGTGTATCTGCTCGCCCCACACCCTGTCTGAAACTTATGTGTAAGAGAAATGTAGAAAGCAATTATCTAGCATGTTTCATTTCTGTGGTTGAATGTGTGCTGTGCTTCACAAGTTGATGGATTTCCTCCAAATACAGGAAGGATTTCCAAAGTTGAACACTACAAGGAATGATAGATGTCTACTAAAGTTTCTATTAATTCCCTCTCTAATCTTCCCACAGTTTTAAAAGTTATTTGTTTTATTCTTAATATAACTTATGGTCAGCTCATCTAGACATATATTTTCTAATATACCCCTGAATTTCTTGCATCCCTCCTTTTTTCTTATCCCATTCTTTCTGCTTGGGTTACTAACCTTTTGTCATTCTATCCATTTTCAATATTTCTCCTTCAGACATCTCCTTTTTTGATATTACCCTAATAATTCTTCTTTCTCTCAACTGTCATATAATTTAATTGCTCAAACAATATCTATTAAATTCTGCCTTGTACAGAAATTATTCTAGTATGTGCCATTTTATCCTATTACCCTGTAAGCTCTGATTTTATAGGAATAATCCTTTTTCATTTTTCAATGCATTTTTCAATATATTTCATTTTTCAATATATTCAGAAAACTTAAACATCAATTTAAAGAACTCAACAAAAATAGATTCCTAATCACTACCATTCATTCATTAATCTCAAATACATATTGGATTCCTACTGTATATGCCAACATTCTTCTCAGAGCTACAGATATAATGGTGAACAAGACTGACTAGATTTTAGAAAGACAAAACAAAACAAAATCCAAACAAACTACAAAAATAATAAAACAAATAAAATACAAGTAAATAAAAATTTTTATGAAATTATTTTAATGTTTGAAATATGTTTTGAAAACTAAATAATTTTCTATATAAAGAGCAGTTTGGCGGCGTGCAAGAAGGGAAGTGGTTGATCAGTTACAATGCTTAATTGGCCTGTGAATGAAAGATGATAAATAACGACATGAATTCAGATGGTAATAGTGGAGATGGAAAGTAAAAAAGGATTCAAATAATATTTTGGAGAAAGAAGTTGGCAGAGCTTGATGATGATGTGGGTTTTGCATATGAAAGAAAATGCTAAAGACTAAATTTTTCTGTATTTCACAGGAACAATTTTTCCCACTAGCACTGTAATTGCTATTAACTCCCTGACCATGTATTATTATGTCTGCCTTACTCACTTTCTCCATGTTGTGCGATCTTTTGTCTTCCCAGGCCATTGTATAGTGCAAGAGATCATTGTATTCAGAACACTACAAACCCATAATTTTCAAAGTCAGTTGATTCTGTAACACTAGAGATACTAGTATATCAGGAGATAGAAACCACAATTTGAACAGGTAGAATTTAATATAAAGGATTATTAACTATGACTAAGGAACACATATAAAAGATAATGAGAATTCTAAAAATATCCCAGAGCTAAAGTTACACAGCCGAGGAAGGAACACATTTGGAAGGGAGCTTTATCCCAAAGCTGGGCTTCAGACCTCACTGGAGAAGGTGGGTGGCTGCAGCACAGTGGATGGTGCAGAACCTGCTGGGTTGCCCCAAGCCTGCATTTGTCCACAATCATTGGGCAAGCAGGAAATACCTTTTATGGTATATGAGCCAAAGGTGTTGGGAAGGGAACCATGACCTAAAATGACAAGTGTAAATGCCTGTGAACATAGAAGTGGGCGGAGACCCGCACAGCTATGAGGGGTAGAGATGTGCAGGAAACAGCAGAGATTGGCAAGCAGGAAACAATAGTTGAGGGTGCAGATGGGCTCAGACCAACAGACTAATTTATTCGGGACTCTAGCAGCCATCCCTGGCTGGACAGCACAAGGTCTTGATTGTACACTGTCTGCATGAGTGGGCCACTGTGAGTTGGTCACCAATCTATTGGGGCTGAGAACTCAAGGTTGCTGAGAGACTGCACCCTTGGGATGCACATTTGGTACACAGCATCAGTGGATGTTTTTCTAGCATGCAATACAAACAGTGCAATAGGAATAACACGAAATAAAAGGAAGGACACCACAACCAGTGAGAAAAATCATTTTTTTCTTGCAGTGTCCCTGGAGTGCCTCCTACTATTGAAAGTTTAACATTGCACTTGGAGCAAAAAGAAAAGCTTATAAGCACAAACTTCATTATCGCTGGCAATTGAAGATAATTGAGGTGAATTAGAAGCTAAAATAAAATACATTGATAAATAAAACGTGTATGTAAAATAAAAAGGAAGAGAAAAAAACAGTGTATACAATTAAACATATATATATATATATATATATATATATATATATATATATGCCTAATATGCAAAGTATCCCCTCAGGAGTTCTACTGACTGGGAGTTCGATCGATCGCTATGACATGTGCTGACCACCAGGGGGCAGCACGGGACAAAGGGAGGCCCCGGCCGGCAACCAGCAGCTGCTAGGGACCCTACCCGTGCACTAATTTCATGCACTGGGCCTCTAGTCTACATATAAGAAGTAAGGACAAATATACAAACATACTATAGTCCTTCTTTCTGTAAGTGGTCACAGGCTGTAATAGTTTTAGCTCCCTTCTTCTATTCCCCACAATATATTCCCTTTGCCGTTAGCCAGAACCCAGCACAAAGCACTGTCCCCATCTTCCAAGAATCTCTTGGGTTTCAAAAATTACTTTTCTGCTCCCATTTTGTAGCAGCTATACAATTTTCTTCTGATAATGGAAAACAGATGCTTCAATTAGGGAGAGATTCTTTTTGTGTGTGTGTCTGTTGCTAGAATGGCATTCAGTGTTTAGAATGGTCAAGGGCAGTCTCATCTTCCAATTGAATGTATCCCTCACTTTACCTTTTCCTGAAAGTAATGCAAACAGCCACTACCACTTAGGCCATAGACCCAGCAGATTTTAGGTCAGGTGCATATCTGTGTAGAAGAATAACATTTTATATTGAGTATTGACAAATCACCATAAGAGACTCACAGTACAAATCCTTAGGGTTCTAAAGCTAGTTCATGCCACATGGAGCAGAGGTTATTGTTTGAAAAGTAGCTCTTTGTGAGTCATTGTAAGGACCAGACATATATGACAATGGGACATCAAAGGGGCTCTGATAAAACTGTACATCATGAGATGCTGTGTAAAACTCATCAAGTAGTAAAGTCTGGTGGGCCCAGCAGTAACATATTATAAAATGGAAATAATATATCAGGAATAAGGCTAAAAGGCTAAACTAAACTGCATAGAGGTGGTTCAGACCCCAGTAACACCCCCCATTAGTGCATTTATCCTAACTCCAAGCTCATATCTATCGCTTCAAAGCAAAAGAAAAAGAGAACAAGTCATTTAGGAACATAGTTTGCAAATTAAAAAAAAAAAAAAAAAAAAAAACCTGAAAGAAATATAGGAAAGCTGGAATGAAGAGTGACTTGGTAGTGATGAGGCTGAAAAAGAAAGAAATGTCAGTTATGACAGGCCTTGTAAGTCATGTTAAAATATTTTAAACTTAACTCTAAGGGCCACTATTAAAGTTATTTAATCAGGTTAATACCATATTTTAGAAAACTCATCCTGGTTTTAGAATAGTCAACAGAGGGAGTGTGGAAGGCTAGAGAGAGAAAAAAAATTTAGGAAGTTATTGCAATAATAATTAGGCATGACCTGAGGATCGTTTTAATAACTTCTCATCTTGGTGTATGCATGTTCTACCGCCTCAAAGTCTTATACCAAAACTTCTACTTTTTAGTTATAAGTATTATACCCTCCCTCCACTTATAAAAGAAGCATTTCAGAGAAAAAGGTATTTTAGTTCAAGGACTAATAATCCACATGCAAACTAATATGTTTCAGAATTGGGATTTAAACTCAGTCTGTATGATTTCAAAGCCAGAGTTCTTTCAAATACATTCATGGGGAAGGTAGACATGTACAGTGATAAATTAAAATGTGACATAAGTGAGAACCCCTAACAACAGCTAAATAAAATGTCATGGAATAATTATAGACAACAACTTATTCCACAGACATTAAATTACCATAAAGTCCTCAGACATAGAATGTTGCTAGTTTACTTGGGCATTTTTCACTATTACATTTTGCTATCTATGTTGAACACAGAATTTGGAAGACTGCCAAATATTAAAAATGCATTGTTTTATCTATGCTGCTTAAGTGGAAAATCTATATACTTTTGTCCTAGGAACAAATTTTTGTTGTATGATCTTCATTCTCCATTTTGTCAAACAAATAATGTTTGCTCATTATGTGATAAACTGGCTTTTAAAAATAGCTGAGCCCTAACCAGTTTGTCTCAGTGGATAGAGCATCGGCCTGAGGACTGAAGGGTCCCAGGTTTGATTCCAATCAAGGGCATGTACCTTGGATGCGGGCACATCCCCAGTAAGGAGTGTGCAGGAGGCAGCTGATCGATGTTTCTCTCTCATCGATGTTTCTAACTCTCTATCCCTCTCCCTTCCTCTCTGTAAAAAATCAATAATATATATTTTAAAAATAAATAAGTAAAAATAGCTTAAATTTTTAAATGTTTTCATCAATAGTTTTGTCTTTACTTTTGTTGTTATTTAAGAAGTAATATAATAATTATGTATGATACTGGATTTATCAGACTGAGCACTTTGTAAATTATATAAATGTCTAATTATTATGCTGAATACCTAAAACTAATATAATATTTCAACTATAATTAAAAATTAAAAAATAAAAACTAGTGCCAGATCAGTTGATAAAAATTTCAAACTATACAGAATTACAGAATGCATAAAGTAAAATAATTTTAATAGCTTTTGTGTATCTTTTCTTTGCCAAATATGTGAATTATATCATAACCACTATATTTGTACTAGTAAAATGTTTAAATCTTATAAGATAAAGTGGTATCTAGAAAGAACAATTAGATATTTCATGAATTCCTAGTGGGAATATATAATATTAGAACTACTTTGGAAAATTGGTGGAAGTTGTTCAGTAAAGGATATGCATACTCTATAACTACAGTAATTTAACTCTCTAGCATACAAACTGAAGAAATTCTTACAGATGTTTATCAGTTAAGATAGATAAGATTTAATCCGTAAGCATAGTTTAATTTTAAAAAATCAAACATCTCTAGACATAAGAGGATAGGTGAATAAATTGTGCTATATTAATTTAATAGAATATTATACAGCAGTTAAAATGAATTAACTACACCTATCCATATAAAATTGGACTAAATTCAAAAACAAAATTAAACAAAAGATAAGGTATACAATACAATATATGTGTTCACATTTAAATGAAGTTCAAAGATATAAATATCCAAACACTATATTGTTTAAAGATATTCTCATATGAGGAGAAACACTAAGAAAAAGAAAGGGAATCATAATGTCAGAAGTCAGCATAGTGATTCACTCTAGGATGTGGAGGACTCCACAGCATTCTTACAATAAACTAGAAGCATGTTTTTTGGGGGTTTTTGTGTGTGTGTGTGTGTGTGTGTTTTTTTAGCATTTTGTTTGTTTGTTTGTTTTTTAGGAGAAAGTACACAGGTGTTTATTATTTTAAAATATACATTTAATTTATATATAGTAAAATTTAGTCCTTTCAGTGTACAATTCTATGTTTTGTCAAATTCAGAGTTTTGTAACGAACAACACAATTAGGATTCAGTGCAGTTTGTAACTATCTCCCCAATCTCCACTAATTCCATTGCTCTACACCTTTAAAGGCATCTCCCCCTACATGGAACCCACTGATTTGTAATCAATCCCTCGAACACTGCCTTATACAGGATGATTTGTAAATGGAGTAATAAGGTACATAGCCTTTTGATTCTGACTTTTTAGAATAATTTAGCAGTTACCTATAGTGTTGCAAGGATCAATTACTTGTTTAATTGTTAAGTGCTATTCCAAAGTATGTAGGCACCACTGCTGGTTTAGCTGCCTCCAAGGTGAAGAACTATTTGGAATGTTTCTAGTTTCAGCCTCATTTTACCTTCATTCTTTATATTTTACCTACACTATAAATATTATTTTATGTATATTTGATACTTAAAAACCATTTAAACCAAAGGAAAACAAAGTTTTGACCTTTAAAACATGTTAATTGTAAAATGCATTTAAATTTAAAATTGTTTATTGGGAAACATAATATAAGTTGATGTTTTAAGGCAAAACAATAAAAAATAATTTAGAAATTCTGTTACAAATATTTAGTGTTCTCATTGGTACTTATTTTCATGATTAAATAGGGAAAAATATTAACAATAATACTATGGTATGCCTTTGAATGATCACATGAAAAATATTGTAATTCACCCTACACCTCACACCCTATATGAAAACGAACTCAAAATGAATGTATCTAAATGTAAATTTTCAAAGTATAAAATTTTAGCACCATACATGAGAACATCTTTGTGACTTGGAATTAGGCGAAGTTCTTAGAAATGACACCAAAATCAAAATTCACAAAAGAAAAAAAGGATAAATTGGACTTCATCAAAATTAAAACTTTTGCCCTGTTAAAAATAATATTACATGACATGAAAAGACAAACAATAGACTGGCTGAAATATTTGCAAATCACATGTGTTGCAATGAATGTATAGCAAATTCTTAAAACTGTATTAAGAAAGTAAAATTCCAATCCTATCTAATACAAGTGTAATATGCAAATTAACCATCACTCCGCTACTCCCACAAGCCATGCCCACCAGCCAGTCAGGAGCGAGTATGCAAATTAACCCAACCAAGATGGCTGCAGCCATGGAGAGAGCAGGAGGCTTGGGTTTTCCTGGCAATAAAGGAAGCCAAGCTTTCCGCACACCCTGGCAAGCCCAGGCCTCCACTCAAGGCTACAAAGTTTCAATTATAGAAGATAAATAAATCCCAACAAAAATGGCTGTGGCCACAGAGCGAGCAGGAAGCTTGGATCCGCTGAAGGCTACAAAGTTTCAATTATAGAAGATAAATAAATCCCAGATACCAGGGCCTCTGCTTGGGTCGCCGGGGGGCGTGGCTGGCCTGCAAACCAACACAGGCCCCTCGCCCAGGCTGCCCCATGTCCCAAGGGAACCCCCACCCTAATCTGGGACACCCTGATCCGGGACACCCTTCAGGGCAAACCAGCCGGCCCCCACCCATGCAGCAGGCCTCTATCCTATCTAATAAAAGAGTAATGTGCAAATTGACTGTCACTCCAACACACAAGATGGTTGCCCCCATGTGGTCAAAGATGGCTGCCCCCATGTGGACACAAGATGGCCACCACAAGATGGCCTGCAGGGGAGGGCAGTTGGGGGTGACCAGGCTGGCAGAGGAGGGAAGTTGGGGGTGACCAGGCCTGCAGGGAAGGGCAGTTGGGGGGGACCCAGGCCTGCTGGGGAGAGCAGTTGGGGGGGACCAGGCCTGCAGGGTTGGGCAGTTAGGTGTGAACAGGCCTGCAAGGGTGGGCAGTTAAGGGTGACCAGGCCTGCAGGGGAGGGAAGTTAGGGGTAAACTAGCTGGCAGGGGAGCAGTTAGGCATCAATGAGGCTGGCAGGGGAGTGGTTAGGGGGCAATCAGGCTGGCAGGCAGGCAAGCAGTTGGGAGCCAGCAGTACTGGATTGTGAGAGGGATCGGGCCTAAACGGGCAGTTGGACATCCTTCGAGGGGTCCCAGATTGGAGATGTTGCAGGCTGGGCTGAGGGACACACACCCCCATGCACAAATTTCATGCACAGAAACTCTAGTTAAAAATAGGCAAGAGAACTGAACAGATACTTTACCAAAGCATATATAATAAATGGCAAATAAAATGGTGAAAATATATTCAGTGTCATTAGTCATTAGAAAAATGCTTATTAAATCCACCAGAAGAGATTTCTAGGACTGGGTTGTTAAATAAAGTGACATCTCTTCTTACCATTTTGAAACAGTTCAATCTTGAGCACATGTATTTAAGTAGGGGTGTGTGTGTGTGTGTGTGTGTGTGTGTGTGTGTGTGTGCGCGCGCACTTGGCGTGGTTATTGGTTGTGCCACCACTTATTTTCCACTTGGTAGAAGTTAAGTGGTAATGAATTGAAGTATAAAAATATTACCCTTTACTTTACCAGTTCTTCATTATCGTTGCTCTTCTACATATCTGAGTATCTTGTAAGTTGCAGAAGCTATTAACATGGTAGTGGTAACAAAGTAGGAAGGAGGGTCCTTTCACCCCCAGCTCTTCTGGAGAAGCCGGGTGTGTGACATGCTTTCAAAAAGCCCTAGCACCAGGCACATGGCCCTCCCTCCTTTAAAATCCCTTTTGTATTCCAGCAGCAGCCTTATGATCATCCAAATAGTCCAACACATAGTGATACCTTATTAATCTTCAGAAAGCACTGCTGGGATCATGTCACTTTCTTGATCAGACACCATGTCTCTGAATTAAGGACTCCCCATTGACTAGAAGATAATTCCCAGATTCTTGATGTGTTGGTATGTAGCCTCTCCTCTCTCGTCCAAACTGAACACTCACTCTCCACACAACACTGCAATTGATTCACTCTCTCTGGAGAGTTTCTTACTATATACCTTGCTTGAATTGCCTTCCAACATTCCTGCCAACCCCCTCATTAGGCCTACCAGGACCGCCTACCCAAATCCATTATATGATTTCAGACCACTGCAGTCCTGAGTTTTTCTTTCATCATCCCAACATGAAGTGATGCTTCTGTCTCTGAATGCCTACTGTGCTCACCACATTTATAGCAATTAATCACTTACTTCTGGTGGCTTCCTTTTCTAATGGTGCCTTCACTCTCATTTTCATCTGTTGCTGGTATTTAAGTTTTGTGCTTATGTTTTGAATTTTCAAATCGGTAAGCCAAATCTTAAACGTTTTAAGAGCAAGAATTGCTTATGTTTATTTGTGTCCTCAAATGTACCCATCACAGTGTCTTTCCTAATATATGTGCTCATAAATATTTGTATTTGTATTTGATTTTACTAAAATTGTTCCAGGCTATGCAACTGTGTTCTGCACAATAATTTCAGCTTTTTCAAAATGGGTCATGTCATCTTTTGAGCACAGTATGAAAGGCAATAACTAAACTGAAATAGTAGAAAATTATGGCAGAAAAATTAGAAAAGTAAAAGCTGGTAGGGAGTTGACAATGAGTGAGTATAGAACATAAAGAAAAAATAAGACAAAATTAAAAATAGAACAATTACTGCATATTGCTACTTCTTGTTAATAGACAATTTGGTTTGAAGAAGCAGGAAATGGTGATAGAAGGAAGTCACATGTCTAACCTTATAGAAAGAAAGAATAGAATATGGAGGCACAGCTTTCCCTTTTGAAGTCTGACACTGATTTTTGTCATTAGTGGTATAGTGGGTTTCTCAGACCAATTTCTGAATTAAAGTTAGTAGTGAGGATATCATTAATAATTATTTTTTTAACATATTAATAGAGTTAATATTTATCACCCCTATAGACTGTGAGCTCCATAAGAAGAACACTCAGACCTATAATTTTACCTCTCATACCTGACATAGATCTGGCTACATAATAGGTGCTTAAATATTAGTTGAATAGATTAAACCAACATTTTTTAGATAATTTGCTTTATTAGAGATTTGGGTTTTCAATCAGAACTTGCTCCCTTCTTTGATTATCAAAGAATATATAATTTGCTTCCCGTCTTAGCATATTTCCAAGAATCTTAGATTCAGTTTTATATTCCATCATAGCAATAATGTTGACTCTTCTGATTGGAATATTAACTCTGACTCCTCTTTTGTATCTTTTCTTATTATTTTACTCTTTATTATAAGTTATTCTAAGCTGTTTTAAATTCTTCTTCAGAAAGATGCAGGGTATAAATAAATAAAAGCTTTATAGTGCAATCACTCACCTGTTCCCGAAATAAAATGCTGACATTTCAAATGTCTTATTGTAAAGGTCCATTACTTAAAAAAGGGTTGGAATAAATTCAGCACAAATGAGAATTAATAGAGATGTCCTCTCAAAGGTTGAAATGAATAGTAAAACTTGGAACTTTCTAGAATTAAGACAAGGATCAAAATAAATGAACCAACAAAATAGAAACAGTCTCATACACACAGAGAGGGGAAGGGGCTAGGGGACTGTGTGAAAGAGGTAAAGCTATTAAGAGGTACAAGTTAGTAGTTACAGAATAATTATGGGGATGTAGAGTACAGCATAGGGAATATAGTCATCAATATTGCCTAAACTCTGTATGATGCCAGGTGGGTACTGGAAATATCAGAGAAAGCACTTTGTAAAGAACATAATTGTATAATCACTATGCTGTACACTTGAAATTAATACAAAATAATACTGAAAAATTAAAAGTCTCAAGAAAATATTTTCTGAGTGTGATATGAATATGTTCTCACTGTTTTATAACATATAATCCTTTTCCACCTCTCTCTTTCTTACCCCTCTGTCCAACATAGCTAATTAAAGAAACATTATGCAGTTTGATTAGAAAAATTATATCAGTTTCCATTACCAAAAAATAAAACACCATATTTTTAAAAGCAGCCAAACTAATATTGTAAGAAATGTTAAAGAGCCTGCTTTTAGAATTGAAGAAGAAGAAGAAGAAGAAGAAGAAGAAGAAGAAGAAGAAGAAGAAGAAGGAGGAGGAGGAGGAGGAGGAGGAGGAGGAGGAGGAGGAGGAGGAGGAGGAAAAAGAGGAGAAGAAAAAAAAGAAAGAGTTAAAAGAATAATATGGCAATAAATACATACCTAACAATAATCACTTTAAATGTAAATAGCTAAAATGCTCCAATCAAAAGACATAGGGTAGTCAAATGGATAAGAAAGCAAGACCTATATATAGATGCTGTCCACAAGAGACCCACCTCAGAACAAAAGACATACAGACTAAAAGTAAAAATATGGAAAAAGTTATTTTATAAAAATGGAAATGAAACAAAAGTTGGGATAACAATATTTATATCTGACAAAACAGACTTTAAAACAAAGGCTATAGTAAGACATGACACGCCAGCACAGCCAAGGTTTCAGCGAGCCTGAGGGAGGGCCGGTGAAGGATGAAGAAAAGACAGACAAAGAGAATAAGCTGGGTCTAGGTGGATCTTCTGTGCATGACTGAGACCACAGAACAGATCCAGACAGCAAGCTGATGCTTTATTTTATAGTCAGAGGTAAACAAGGTAGTGGTCACCATAGTTACAATGTTCTTGTGAGTTTCACTTGTTTTGGCAGCAATTGCTGCACCTCCCACAACCCATTAACTACCCAGGAAAGATCTAGGGAGCAGTCACAAGATCAAGCTTAATTATGCTAAGAGGGCTGTGCCCTCTAAGCTGGGACTTGTTTGTGGCTTTGCCAGCAGGTCAGTCCAAGGCTTAACCCTATAATCACTCCCTACAGTAAGAGACAAAGAATGACCCTACATACTGATAAAAGAAGCAATCCAACAGGAGGATATAATACTGGTAAACACTTTTGCACCCAACATAGGAACACCTAAATATGTAAAGCAAATCTTGATGGATATAAAGAAGAGATTGATAGTAATGCTGTCATATTAGGGGATTTTAACACCTCCATTGACATCAATGGACTGACTTTCAGACACAAAATCAACAAGAAAACAGCAACCTTAAATGACACACTAGATCTGTTGGACTTAATTGATATTTTCAGAGCATTTCACCCTAACATAAGAAAGACTATAGATTCTTTCCAAGTGCACATGGAACATTTTATTTTTTTAGTATAGACTACCTGTTAAGACAAACTAAGTTTCAATAAATGTAAGAACATTGAATTCATATCAATCTTCCTCTCTGATCATAAGGGTATGAAACTAGAAATCAACCACAAGGAAAAAATACTTAAAAACACACAAAGTCATTGAGACTAAGTAACATGTTACTAAAAAATCAATCAGTTAACAATGAGTTCAAGGAAGAAGTAAAAAGTTACCTTGAAACAAATAAAAATAACAACACAACAACCCAAAATCTATGGGACAAAGAGAGGAATTTATAGCATTACAGGCCTACCTCAGGACACAAGAAAAAAACTCAAATAAACAATTTCATTTTACTCTTAAAGGAACTAGAAAAAAGCAACAAATACAGCTCAAACTGAGTAGAAGGAAGGAAGCAATGAAGATCACAGCAGAAATAAACAAAATAGTCTAAAATTTCACTATAAAAGATCAATGAAATCAAGAGCTGGTTCTTTGAAAAGATAAACAAGACTGACAAACCTTTAACAATACTCAACAAGAAAAAAACACACATCAAAAACAGAGAGGAGCCTAATAAATAAAATCAGAAATGAAAGTGGAGAAGTAACAACAGACACCAAAGAAATACAAAGGATTATGAGCAACTCTATGCCAACAAGTTGGACAATCTGGAAGAAATGGATAAATTTCTAGGAACATACAATATTGCAAAATGGAATCAGGAAAAAATCAGACTCTGAATAGACAGATTGGTGAAATAAAGCAGGAATAAAAAACTCCCAAAAATAAAAGTCCTGGACCAATGTCTTCACAGGTAAATTTTAGTAAGCATTCCAAGAACTAACATCTTTTTTTGCAAACAATTCCAAAAAATTCAAAAGGAGGAAAAACTCCCAAGCTCATTTTATTAGGCCAGCATTACCCTAATTCCAAAACCAGATAAAGACACACCAAAGAAAGAAAATTATAGGCCAATATCCTTGATGAACATAGGTGCTAAAATCCTCAACAAAATATTAGCAAACCAGATCCAGCAATACATTTAAAATATCATACAGTATGAACAAGTGAGATTTATTTCAGGGATATATAAGGTTGGTACAATATCCACAAATTAATAAAATATATATACAATATAAACAAAATGAAAGAAAAAACCACATGATCATGTCAATAGATGCAGAAAAAGTATTGATAATATCTAGCACTGATTTATGGTTAAAAAAATAAACTCTCAGCAAAGTGGGAATATATTTATGATTTAAAAAAAACACCTCTCAGCAAAGTGGGAATAGAGCGATCATAACTCAATGTAATAAAGGCCATAAAACCCACAGCCAAGATCATACTCAATGTGCAAAACCTAAAAGCTTTTCCCACAAGATCAGGAATAAGGCAGGGATGTCTCCTTTCACCACTCTTATTCAACATATAACTGGAAGTCCTAGCCACAGCAATCAGACAAGAAAATGAAATAAAAGGCATTCAAATTAGAAATGAGGACATAAAACTGTCATTATTCACAGATGGCATGATATTTTGTACATAAAAATTAAGATACCTAGGAATAAACTTAACTAAGGAGGTAAAAGGCCTGTACTCGGAAAACTACAGGACATTGAAAAAGGAGATAGAGGAAGACATAAACAGATGGAAGAACATACCATGTTCATGGATTGGTAGAATCAATGTCATTAAAAAGTCTATACTACCCAAAGCAATCTACAGATTCAGTGCAATCCCCATTAAAATACCAATGGCATATTTCAAAGATCTAGAACAAACTCTCCAAAAATTCATCTGGAATAAAAAAAGACCCTGAATAGCTACAGCAATCCTGAGAAAGAAGAACAAAGTTGGAGGGATCACAATACCAGATAATCAAGCTATATTACCAAGCCACGGTTCTCAAAACTGCCTGGTACTGACACAAGAACAGACATATAGACCAATGGAACAGAACAGGGAACCCAGAAATTGACCCAAGCCATTATGCTTAATTAATATTTGACAAAGGAGGCAAGAGTATACAATGGAGTCAAGACAGTCTCTTCAATAAATGGTGCTGGGAAATTTAGTCAGATACATGCAAAAAATGAAACTAGATCACCAACTTACACCATACACAAAAACAAACTCAAAAAGGCTAAAGACTTGCATGTAAGACAGGAAACCATAAAAATCCTACAAGACTCCATAGGCAGCAAAATAGCAGACATATGTTGTAGCAATATCTTTACCGACACTGCTCCTAGGACAATGGAGACTAAGGAGAAAATAAACAAATGGGACTACATCAAAATAAAAAGCTTCTGCACTGCAAAAGAAACCATCAACAAAACAACAAGAAAGCCCACTGCATGGGAGAACATATTTGCCAATGATATTTCAGATAAGGGTTTAATCTCCAAAATTTACAGACAACTCATACAACTTAACAAAAGGAAGATAAATGATCCAATCAAAAAATGGGAAAAGGACCTAAATATACACTTTTCAAAAGAGGACATACAAAAGGCCGAGAGACATATAAAAACATGCTCAAAGTCACTAATCATCCAAGAGATGCAAATCAAAACAACAAGATACCATCTCACACCTGTCAGAATGGCTATCATCAACAAGTGCTGGCAAGGATATGGAGTAAAAGGAACCCTTGTGCACTGTTGGTGGGAATGCAGACTGGTGCAGCCACTGTGGAAGACATTATGAAGTTTCCTCAAAAAGTTAAAAACGAAACTCCCATTTGACCCAGTAACCCCACTTCTAGGACTATATCCCAAACAACTGGAAATACCAATCAGAAAGGATACATACACCCCTATGTTCATAGCAGCACAATTTATAATAGCTAAGATTTGGAAACAGCCTAAGTGCCCATCAGCAGATGAATGGATTAAAGAACTGTGATACATCTACACAATGGAATACTATGCCACTATAAACCATTTGCAACAGCATGGATGGAACTGGAGAGCATTATGCTAAGCGAAATAAGCCAGTCGGAGAAAGATAAATATCACATGATCTCATTCATATGTAGGATATAATGATCAACATAATTTGATGAACAAGAATAGATCCAGAGACAAATGGCAGAGGAGGGAGGGTTTAGAGAGCAACCAAAGGTCTTGTATGCATGCATATTGGCATAACCAATGGACACAGACACTGGGGTGGTGGGGGCTTGCCTGGGGTGGGAATGGCTGGGAGGTTGGGGGGGGTGTCAATCAGGGTAAAAGGAGACATATGTAAAACTTTAGACAATAAATAAAATTTAAAGAAAAAGAAAAAAACCCTAAAGACTCCACCAAAAAGTTATTAAACCTAATAAATGAATTTGGCAAAGTAGCAATTAATATTCAGATATCAATGGCACTTCTATACACCAATAATTAGCTATCGGAAAGAAAAGCTAAGAAAACAATCCCATTTACTATGGCAATAACAACAACAAAAATAGGGTACATAGGAATAAGTTTAACCAAGGAGATAAAAGAGCTATACTCAGAAAACTATGGAACATTGAAGAAAGAAATTGAGGAAACTACAAATAAGTGGAAGCATATACCATGTTCATGGTTTGCAAGAATTAATATCATTAAAATGTCTATACTACCCAAAGCAATCTATAGATTCAACACAAACCCTATTAAAATACCAACAGCATATTTTACAGATCTAGAATAAATATTCCAAAAATTTATATGGAACCAAAAAAAGACCCCGAATAACTTCAGGAATCTGGAGAAAGAAGAACAAAGTTGGGGGGATCATACTTAAGGCCATTGTAATGAAAACAACCTTGTACTGGAATAAGAAGAGGCGTATAGATCAATGGAACAGAATCAAGAGCCCAAAAATCAACCCACACCTATATGGTCAATTAATATTGACAAAGGAGGCAAGAACATACAATGGTGTCAAGACAGTCTCTTCAATAAGTGGTGTTTGGAAAATTGGACAGGCACATGAAAAAAAAAAAAAATGGAACTAGACCACCAACCCATATCACACACAAGAATAAACTCAAAATGGATAAAATACTTAAATGTAAGATGTGAAATCATAAAAATTCAAGAACAAAACATAGACATAAAATCTCCGACATTTCTTATAGCAATATTTTTGGTGATATATCTCTTAGGGCAAGGGAAATAAAGAAAAAATAAACAAATGGGACTATATTAAACTAAAAATCTTCTGCACAGCAAAAGAAACCATAAACAAAATGAAAAGGGGACACACTGTATGGGAGAACATATTCACTGATGATAAATCTGGTAAGGGGTTAATTTTAAAACTATATAAAGAATATATACAACTCAACACCAAGAAGACAAACAATACAATTAAAAAATAGGCAAAGGACCTCAATAGACACTTCTCCAAAGAGGACATACAGATGAATAACAGACGTGAAAAAATGTTTATCATCACTAATCATCAGAGATATGCAAATTAAAACCACAATCAGATATCACCAAGCACCTGACAGAATGGCTACCATCAATAAATCAACAAACAACAATTGCTGGCTAAGTTGTGAAGAAAAGGGAACCCTCGTGCACTGTTGGTGGGAATGCAGACTGGTGCAGCCACTGTGGAAAACAGTATAGAGTTTCTTCAAAGAATTAAAAATGGAACTTCCTTTTGACCAAGTGTTCACATTTCTAGAACCCCAAAACACCAATTTGAATGAATATATGGACCCCTATGTTCAGAGCAGCATTATTGACAATAGTAAAGAAATGGAAACCACCAAGTGCCCACCAGTGGATGAGTGAATAAAAAAGTTGTGGTACATTTGCGAATGGAATACTATGAGGACATAAAAAAGAAAGAAAGCTTGCTTTTTGCGACAGCATGGATGGACCTGGAGAATAATATGCTAAATGAAATAAGCCAGTTAGAGAAAGACAAGTACCATATGATCTCACTTATATGTGGAATCTAAAAAGCTCCAAAATAAACTGACTATAAAATAGATACAGAGTCATGGATACATGGAACAGACTGACAGTTATCAGAGAGGAGCAGGGAGGAGGGAGATTGGATAAAAGAAGGTGAAGGGATTAGCCAAAGAACATTATGCATGACCCACAGATACAGACAACAGTGTGGTGATGGCCAGAGGGAAGGGAGGGGGGTAGGTGGAGGCAGGCAAAAGTGGGGGATATGGGGACATCTATAAGTGCCAACAATAAAAGTGAAGAAAAAAAAATGAAAAAATATAAAAGTAGCCTTCTAACAAACTGCTGCTCAAAAAATTACTGTGAGTAAAGAGCATTATATATATACTAGAGTCCCAGTACACAAAATACGTGCACTGGGGGGGTGTCCCTCAGCCCAGCCTGCATCCTCTCCAATCTGGGACCCCTTGGGGGATGTCCAGCTGCCGGTTTAGGCCCAATCCCTGTGGGTGGGATCCGGCCTAAACCGGCAGTCGGACATCCCTTTCACAATCAGGAACTGCTGGCTCCCAACCGCTCACCTGTTTGCCTGCCTGATTGCCCCTAACCACTCCCCTGCCAGCCTGATCGATGCCTAACTGCTCCCCTGCTGGCCCAATTGCCCCCATCTGCCCTCCCCTGCCAGCCTGGTTGCCCCCAACCGCCCTCTTCTGCAGGCCTGGTTGCCCCTAACTGCCCTCCCCTTCAGGCCTGCTCACCCCCAACTGCCCTCCTCTGCTGACCGTCTTGTGGCAGCCATCTTTGACCACATGGGGGCGGCCATCTTGTACAAGGGTGTGAGGGTCAATTTGCATATTACCTCTTTATTATATAGGATTGCATAATATTATGATGTATACAGCTAAAAACAACTTTACAATATGACAAATTTAAAAATTTCCATATACACTGACATTTTCGGTCACAATTTAGTCATTTTATGTTTTTTCTTTCCTTTGATTCATTCTAGCTGAATGAATTGAGATTAGTTTCACATCATAGTTTGGAATGTAAAATGGGTATGTTAGCAGCTTATTAAAACTAGTATATTTCTTCAGTAAAACTAGAACTGACTACCTAAAAAAGAGAAAACTGTGATCTTTCTGAATTATTAATAGAGTACCATTTCAATCATGCGCAGCACAAAGAACCCTCCTGTCTGAAAGTATATGGAAGCTAAAAGGACTTGTTTTTTCCTGCTATGATATTTGGCATCTCTTCCCCTTTGTATACTCTTCCTAATTTTCCAAAAGCAACCCCATCAGTGCACACACACAGGCACAAACACCCCCCCCCCCCCCCCAATGCCTAACACTCACCTCTTGCTTTCTTAGCTTGGAAAGGTATTCACAAACAACAGCACCTTTCTTTTGGGTCTGTGAGTGGATATGGGTTACAACTGAGAGCATGTCCTTCTCCCTGTGCATTCATACCTTTGGCCTCAGGAGCCAGTGGTGGATTTCTAATTCTCTGACACGAGGAACAACGTGTCCCATGTGAGCTGATATTTCATAGCCACGTTTCTGCAGCAGTCCCTCCGACTGCAGTCCCTCTGACTACTGTCCTGATTTTCTTGAACAGCAGATGTCCTGTATGGATTGTGCCTACATTCAGCCTAAAGACAGCTGCTAAAAATAAATACAGAGAAGGTGGCAGAGAGATGCTAAAGGCTCATGAACCCAATCAGTGCTAAGCACCATCATTTTGCCCTAGGGTTTCCCAGGATACTATAGGATAAGTAGGACCCATAAAGTCTTATTGATCATGACATTGCTTCCTTGTGAGCCCTAATTATCTTTGATAAAAGTGCAATCTGACAATCAAATTCCCCAGAGAGATTGGGTGGTATTTTTGGATCTGAAACTTCAAGGATACTTAATTGAAATATTTATTTTCCTACCTTCAGTCTGTTCAACTGTTACTCACTATGTCTCATAAATTGAACATGACCAATAGTAATAAGTCCCCAGGTTGTTATTTTCCTGACCCTTTCCCCTGTCTCTTTTGACTTTATGGTGTGTGTTTTTTACAGAAGTCTATGTTGTGCAGAGCTGCCTACAGCATTCCCTGCCACCTCTGCCCTCACCCTCCAAGGTGGAATGATAAAGCTGCAGCTTAAAATATCAGCATATCAGCAGTGTA